>NC_027863.1:678365-985996 GCF_000187245.1 Ogataea parapolymorpha DL-1 | reverse complement strand
TTGTGCGGAGAGTTCAAAACAATCATCTTTGTCTTTGGCGTGATTGCCGCCTCCAGCTCGCTCCAGTCGATGGTCCAGTCGTCACCGGTCACCGTCTTGGTAGCGAAATCCGCCGGTGGATGCAGCTGGACGTACTTGACCTTTCCTCCCGGCATCTCAATGTTCGAGATGTACTGGTCGAAGAACGGCTCAAAGACGATGACCTCGTCGCCAGGGGCAATGAAACCGAAGAAACAGGAAAGCATGCCCTCGTTGGCCCCGGTGGTGACCAGGACTTCGTCCTTAGTCAGCTGCCGTCCGTAGATCGGCGAGTACGTGTCAATGATGGCCTGCACAAGACTGGGTCTGCCCTTGGCTGGGGCATACTGGTTGTTGGCTGGGACGTCGAGAGCCTTCTTGGCAGCATTGATGGCAAAGTCCGGCGGCGAGTACGAAAAGAAACCTTGGCCGAGATTCACCATCTTGCGGCCGCTCTCCTGCTCGGCAGCGGCTGCGGTTTCGTTGATTAAGGACCAGATATCCTTGCCGCCGACTTTGAAGTAGGGATTGTGGGATGGAAGAGACATCGATCGTGAGATTGGGAAGAATGAGTAATTCGAAGTAAGGACTGTTCTTTTAGATAACATGTACGTGCATGAACTAATACGGAAATCTCTGGGAAAAAATATATAGTATGGCGTTTTTGCACTACAGCTCCGCGCTGGACTCAGATTTTGCCAATCGGCGCCGTATTCAGCTCGCGAAAAGGGTAGCCAAGTACGCGGCAAGCCAGGTAGCGTCCCAGCCAGGTAAACGCATATTCAACCCCGACAACAGGCCAAAGAACGCAAACAAACGCAACGGTATCTTGGAAAATTCATACGAACGGTGGATCGGTAATGGGAGCCCCTCATTGGTCGAGCGCGAGGCCCCTGAAAAAGCTCAGGCCTACTCCAATGAGGATGCCGAGCTACAGACTCTTATCTGTGGCGACGAGATTATTCCATCTCAAACTGGAATAGCGCGCAGTCACGTGAACGCTAGAGGCTCGCTCCAGAGCCATGTAAGGATGTTGAATACCCTGTTACATATAAACCTGACGCAGGGCAGGTGGGAGACCAGCTACCGCATCTTTGCCCTCCTGGTGCGGGTTTATGGCACAGACACCCGGGAGATGTGGCCTGTAGGGTTGGAGATTCTCAAGAGACTAAACGAAAAGGAGACAGGGTGTGAGGACGACCCCGTAAAAGCACGGGCGCGCGCCAATGATGGGGTGCCAAGACGCTATCAGCCCAAGATCTACCGGTTTCTGCGATTTCTCCAGAACTCGCACGACACAAAATCGTCGGAGATTGTGGGACGATATCCATATCAGGTTGTCGATAACGCGCTGGATAAGCGGCTTGACGAGGACGCAGACAAGAAGGACTATCAAACACACCATTTTCTGAGACTGGAGACTGCACCTTTGTTCAAGTCGGGCTCCAAAACACATCTCGCGATGTATATAGTGTCGTTGCTATGGGAACTAACGGTTGCTGGGCAACAGACACAATTTTACGAGCTCGAGGAAATGCTGAAGCTGAACTTCTCAGGTGAGAGTTTTGTGATCCGGTACCTCAGGGGGATCAACAAGGTGCGCGAAGGACTCAAGCTGGAGCGGGACGGCAAGTCAGGCGCCGAGGATGCCATCAACGAGGGCGAGGCCATTTTGCGGGAAATGGATCTCGGATAAATAAATAACACGCAAGAATATTCATCTATATACAGGTAATGACATCACTTATGATCGGATTTCTTATCTATCGCTCCCTTTTCCTTCTCTACCTCCCGTTGCCGGTGCAGTTCTTCCTCTCTTAGAATCTGTTTCTCTCTCTTAATTTCCCCCACCAAGTTGGCCGGGTTGCCTTTGGGCACAGCGACGACAATCTCTGGATTGTTGTTCTGCAGTTCAATTTCTGCCACAAGCTTTCCGCCACCCATCTTTTTCACCACCTCTCTCAGCTCCGAGATCTCTTCCTCCAATCGTCTAACGTCCTCCTCCATTGCGTCCTTTCTATTATTCTCTTTAACTCGTTGTCTATTTGATTCGTAGAGAAGTGCTCCTGCAGCAACGCTGAATATAAACGTTTCTGATAAGATTTCTGCTCCATTCTGGATGGCTTTTGCCTCGTTGAGCGGACGAACCGGGCGAGCTTTACTGCGCAAAAGCGATGATTTCAGTCTTTCGTCGAGAAAATGGAAATACTGTGCAACACGCACACAGACCACCTTGAACCCCTTGTGGTTCTTTGCTTCGTGCTTCAGCGTGTTGGCGATGGGCTTGGCGATCTGCCGCACCAGCAACGTGGTCAGTTTCAGTGCAACAGAGCTCATTCTCTGTTTTTACGGCACAGCCTGTAATTTTTCGTTCCTCCGCCACCTAATTTTCTGTCTGTGCAATCTGCTAGACTATGGTACTTCGTATGAAATTTGCTTTGTACGCCGTTGCCAGCACTGCCGTCGCCTTCTACATGGTGTACGAGTCGCTGCTTGAAAGACCCAACATTTATTCCGTCGGAGTCCAGCTTATCCAGGGCCCGTACCTGGTGGTGATCGGGAACTGGTTTCTGGTGATGGGCATCACCTTAGGCAAATTGCTACAGGTGCTGCTGTTTGGCGAGCTGCGAATAATCGAAATGGAGCACATCTACGAGCGCTCGTGGTTTGCAGTCACCAATATGCTCATGACAATTGGTGTGTTCCGCAAAGAAAACAACCTGTTGCTCGGAGCACTCGTTTGTGGTTTGTTGTTCATGAAATGTTTCCATTGGGTCTTAGAGGATAGGCTGGAGATGCTTATCCAGCAGAAACGCTCGATTTTCAGGACCTTGGTCAACAGAAACACCCTTGTGCTGTGTCTTTTCCTGGTGCTCGACGACAAAATAGTGAAATCATGCATCAACAGATCGTTTATCCACTCGGCAGACGTGTTCCTAATATTTGGCCTGGATTTCCTGGTCATCTACCTCAACGTGCTTGATGCCACGCTCAAATTCGTTCTCAACGTTGCAGAAATGGCTTATCTCAACAGGTATCCCGACGAAGACGCTTGGGAGTCCAAGATCTGGCTGTCAAAAATCGGCTCCTTCATCCTGAGTATCATCAAGAGCGCGGCGGTCTTGGTGTTGTTTGTCGGGCTCATATACGCGGACCGTCTTCCGGTGAATTTCGCTGGAGACATGTACACCTCCTTCACCAGCCTGGCCAAACAGTTTGGCGATCTGATGTACATGATCAAGGCGACAAGAGACTTGAACAACAACATCATGAACGCCAACGAGGACGACCTGCGCAAGGAAGACATTTGCATCATTTGCCGTGACGAGATGGAGATCGTCAGCGATAAGAACTCGCGGTCCGCGCCAAAGAGACTCAATTGCGGCCATGTTCTACACCACGGGTGTCTCAAGAGCTGGCTTGGACGATCACATGTGTGTCCGACCTGCCGCAGAGACGTTTTCCAGAATAAATCGCAACCAAACCCGAAGACCACTATTAATATACCTCAGAACGCGTTTATTCCTCCCGACTGGACAATTCTACCCGTCACGCGCGCTGGAGACGCGAACTATACCATCCAGCTGAACGATACTACTTTTGCACAGCTCCGAACACGTACATAGTCTACTCTAATCACGCTTAAGATACATTCACTTAGTATACAAAACAGTAATTTACTCGCCACGACCCTTGCTTTTCTCGACCTTGAGCAACAGCGCCTTGTTGATGTGGGGCAGCACACCACCATAGGCAATGGTGGCCTTGATCAGGGTATCGAGTTCCTCGTCACCTCTGATGGCCAACTGCAGATGTCTTGGTGTGATTCTTTTCACCTTGAGGTCCTTGGCAGCGTTTCCTGCCAGCTCAAGCACTTCGGCAGTCAGGTATTCTAGCACAGCGGCAAGATAAATGGCCGACTTCGATCCCACTCTGATTTTGGACTGGGCCTGCTTCTTGAGGTATCTCTTGATTCTTCCAACAGGGAATTGCAAGCCAGCCCTCGCAGAGTGGCTCTGCAATTTAAGGGACCCCTCTTTGGCTCCCGACTTTCCTTTTCCTCCGTGAACTTTTCCTGACATATTAAGATGGAAGAAGCTTTAAATACAAATAGGTAAACAAATGTTTACTTTTTGAATGTTTATATTCTTTAAAGGAGGGCTAGGGCTCTAGGCCGGGTAATCATGACATCCTAAGATGCTCCTTTTTTTTTTATTACAAAATATTACCACAAAATGCTGCAAATGCTGCGTGACTATTATCGTTATCGTATATTATTAAATGCCTAGTTCATTCAGGGCAGGGAGTCTGTATCCGTTAGGGGTCTGCGATCCGCCCATAGTAACGAGGGTCTGCGCTGCAGCTGAGTCTGGCGTAGCCAGTTGATTATTCAGCACATTATTGAGCCATGTTTTCGTACTAGTAGGCGTTCCTGCGGTGATCGGGGTATCGTAGTTGTTTATGATGAAAGAGACAGAATGAGGAGAGTTCACTCTGCTGGAAGAAGCAGAAGAGGCAGAGGGCACGGCGCTTGAAGTCGGCGTTGGCAACTGGGAGCCAGCTGGCGAGAAGTTGGAGTTCTGGACAAAGATAGGCCCCGGCTTGTTGGGCAAATGTGGTCTGAATTCATTGTTGCTGGACAATAAAATGCTTCTACGAGGCGGCGGAAGCATTGCGCCTTGCTGGAGGACGGCCGGGTTTTTCTGCGTGTGCGTATCTTTTTCCTCAGATTTCATTCTCACGTTGACATTTTCGCCGGGATACGTGAGAATGAAATTTTCGTAGATGTGGACGGTTTGTTTATGCTGTCTAAGATTGTCCAGTCTAGAGAATCGGCGGGCGCAGTGTTCGCACTTGAAAGGTCTTTCTCCCGTATGTTTTCTGATATGTCTGGCGAGATGTTCAGAACGAGTGAACGACATCGAGCAGTTCTCGTAGCCAACACATTGAAAAACACGGCCTTTGTGTTTTTTAGTTGAGGAGGTTCTAGGCATGAGCTGGCAATTATTTTCACAAGAACTGGGGAATTTTGCAAAATTTATACGTCAGGGAGAGAAAAAGGTAAGCGAGCGAGATTCAAAAAAATGCATCATGCACCGGTGGGACGATAGGACTCATAGGGGAAAAAACGTGGCGGAATTAGCCCCTGGCCCCCCTGCTTCGCCCTGGTACGCGCAGTATTTTTCAGGGAAAATTCGGCAGCCTGCAAGGTTGCCTCGGTTCATTTCAGCCTGGAGCCTGTTATAGGCCAGTTTTGAAAAAATTCACGCAATAATATGCAATTATATTCCAACATATCTGCAGTGTTGTTTATAAAAACTCCTTACTAGGAAGTTGTACATTGTTCTCCTGCGCCAAAAATAGGTCGAAAAACCGAAAATGAACTCACTACAAGGCGTTTTACTGTACGGGGATGCGAGGCACCCAAAATCGATGGAATAAAACAATGTTCTGGCTAATTTTAGTAAACAGTATTCGTTCCATTCTCACTTTATCTTACATCCGTGCACGGATACAGGAACAATCTCTAATTATTCCAGAAGAAATGACATCTCCATTTCCAAATATCTATCAACTGCGCAGAGTGAGCAGTGATAACGCAAAACCGTGTACAATATGCTATAAGTCCACACAGGCTGTTTTGGTGTCATCTCCCGATTTTTTTTACGTTTGCGAGTCGCATTTAAAGGACAAGCAGTTCTGTACGGTGAAATATGCAGACGGTGAAGATGGAAAAGACGCAGAATACCAGTCCCTCCATGAGGAGGTTCGGAGTTTAGACCAGAAGGCTACGCAGATTCAGCACAAGATCCAGCAGCGAGAGTCCCAGCTTGCCAAAGTGCGAGATTACCTCTGGAAACCAAAAGACGACGAAAATCAGCCGGATCTCAAAAAACAGCTTGCGGAAATAATAAAACAACGTGATCTGGCCAGTGCTAAATTAGAAAAATTTATCAAAGCCTACACAAGATATATGCTGGACGCTGTTTTTTACAAATCCAGACTCCAACAGCATAGCAAGAAAATTAGACAGCAGCAGATCGTGCAGAAGCTGAACAACGGGACTCTGTTCCCTTCTATTCCTGACCTTCCCAAACCATAGATTTCAAGTCGAGTCCTGTCGCTGCCATTTCGCACCTTTTATGCCACGTACCATGAGATCGAGCGTTAACGTTCTCATTTTGCCCTCACGATCCAGCACGTCGGCCACCTTAACCGTCTTAATGT
Source organism: Ogataea parapolymorpha DL-1 (assembly GCF_000187245.1). Taxonomy (NCBI): domain Eukaryota; kingdom Fungi; phylum Ascomycota; class Pichiomycetes; order Pichiales; family Pichiaceae; genus Ogataea; species Ogataea parapolymorpha. The sequence goes on along the minus strand of NC_027863.1, from coordinate 979,750 downwards.
AGGTAAATCCAAGCTTTTGATAAATTTTCCTGTTGCGAGGATGCGAGCTTTCCAAGTACAGCGGGGCCCCAATTTGTCTGCCCTTGCTTTTGCGCTGATCGTACTCTGCCAGAATATCGCGGTCTTCGTCGTAGTACCACGACGAGTGGGCTGAGGACGCGTCGGAGCTGGCCGACGAGTAGCCCGAATAATCTGTAAATGTATCCGATTGTAAGTCGAAGTCGAAATTATATGACTGGATCTCAGAGTCCAGTAGCGATTCCTCGTTAGCGTCAAATCCAGAATGCACGGGGTCAGCGTCGTCCTCGAGGTCTGAGTCACCATCCTCTGTTGGCTGCTTATACAGATCAATGTAGTTGTGGGTCACGAAATCGATCAAACGTCGAGCCAGACCTTTACCTCGACCTCTTGGAATGGCACCTATGTCGGAAAGATACCACGATTTCTCTAGATCAGGCCCTAGGACCTCTGCGCGGAATGATTCGAGCATCTGTGATTGCTCCTCAAACACCCTCTGTCTGGTTTCTTTATTTGCTAACCACATGAACTTCAGATACCCACCTTGATACAACGACCACAGATAATTTAATATCGACTGGGGCTGATGGTCTTTTGCCTTCTGTGGTTTCTCAAAGCATGCGACGGCCAAAAACGGAGCATCGGGCATCTTTTGCTCCAGCTCCGAATCTCGCACAGCGACCACCAATCCCTTTAAAATCGTCGAATAAACAGTGGCCTCAAATAGCGCCATGTTCATCTGTCGTTTCAGACGTGCGTCTGTAATACCGCTCGTGAGATAGTTGACATATAGGTCGTCCTTAAATGCGATTTGCAAAGTCTTTGCCGCTTTTTTGTAGTCTTTCAAAGTCACCACTTCAACATGCAAATTATGTGCCGACACGGTGTCGGAGATTTCCTCGTCCGAGCTGTTCGCCTGGGATACGTCTCCCTTTTTGATGCTCGACTGGAGCTTTGAAAAGAACGACATGCTAGATCTACGAAGTTCTTATCACTTCCTTGTGTTAATATACGACTGGGTACTCTGCACAGCCAAGAAACAACCAAGCTTTTTTATACAAACTCGGTATTTCGAGCCTGGGCCGGGTAAGCGCACCATACAAAAACCAGTAGCATCGGAACTGGTTTCGCGAGCTTTGGACGCCCGAGAAGTGTCACCGCGGCTAATCAAGGTTCAGAACGATATCCTCGTGAACGCTCGTTGGAAATTATCTTGATAGATACACACTGATCAGTTGGAAATCTTGGCAAGATTTCGCTTATTATATAAGCAGATCGATAAGATAGCTGGGGTGTGCTATGCTATATGGACCTTAGGCTTTATTGCTGCCGGGACTTTACTCTTTTTCAGCGCGCCCGACTGGCCTGCTGCTCTCTGCGACTCAATACTCTCTCTAATCATCAGGCCCACGCATTCTTCCACGTTCGTCCAGTTCTCGAACGAACAGTCAATCTCGATGAACGGGAAGCTCCACTGTTTGGCTAGTTTCCTGCCTTCCTCGATCAAAACGGGCGACGCTAGCTCATGTGCACAATGAGTCGCGACCATCACTATTGGGGGAAGATAAGTTGCGTTGGGGTCCGTCTGTGCTATTTTGGATTTATTCCACAAAGTTTTGAGAGAACGGTTGATGGAGAAAACGTCGTACTCTTTGCCAACCTCCCAATTATGGTGGTATCTCAAGAACTCTGTCCATGCCTCCTCCAAAGTCGACTTTATCGCCTTGACCACTTCCAACGGCTTGAGAGGCTGATTGTCTTGCGGATCGTCGGTCACGCAGTAAGACGGAGGTGGTGAGTCCAGCGTGGTTTCTGGGATGCAGCTATAGCAGAGAATGTATCCATCGATGGAGCCATTTAAGTCACTTATTCCAGACCCAACTATCAACGGCTTCACTCTGGCACGTCCGAGGCCGCCATCGTTATCCTCAGCCAGGTTCCTCAGAACATCCTTGGCCAGTCTCGAGTCCAAAGACCGTTCCAAAAAAGGTATCAGCTCCTCTGCTTCCACTCCAGGCGTGTCTATCAGTTCGAGTAGAATGGGAGTAGTGTATGGTGGGGTGTACGCACTCTGGTTATTGGAATTCGACCGAAAAAATTGCTTCTCGAAAGGCTGTTCAAAAGGCGAACTAAAAGGACTCGAAAAGCTGCTGTAGTTTAACGGCGATGAGTATGGCGAAATCGGAGATAGCTTATCGTCCAGTTGTGTGTAGTCCAGGTCGTAGTAGTTCAGAGTCTTGCTGAGAACGTGCTCGGTTGACGTGTTTCTTGACTGTGTTTTTTTAACGGCATTTAAAATAGGTTCTGTGAGGCTGATATCGGTGCCTCCTATGATCCCCATTTCCTCAAAGTCTGCTTCAGTTGCATTAATATCAAGGAGAGTCCGCGTCTTTGGGTTTGCAGGCTGAAACTGGAGTAGTGTGGGGGAATTCTGAATGGTAGGATAGTAATTGCCTAGAGACTTGTTGTTTGTAATGATTGAAACTATCGACGATTTAGACGAGTTATGAGGCCCCAACAGCGCAAACCTCAAAGGGCGATCTGTGGTCGACCTCATCAAGTTCTTCCTGTCATGGCTTATCATGCTTGATGTAGACTTTTTTAAATTTTTTTATATTTTTTTTATTCTCGCGTATTTTTGCGTTATCACCTTGTAAATCTGGCATGCCATACTGAAATCAGCAAAGATGGACCAAATTTGTTAGCGCGCATAGTTGAACGCTTCCAACCAGCTATACCAAGTACCGCCAAACTGAAAATCCAAACTGTGCCTCAATGCCCGTTGAAGATAAAGGTCTTTATCGACATTGTAGAACACCATGAGCAGTCCCCAGACCAGGCCGCTCGTCGTTCTCCATCCGACTTTCTCGATCTGGCCGCGCCGAAGCCCTGTTCTGCGCTGAAGTTTCACAGAGAGCCATTTTCCCAGTGCCAGAACGACTCGCGACAAACAGTACATCGTGATCTGTGTTGCTATTGCTTCATTCACAAGCTTTTTGAAATGCATATTCAGAATGCCCCCATAAACTAGAATACCCCCGAGAAATCCCCCGATGAAATGATTGACCGTTCTCTTTGGTGCTATTTGGTTCAGCGACAATTGTACCGAGCTGTAGATTATGGCAAATAAAGCCAAGAGCTTTCCGTGGTCGAGCCCCAATCGTATCGACCTTATCACTTTTTCGACTATCTGGTCCATCACTCGTCTTCGTCTGTCCATTGATCCCATCTGTACAGCTATGCTGTGTATGAAGCGCACTCTGTAGCCATATATGATGGCATTCTTAGAGGCTGACAAAACGGTGTCAATATAATCCATGGCAAACAAAATACGGGGTATAATCACATGCCTAAATCGCTGATCAAATCGACGCGTCGACGGGATTTATTTTTTTAGGGTGAAAAGATCCTGCCGTGGCTGTTTATCATTCATGGCGTTTGCAGAATCGTCGTATAGCGTAGAGGACACGTTCGTCCTGGGGGACATGAAGGTGTCAATCCTGAGATTTTCGGTGCCTCTGGACTATAAAAAGCCGGACACAACTATCAGTATCTGTGTTAAGCTCGTCAACAGCTACAAATACGGAGAGCCGACGGGTTTCGTTTACGAGGCAGATATTTCGCGAAACTTGGATCACATACTGCTGTATCTGCAAGGTGGCCCTGGCTATGAGTCGGAGTTCCCAAGCGTCGCTTCGAGTCCCAGTTTTCTTTCTCCACTGTTACGTAAGGGGTATACAGTGCTGCTACTTGACCAGCGCGGCACAGGACTTTCGACGCCCATACACGTTGACAAATTGCTGAGTTTTGGGTCTGCTGAGGACCAACTGCACTTTCTAGAGTGTTTCCGCGCGGACTCCATTATTCGCGATTGTGAGCAAATCCGGTTGGGGCTAATTGGCCGCTGCAAATGGACTTTGCTTGGCTACTCGTACGGCGGTTTTTGTTCTATTTGCTACTGCTCAATGTTCCCGGAATCGCTGAAAAAGGTCCTAATCTTTGCTGGGCTTCCGCCGCTCACAGGGGATTTGACACAGATATCAGTAAATAATCTTGCTACCGCTAAGCGGAGGACTCTGGAGTTCTACGAGGAGTATCCGAGAAATAAGCTAAGGGTGGAGCGCATTGTTGAGTATCTGAGAAAACAGAGACCTGTGCTGCCAAACGGAGGCATTCTGAGTCCTGAGCGATTTCAGCAGCTAGGAATGCATTTTGCAACTGTCGGCGGTTTTGGATGGATGAATAAGCTGATTGTCACCATGACTTTGGAGCTAGAAACCACGGGACAGTTGTCGTATACCACGCTAAAACTTGCCCAAGACGGATCTGGGTTCGATTCCAATTTGCTGTACTTTTTTTACCAAGAAGCGATCTACATGAATGGCGCAGGGTCCAGCAGCCAATGGTTTGTCAACAAAATAAAAGAACGTGTGCATGATGACGGAGAATTTTATTTCACTAGCGAGTACCACTACCCCGGAATTTGCGACGATTTTCAGTCATTGAGACATCTGAAGCCGCTGTTGGAGCTTGTTCACACGTACGACAGATGGGACGAAATTTGGAACTTATCGAGGTTGCGCAAGGTCACGCTTACTAAATTGCCAATTTACTGTCTGCTCTGCTACGACGACCAGTACGTAAGCACCGAGCTTGCCCTGGCCAATTCGTCGATCTTCGAGTTCAAGAGATGGATTACCACGGAGTACCTCCATGACGGGATCATCGCAAGCGGCGAGGAGGTGGTGGACAAACTTTTCAGGCTGGTGGAAGGAAGAGTTCCAAAATAAGTCAAATTAGTAACACTAAAAAAATGTCTGATAGCGAAATAATTCCGCATTGGCTCGAAAATAATAATCGGACTTCAATAAATCCGTTTTTATGGAGAAATACACGGATATTTACCACCCACAATATATTCCAGGCACATACTCCATTTACACCTCTGCTATATTACACCACAAGCAGCTACAGAAAACCTCCACACCTAAAAATTATGCCTACAACAGAAACACACCTCTTGAAGATATTCCTGACCTCAAATCGAAGTATGGAGTGATACTGCTTCCACAGCCGTCCAACTCAGTCAATGATCCTCTGAATTGGCCACCATGGAAAAAGTCGCTGCAATTCTTCATTCTGCTTTTAATAACGGCCTTCACAGCGGCGATAGCAAACGATGCGTCTGCTCCCCAAGACTCCATCAACGAGCTCACAGGTATCGACTATGGCTGGCTCAACAATTCCGCGGGAGTTCTGTTTGTCTCCATTGCAGTGTCCGTCTGGTTATATGGTCCCCTTGCGTCTCTTTGCGGCCGCAGAATCACCTACGTTCTCGGGCTCCTGTTTGCGCTGTTTGGGTCCATCTGGTACGCCCGTATACGCCATAAGGGTGACATTTTTGGGTCTCAGGTGCTCATTGGGTTTGCAGAAGGCTCAACAGAGGCCCAGGTGCAGCTGAGCATGAGCAGCATTTTTTTCAAGCACCAGTTGGGTGCCGTTGTCACGATCTATATACTGGCAACTTCGCTTGGCACTTACCTGGGCCCACTTTTTGCCAACATAATTGCCGAGAATAGAGACTTCACATGGGTAGGGTGGTCTGGAGCGATAGCGAGCGGCATATGCTTGCTCATGGTGCTGTTTCTTCTCGAAGAAGACTATTTCGACTACTCGAGGTTCGCCTATCACTCCCAGAATTCGCTGCTCAATAGAAGCCTGCAGACACATGGAATTGTCAGTAATGAGCAGGACGACGATTTTGGGTATCACGACGCTCCGGCGACTTGGAAGCAGCGCTATTCGCTTCTTAGTGCTTGGAAAGACCGATCAGTGCAGGAACTTATCAAACAATATGCCAAACTACTGGTCTACAATTTCCGCTGTTTTTGGTTTCCACCAGTGATTTTTGGAGGCCTTATTTGGGGCTTCCAGAGCGCAGTTTTGTCCTTTTACCTCACCACCCAAGACACTGATCTTTATGGTGAGCCGTTCAACTATTCCGCTCGACGCATTGCTCTCATGAACATCCCATGCATAATTGGCTCCTTTATTGGTTGCATTTATGCAGGATCACTCACCGACTACTTTGTGCTCTGGGTGGCCCGCAAGAACAACGGCATTGTGGAGTCTGAGTTCAGACTGTTTTTCGCGTTTCTCTCCGGCATAGTTGGCTCTGTGGGGCTCCTGATGTTTGGCTTTGGCGTTTCGCGGGGTCTCGATTGGCGCGTGATCTACGTGGGGCTGGCAATGATCGCATACCTGTTTTCTTCCGCTGGAAACCTGGCGATGCTCTACGTGATCGGGACCTACGACCAGCTGATTCTGGAGACACTCATTGCCGTCGAGGTGATCAACAACATCATCGGCTGCATTTTCACGTTTGCATGCTCGCCCTGGCTGGAAAGGTCCGGCACGGAGGCTACATACGTGGCTCTCGCGGTGCTGAACCTGTTCTTCATGTTTCTGAGTCTACCGCTCATGGTATATGGTAAGCGCTGGCGTAAAGCCACCAAGAGCTCGTACATACGGATGATCGAGGCAAGACCGAAGGGGTAGCGGTTTTGCACCAATTTATAGATTCTCACTTAATTCCTTAATTTCTGCTACGCGAATCATTTTTCATTTTTTTAATGCGACTTCCCCAAAAGCCAACAGAGCAGTCGCCATTACTCCCGCAACCGGCAGAAGCACACACGCCGCTTCCGGGAAACCTGCCGCTCATCATCGTGTCTCTGTGGACCGGCTCATTTCTTTCGGCAGCCGACTCCACCATCGTGTCGACCACGGCCAACACCATAGCCTCTCTGCTTCACGACTCCAATAGACTCGCGTGGATCGGCACGAGCTACCTGCTGACGAATGCGATTTTCCAGCCGCTGATGGGCAAAATTAGCGAGGTGTTTGGCCGCAAAACAAGTCTCCTATTTGCTCAGTTCTGGTTTGGATTAGGCTGTCTGCTGTGCGCCTGCTCGCGGTCGGTGACCCAATTTGCTGCCGCGCGGGCGTTGGCAGGAATTGGCGGCGGTGGCATATCCGCTTTGAGCTCCATCGTCGTTACCGACGTCGTGCCGCTCAGAATGCGCGGCATGTACCAGGGATACGCAAATCTCGTGTACGGCCTAGGACAATTCATTGGTCCTATAATTGGCGGTATATGTTTGGGAGTAGACCCAAAAAACGGCTGGAGATGGATGTTCGGCTGTCAGGTGCCATTAGTGGTTCTTGCCGCATACCTGGTCTCCACCAATGTGCACGAATACATTGAAAACGCTGAGGAACGCATACAAAAACGCTTTACCAAAGAAAACTTCGCCAAGATCGACGTGGCCGGCTCGCTGACACTGGCGTTGCTCATTGCAAGCGTGCTTCTCCTGTTCTCTTCGACCAGCCGCGCCGAAGGGCTCACATATGTGGCCAGCGCCGCCGTTTCCGGCGTGCTATTCTATCTGGTGGAATCGAGACTTGCTACAGAACATATCATTCCACCCTTCGCTTTCCAGGGAGTCCTGCGCTTGGGGGCGCTCACGGCAATGTTTGGAACCATGACACTGTACGGAATCAATTTTATCCTGCCTATCTATCTGCAGACCGTCCACGGTCTCGACTCGCTGCAATTGGGGCTGTTCAACGGTTTCGGCGTGTTTTTCGTGTCGTTTGGCTCGTTGTATTCCGGCTGGCTGCTGAAACACGACGCCAATGCAAAGGATGACTATGTTGTTTCCAAATCTATCCGTACCTCGATCCTGGGGTTCCTGGCTGTGTTTTCAGGCTCTCTTCTGTCGCTCGGTGTCTGTCTGACTGCGAAGCCAGCATTTGCACCAGAAGACCGCAACTACTGGCAGATCGCCCTGCTCGCCGCGGGCTTCTCTTTAGCCGGTTTCGGATACGGCATGTTCTTGGTGAGTCTGCTGATCATGGTGGTCGGCAAAGTTGGTCTCAAACACCAGGCCTCGGTCACCGGAATGAACTATCTGTTCCGGTCGATCGGCTCCGTTTCTGGAGCAGGAATCACTCTCAACATATACAGTACGGTCCTCAGCAAAGAACTATGGCACTACTTCATCAAGAAGAAAAGACCGGACGGCGAGAAAATATACAAAACTCTCATGGAGAACTTTTTTTATGTGCGCAATGGCCTCGACCCAAAATATACCACCAAAGTGCTAAAGATATACCGCGAGGCCGTGGGAGACTCGCTCATGATGGTGTTTGTTTTTGCCACCATGGCCCTCACAGCGAGCGTTTCGCTCAAACTGTATAGAACTTAAGGTTAGTCGTATAGTTTTTTTTCGATAATGCTTCGATGTGGGCTGTCTAGGTAGGACAATACTTCTTTGCCCATTCGGTTACCAAACATGGCAATCGCAGCCACCATCACCCGGCACACCAGCCACTCTGCAAGACCGCCGGTGCCCGTTCCCATCCCCGTCAGGACAAATACATCCACAGACGGCTCTGTTCTGACTCGCACCAGACTTTGCCAGGTCCAGTCAAAAACGGATTGGATTGTCTGTTCGTCAGAAAATGCAAGGGATTCTGGAGTTCTCATTGTCGGGATGTGCAGTATCGCGCTGGCCCTGTACTTGCGCCAGGCTGTCGAATTCGGCGTGTTGATTCGAATCAGTCGCGCAGTTCCTGGAGCCGAGTATCCTTGACTGTTTTCGACAATCCATTTTTTCACGTACCGGTCGGTCGTTTTCCAGTCCCCAGTATCGGAAAACAGGCACGCCAACGCTCTGTCGTAGCCACCGCCCATTCCGCCAAAGGAGTTGCCCGGCGAGAAAAAGACGGTTTCCTTTTTGGTTTCCTTGTTTGTGTCAAGCTTAAGCTCTTCTATATCCCCGTTGAAAACAGAAACCTCCAATTTCTCGTCACCCCATCGCATCGCATCAACCACCTCTTTTTTCAAGCGTCTCAATTCTTGCTTCCAAAGCCGGCAAATATTGCCACTTGCATCTAGCAGCACTATTCTCATCGGATAAGGAAATTTCGTGGATAAAAATATTTATTTTTCTTTATATATTATATTTAATCAGCTTAAATGCTGGCGGCGACGGCATCTCCTCCACAGGCCTCTCGACCACCACCAGCTCGTCATCCGAAAGTCTGTCTGCCAACAGCAGGTTCTTGTACTTGTTGGTGAACCAGAACGTTTTTTCAGAGACCTCTTTTTCCGTGCTGTCATTGACAGAGCCGTTCACCCCGTTCGGCTTGCTTCTTGGCCGTTTCTTGCCCTTGGCCTGTTTCTGAGGCAGCTCTGTTTTGGCGTCGAAAAATGCTATCCAGCTGGTGCCGTACACCCAGAACCGGTCCGGAGTCTCGAAAACCCCATACGGCTGGCCAGGCAGCGACAGAAACTGTTGTGGCATATTCTCGCTATTTTTTTTTGGACCACTCGGTGTGCAGCTCGCCGTCCAAATTGAATTCGAAAAGCTTATGCTCCATGGTGGCCACCAGAAGCGTGTTATTCGACGTGAACCGTAAGGCCGTCGGCACCTCATTCAGTCTCACCAGCACGCGCGCTTCGCCAGACCCGAGATCCAGCACAGAGATCTTGCCATTGTAGCCAGCACTAGCAACAAGCCGCGAGTCCTGGCTGGCGTCCAAAAGCTCGCACTCGTTGTCCACATCGTACTCCACCACGTCCTGGGCCTCGTCGAACTCAGACACATCGTCGTCGTCGTCCACATTGAACCGCACACTCAGATACTCATTGCTGTTTGTCACCAGCAGGATGAGTCCCAAAGCGTCCAGAACGCGCGCTTTCTTGGCTCCGATGTCTTCCAGTTTGGCAGCCGGCACTTTGACCACCTGCAGCTTGGCTGTATCTGTCTCGATCAGCTCGTATATGCGGACAATGCTCAAACGCGAAACTACCAAATACCGTCCGTTCTTGGAGACAGCAACATCACTAATGCTCTCGGGGTCTGAAAGGGTGAGCTTGGCGGCCAGTGTCTTCTCCTGGTTGTCCAGAAAACGCCATATTTTCACGGTCTGGTCCTGCCACATAATTAACAGTCTCTGTTCGTCGTTTATTATCACATTGTTAGCGTTCAGCGGAAGCTTGAACACCATGCTGTTTTGGAAATTCCTCAAAGAATTCACGGCAACCACTCTTTCCACACCACCGCTGACCAAAAGATCTAAATTGCGCGACTCGTACGACGCCATGGCACGCACGTCGTTGCCATGCAGTAGCCTGTTTGTGCTGTTCATCCATTTATGCGATTTTTTCCCGTTGTCAACTAGCTGAAACTGGAATATCTTGCGGTCCACTCCAGCACTGAACACAGTGGTGCCACTCATGTTTCCTGTGAGTGTCAGAACGTCTGCCTCATGGACGTTGAAACTCTGCTGCAACACAAAGTGTTTCATGTCCCAGAACTTGACGCTTCCGGTAGAGTCTCCGGAAACCAGCTGGCTCCCATTTGCAACCATGTAGAGACTCCACACAAGCGTGCTCTCTGTCTTCGACTTGTCAACCCTCAGTGTCTGTAATAATTGTCCCTTGATATCCCAGCATCTGATTCGCCCGTCTGCGCATCCACCGATGATCATATCGTCTTTATACCAGCATAGACTCAAAACTCGCGATTGCTGTCGTTGCAAGATTCGTTCGTGTTCCATCACACCAGGACCTCCTGTAATGTCTATTATCACCACAGAGCCGTCCTCACAGCCCACAGCAATTTTATTCTGCGACTGGTTGGCGGCCAAAGACCATATTACACCCGCATTGCAGTCGTGGTTATGTAAAGGAACGCTTTTCGCAACGTCCCACTCGGTTAGATATGTTGATCCGCCAATAGAAAACAGCCTGGATTGTCCCTCATCACTGCACCACACGAGTCCCTCGACGGATCTGCCCCGACACCCGGGAATGACGTGCTCTTTGAGCCAGTTGGCGTGTTTCCCGCGTGGGTTCCACACCTCTATCGACCCATCGGCGCGCCCCACTGCCAAACGGAGCTCGTGTGGACAGCTGTCGCTCACAGAGTTGTGCGAGAACGCAAGCGAAGTTACCGTGTGCGGCGTATAATCCACAAATCGACACCGATGAATATCCATACTGAATGAAATATTTTTAAATATTTTTTGTAAAATATTTCTATTTGCATGAGACTTACCCGGCCACAGAGCAGGGCTCAGGGTCCTCAGCACAGCAGCAGGTAAACACACCTACAGGCTTCCGGTGGGTGTCTCATAGCCACCGGGAAGGTCTCTGACACCGTTGGAGCATATAAACGCAACATTGTAGCTTGTTAAATGTATCCTCATTATATCCGGTGTTTCTCCGAGTCGAATATTTTTCATGTTGATTGTACGCTCTTCGCTGTTCCAGCTCGGTTGCCGAAGCATTTACTGGACCGGCATTCGCCGCCATGGCACGTCGCCTCTGCAGAGATACGACCACCTGGTGGCTCAGCACAGATTGAAGGACGACGCGTACCAGCGAGGCATTCTGAGCAGCTTGGAGGGGTTATACTCCGAGCTTGTCCGTTACCAGCCTCCAAAAGTGGACGAGCCAGACATTAGAGACCTTACTCCCAAGACAGGGCTGTCGAAGGTATTTGGGTCCTTTTTCAGGAAGAAAAAAGCAGCGCCAGAGCAAGCTGTTTCTGTGCCTAACGGTATTTATCTCTACGGAGACGTGGGGTGCGGGAAGACCATGTTGATGGACCTTTTCTACCAAACAGTCCCCAAACATCTCACCAAACGCAGAGTGCATTTCCACCAGTTCATGCAAAATCTGCACAAACGCTCGCACGAACTCAAAATGAAACATGGGGGCAAGCAGGATATCGACGTGATTCCGCTGTTGGCGTGGGAGCTGGCGCAAAAATCGACGGTGCTGTGTTTTGACGAGTTCCAAGTCACCGATGTTGCTGACGCAATGCTGCTAAGACGGCTACTGAACCTGGTTCTGCGGCCGGACCATGGCTTAATCCTGTTTGCAACTTCCAACAGGGCCCCGGATGATCTCTACATCAACGGAATCCAGCGCGAGTCGTTTATTCCCTGCATCCAGCTGATCAAAAGAACGACAAAGGTCATCTATCTCAATTCGCCAACAGACTATAGGAAAGTTCCTAAGCCTCTGTCCTCCGTGTACTATTTCCCTAAACCAGGCATCCGTTTCGACTCCAAGGCGTCGCGAAGACAGCAGAAGGAGCACATCGACACCTGGTACCAGTTTTTTGCCCAGGGAGTCCCGCCAAAGGAGAACGTGCCGCTGCGGATCTGGGGCCGCGACCTTGTCGTGCCGATTAGCTCGCCGCCCAATGTTGCCATGTTCACCTTCGACCAGCTCTGTGGCCAGCCGCTTGCTGCCGGCGACTACCTGACGCTGGCGTCATCCTATAAAGCGTTCATCGTGACAGACATCCCATATTTGAGCGTCAACGTGCGCGACCGAGTGCGAAGATTTATTACGTTTTTGGACGCCGTCTACGACAGCCACGGGTGTCTTGCCGTCACGGCGGCTGCTCCGTTCACAGACATTTTTGTTGAGCCCGAGGACATTGGCGACGGCGACTACTCGCTATCGCGCACCACGTCGGAAGAAGTAGAGGACGCCCTGGAAAACGACGATCTGGTGAAAAACCACGGCTTCGACAAAAAGGTGGCCAAGAAGGCGGCTATGTTTGGCACACTAGATGAGGAACGGTTTGCGTTTGCTAGAGCGCTCAGCAGATTGAGCCAAATGAGCACACAGCACTGGATCGATGATAGATTTTCTTAGGCGTACGTCGCGATAATTTATTCCATTTCGTCTATATCTAACGCTATCTCGGCACTGTTTCCCGTTGTGCCGTCGTCCAAGGTCCCACGGGTCTCCTTGTGCACAAATCCGATCGAATCCGTCGTCTTGGCGCGCACATTCACCACAGTGTTCTCTAAATGCCTCTTGAACCGTAGCAGCTCCTTGTAGCTCTCCTCCGCCCCGTTGTCCACTTCAAACTGCTTCCACAAACTCCACACATGCTCCACATCCTGCTCACGCTTCGCAAACTGCATCAAAAGCCGCGCAGCGTACCGATATATCTCGCGACACCGCCGGTACTGGCCCAGCTGCAGCTCCAGGCCTATAAACCCTTGCACCAGCACATCGAGGAAGCCCGGAGCGTTGACCGACACGGACTCCAGCGCGCTCTGGTAGACCTCTCTTGCGCTCTCGAGGTTCTTGAACCGGACCGTCTGGGCCGCCAGCAGGCTGTACAGCTCAACTTTTTCGGCATTTGCTGGGATGTACTCGATGGCCCGGTGGTACACCTTGAGCGCCAGCAGTTTCGAGCCCCTGGTCTCCTCAAACTGCGCATACAGCAAGAAAATTGGCTTGGACAGTTCGGGAGGACAGTTTTGCAGTGCATTTTCAAACAAGTCCCGAATTCTTTCAACTCCGATTGAGAGTTGAGGTTGGTAATGCAGAATTTTGTCAAGGTAGACAATCCATATCTCGTACACCACTGGGTAGCGAAAGAGCAGCACTCCGCGTTCGTAAACCCTGAACGACTCTTCATAAAGCTTTTTGTCTTCTAGGAATCCTGCGTAGTCCAAAATCGATTGCGCAGTGGCGACCTTGACGTCGATCATTCTGTCGTATGCTTTGCATGTTGCTTCCAAATTTTTGGAGCTCTTTATTAAATCCAGATAATATTGCCAAAGCCTCGTGGACTTGTGGATGCGCATCTGCGGACTAAGATCCTCGTCCAGGTAGTTAATTTTTCCGTCATATTTTGGAGTCTCAAGCGCTTTTTCGAGCACCCTCACTGCCCGCTCGCGATCCTTTTCCAGCTCCCACTCTGCCCATGCCAGCCAGATATCGACCAGGTCTTCAATGTGGCGGAAGGGAACCTTAGTGGATGTCTGAAAGATTTTCCTTGCCGTTGTGACGTCGCCATTTTCCGCATAGAACTTTGCATACTGGATCCAGAATTTCGGAAATAGTCCTGGCAGCTGCACTTTTTGCGGCCGGATTGTTTCAGCTGCCTGTGCGTAGCAGTCTGCAATTTCGTTTTTGCTGTCAAACAGAGCAATTCTGCTCAGCCACTCGTGTACATTATCGGGATTCTGGCGAAGTGCCGTGTCGCTGACCAGATATTTTCTCCTGGCCAGCAGATCCTCGAATCTGTCCATCACGACATCCAGCTCGCGCGCGGTGTCGTCGTCAAGCTTCTGTGATAAGGAAGTCATTCGTCTGTCTTCCATTTCTGTGTATGCCTCGAAAATCAACTGGAAGTCGTGCAGGTTGTTCACTCTTTTTAGCTCCTTTTCAAAAATATCTTCTGCTTCCAGAAATCTATCGTTTTTTTCATAGCAGGCCGCAAGTTTTATTGAAAGCAGGCACCGCTGGTCGACGAACTTGTCGGCAAGATGCCGATACATTTTTCGCGCGTCTTTTTCGTCTCCAAATTCCAGAACTAGGTCGAAATAGGTGCTGTATAGGCTGAACTCTGAAATGGAGAGCTGCATCAAAAGACTGGTATTTTGGGCTATTGTCTCGAAAACTGGTCCGAGCTTCGCAAACTGGTCTGCTGAGTCCGTATAGTACACAAGCTTGTCTATAACTGTGTCCAAATCTGGAAGGTCCGCAAACAGATCGCCGTAGTCCACAAGCTTCGCCCTAAAATCAAAATATCGCCTGTACACGGTAAAACTTGTGCGTCCGCCAACCATGTCAGCAAAGCGGATAAACAACTTCCATACACCGAAATGCTGCGAAACACTTAAACTTTGCAATGCCTCGTTGAACCGTCGACGAACGTAGGATATATCCAACTGATCAAGGTTCTCTACGAGAAACACGAGAAACCTCTCCCAGAGACCAGGAAACTCGCTCAAACTCGCCAAACATTGCTCGTACGTCTTGACCAAAAATTCCACGTCTCCTTTGCCAGCGAGCCTGTGGGCCAGCTCGAGATAGCCCGTCCAAAGCTTGAATGACTGAGGCAAGCGTCTGAGTGCGCGTCGGTAAATCTGCAGAATTTCTACCTCTGGAGAGCCCCGCTTGTGCTCTATATAATCCAGCCAGTTCTCCAGCAAATATGGTTCCTTGTGGACCGC
This sequence comes from Ogataea parapolymorpha DL-1, assembly GCF_000187245.1. Lineage (NCBI taxonomy): Eukaryota > Fungi > Ascomycota > Pichiomycetes > Pichiales > Pichiaceae > Ogataea > Ogataea parapolymorpha. The sequence continues at coordinate 964,666 of NC_027863.1, read as the reverse complement.
AAGCTCGGCCTCCACGTCGTCTGATCGCACCAAACCTCCGGACATGCTAATGAAATATTCAGAGCACAGCCCGGGGTATTTTTTATTATTTTCTGAACGCTACCCGGCACAAGCAGCCAAAAATTAACCATTTTATAACAAGTATCACACATGTCGTCTGCAAACAGGTACGTAAAACAGTGTTTTGGACGCTAACAAGTCAGAGAGCAGGTCTTCCCGACACGGATGACGCTGAGTTTGATGAAGGGGAAGCTGAAGGGGGCTCAGCAGGGCCATTCGCTACTGAAACGTAAATCTGAAGCGTTGACCAAGAGATTTAGAGATATCACCAAACGGATAGACGACGCCAAGAGAAAGATGGGCCGTGTGATGCAGACGGCGGCATTTTCGTTGGCGGAGGTCTCATACGCCACAGGTGGCAACATTGGATACCAAGTTCAGGAATCTGTGAACAAAGCACGTTTCCGGGTGCGTGCTCGCCAGGAGAACGTCTCCGGAGTGTATTTGCCGCAATTCGAGGCCGACATCGACGAGAGCATTAACGACTTCAAGATGACAGGTCTGGGAAGAGGAGGACAGCAGGTTCAGAAGGCCAAGGACGTCTACACGAAGAGTGTACAGACGCTTGTTGATCTTGCGTCGCTACAGACTGCATTTGTCATTCTAGACGAGGTGATCAAGGTGACCAACAGAAGAGTGAACGCTATTGAGCACGTGATTATCCCGCGCACGGAAAACACCATTGCTTACATCAACTCGGAGCTGGACGAGCTTGACAGAGAGGAGTTCTACCGGCTGAAGAAAGTGCAGGAGAAGAAGCAGCAGGCTAATGCGCAGCTTGATGCCGAGAACGCTGCCAGAAAGGCCAAGGCTCTTGCTGAGCAGCCGCAGGAAGAGACAAAACAGGAATCGCAGGAGGTGCCTGACCTGACTGCGCAGACAGAAGACGACGTGATATTTTGAGTAGCGAAAATGACATTTGGGCAGTGCAATGTAAAATATAATAGAGCACCTGTGTAATTTTTAGATCCTATGGCACCAATTACTGGGCTGGCTATTTCTCTGGTGCTGTTGGTGCTCCAGACAGCAACTTTGAGGTATATTGGTCTCTTGTGGCCCGTTAAAGTGCCTATTTTTGAGTATCCGTCCGAGTTTCACCAGAATACAGTAAATGGTCTCATAGAGCGCATCAACGAGACCAGAATAACGGAGCAGTTGCGGCATCTTGCGGGCGCGTTCCCCCACCGCGAGTTTAATTCAGATACGGGCGAGTCGTTCGCTGTGGAAATAGAGTCGCTGCTTAGAGATACCGGTGTTCCCGTGGATATTTACCACCACGGATGGAGACAGCCGTCGCTCATTGCAAAAATCCCCGGGACACAGCAGAGCAAAGTGGTGGTTGGGTGTCATCTGGACTCGCTGAATTTGGTGCCGTTCCTCTCGTCTCCGGGCGTCGACGACGATCTCTCAGGAATAGTCACGTTGCTGGAGGCAATACGAATATTGCAGCAAAATCCATGGGAATTTCGCCAATCGTTGGAATTCCACTTCTACGCGGCAGAGGAGCCCGGGCTGCGCGGCTCGCTGGATATCCTCGCCAACTACTCAGACATCGTTGCGTTTCTGCAACAGGACATGACGGGTTTTTCCGCCGGTGCACCGCCGCATTTTGGCGTGGTGGAAGATTACGCATCCGAGTCGCTAATAAATTACGTTAAGCGACTAATCGAGACGTATTGCACGATCCCGTACAGAAGCACACGGTGCGGCCAAATATGCTCTGACCATTCGGCGGCTCTGATCAACGGGTTTCCAGCGGTGTACGTTTTGGAGTCAGAGCTGGCGGCGTCCAACCCGTACATTCACACTGAGCGCGACACGTTGGAGCACATCGACGTGGGACATGTGGCGCAGCACGTGCGGCTGGTGCTAGCGTTTGCCGTGGAGACCGCACTGATGGAGACGGTAGAGGCCCGCGGCGAGCAGTCGGTCCGGTTCAGATGGACCGACATCGTCATCTTATCAGCTACGTCAGATACGCTGCGATTTGTCATGGCGTGCATTATCCTGTCAGGTGCAGTTGCCAATTTAGTGCTAGTGCTTAGGTCCGGGGGTCACCGGAATTTGTTCAAACTCCACGAAAATTAGTGGAAATTAGTGGGGTAGCCAAAATTGAAAATCTATATATACGTGCGATTTCCCCACAATTTTCTGATTGCAAAATGACCACCATAGGTTCCCTGAGAAGTCCAAGGTAGGTGCCTGCTTTTAGTTCCACTGACGATTAGCTTTATTGCGTTGCTGGTAGGAATGGCTATCCCACCACTAGTGCTCCACGAAATGGGGTCCAGGTATCCGAACATGATCTACCGAACAGAGGACGAGCGCAGCTTGCGCAAACTCCAAAAAGACCTCGATATGTTCAACGGCCGGCTTGCCACGCTCGAAAGCGTGGTGTCAGGCAAACCGAAGTTCCATTAAATAAATAGCATGATCCAATATATTCGCCATCTCTTTCCGTTAAGAAATTTGTACTCCAGATTTTTACCCAATTTTCGCTAGAAGCAGGCCACGGCGAACGCTTTTATATATAAACTGCTGCAGTTTTCCACTTACCGTAAAATGGTTTCTCCCGAGTTCAACCTGTCCTCTGCCAAGGCTATCGAATACGAGCACGAATACGCCGCTCACAACTACCACCCGCTCCCTGTGGTGTTCTCCCGGGCCCAGGGCGCCAAGGTCTGGGATCCTGAAGGAAACGAGTACCTCGACTTCCTGTCGGCCTATTCTGCCGTCAACCAGGGCCACTGCCACCCTCGTATCATCAACGCTCTTGTTGAGCAGGCCCACAAGCTGACTCTTTCGTCCAGAGCGTTTTCCTCGGACGTTTTTGGCTCGTATGCAAAATACGTGACTGAATTTTTTGGCTACGAGTGTGTTCTGCCGATGAACACCGGTGCCGAGGCCGTCGAGACAGCTTTGAAGTTGGCCAGAAGATGGGGTTACAAGAAGAAGGGCATTCCTCCAAATGAGGCCATCGTTTTATCCTGCGCAGACAATTTCCACGGCAGATCGCTGGCCATCGTCAGTATGTCCACCGATCCAGAGGCCAGAGATCACTTTGGCCCATACCTCGAAAAAGTGGGCCCTGTGATTCCAGGAACCGACAACCAGATCCTGCGCTACGGCAACATCGAGGACGTCGAGCTGGCATTCGCCAACGCGGGCGACAAAATCGCCGCTATTCTGATCGAGCCAATCCAAGGAGAGGCTGGTATTGTGGTGCCACCAAAAGACTACTTTGCCCGTGTCAAGGAGCTGTGCAAAAAATACAACGTGTTGCTCATAGCCGACGAGATCCAGACCGGTATTGCCAGAACTGGAAAACTGCTCTGTTGGGAGCACTATTTACCAAGAGAAAATAAACCAGACATGGTGCTTCTTGGAAAGGCCATCTCGGGAGGTGTTTTGCCTGTGTCTGCCGTGCTGTCTTCCAAGGAGATCATGCACACTCTGGAGCCGGGCTCCCACGGATCCACGTACGGCGGCAACCCTCTGGCCTCGCGCGTGGCCATTGAGGCCCTGGAGGTGGTCAAGGATGAGAAGCTGGTGGAAAGATCTGCCGAGCTCGGCGAATTTTTCCAGGGAGAACTCGAGAAGCTCAAACAGGAGTCCAAGGGCGTCATCAAGGAGGTCAGAGGCAAGGGACTTCTGTGCGCCATCGTTGTCGACGACACCAAGACCAACGGCAAGACAGCCTGGGACCTGTGTCTGAAGATGAAGGACCACGGCGTCTTGGCCAAGCCAACTCACGAGCACATCATCAGACTCGCTCCGCCATTGGTCATCTCGAAAGAAGACCTCGTCAAGGGCGTGGACAGCATCAGACAGGCATTGAAGGAGATTGTTAATTGAGACTGTTAATAGTGGAAATAAAAATTTTAATTTGCTTGCTCACCCCTCTGTCCTCAGCACCCTGAGGAGAAATTCCAACCCCTTCTTGGCAAACAATTGCATGTTCTCAGACCTGTCCTCGCTTCCCGTGCTCACCGTGCACGATCTATCTCCGTATGGGCCGCTGATTCCTAAATAGACGACTCCCTGCTTCGAGGAGTCGGTGATGCTCTCCTGGTCTCCCAGTCCAACACTAGTGGACGGCCCAGCAAACCCTGACTCTGATAGCACATATGTTGAGCCAAACTCGATCCGCAAATTTCTGGCCAGACGCAGCACCACTGCCTCGCTCGGCCCCGTGTAGTCTCTGATCTGGTCCGTATTCCAGCCACTCAACTTTAGCCGAGACTTCAGGCTATACACCAGACGACCTCCATCGAAAAATTTGGATGCTCCAGGCAGCGAGATCAGGTAGGCGCTCAGAAGTCCACCACACGCACCCTCACTAACTGAGAGCGTCTGCTTGCGTGCCAGAAGCAGCTCGGCAATCTCCTCAACCAGGATTTTAATGTCGTCTGGAGGAAAGTTCATAAATAATTTATTTTATTTAATTTAGTTTAGTATTTTTGAAAAATAAGTCGCTTGTTTGCCACAGGAGTTTTTAATTATAAACATGGTTCTTTCCACTCCTCTCAAATTCAAAGCGGGCAAGGTCGACTACAACGAGGAAACCAAGGTGTACACGCCGAATCCCACCAAGGGCGAGATTGTGATCAGCCAAAGCGACGAGGGAGACGAGTTTTACCTGTTTGTGTGGAAGCCGCGCGAGACGACCGTTGGCGGGGTCGAGTCGGAGGAATTGCTTGTCATTGCCGGCGATGTCACGTGGAAAAAGGTCAACTCGTGCAAGACGGGAAGAGTGTACATGCTGACGTTCCTGAGCAGCGGTGCCAAAAACCTGTTTTGGATGCAGGACATCAACGACGACGAAAACGATCCATCTAAGGAGACAGAGAAGGACAAGGAGATTTTCCGCAAGATCAATGATCTCTTCAAGGAAAGCGAATGAGAGCAACTATCGATGGCAAACTAAATAGGATAAATATTGCACCAGACATGGCAATTTTAGGACGCGAGCCTCATGTTTCTTCACCGGGCCGGTGTTGTGTCTTTTTACGAATAGATCTATAATACGTCAAAATGAGCAGTAGCCACAAAACAATTTATTTATTAATTTATTTATCCTGCGCCAATTTATTTTATCGATGTCGGCCTCCAGCTCTACCCCCAGACGAAGACCTCTGCGTGGCTCGGCGCCCGGCAACCTCACGCACTATCGTGATCCGGAGCTTTCGTCGCCGCTTCTCGGCTCAGAGACTCCGGGTTCAGGGCTCTTATCGGGATCGGTTGATCTATCACCAAAAGAGGCGTCCCCCTCGAAATCGGGGGCACACATCACACAAGCCGATTCCGACAATGGATCCTGCCCCTACGGATGCTGCAAAACTGAAACTGTGTCGGACTACTTCTACAAGCGTGGGTTTTTAGAAGGAGCCTACTCAGACGTCCGGGTCACGGCGTTTGGAGCCACATACAGGCTCCATCGGCTTGTTCTAGATAGAAGCGACTACTTCCAGAGCTTGTTCAAATGGCCCGCCGACGATGAGGATCACGTTCGCGACGAGTACGTTCTGGAGTTTGACGACCCGCGCATCACTCAGCACAGTTTCGAATTGGCCATCTCGAGACTGTACGGCGTCGTTAATGTGACAGAGGAGTCCAAAATTCCGTACAGCATGATCGCTGTGGGCCAGTATCTTGCCATCAACGAGGCGGTGTGTACGGCGACCGACTGCATCGTCAAGAACATGAACATGGCCAACATCTCGGACGTTATCAGGTTTGCCGTCTCAAGCAATTACGGAGCCGCCAGCGAGAGGATTATACAGAACGGCAAGGGCATATTGTCCACGGACGGCTGGGAAGTCGGCATTGAGCCTTGGGACGACCTACCGGCCACCGTCATTGCAGATGTGGTTGGCGAAGATTACTTCTTTGTCCCCAGTGAATGGGACCGGTGCATATTTATCATCAAGCTGTTGGAACGACGCATTGAGGCAAACTACGACGAGGACGAAATTGCGCCTATCAAGACGACATTGAACGAAAAACTGCATTACTGTCACATGAGTCCTGAACAGCTCCAAGAGCTGGAATCTTTCACAGATATCTACGGCCGCCCCTACGTCGACCCGCAGGTGCTGCACAAGGCGCTATGGCAGGCAGTTTATCTGCAGCGGCTGGTTCTCAGCTCGCCAACATCGAACATAGCGTCTACCGTGACAAGCGCTGCTCCGCCGTCGTCCGACTCCAAATGGTTCAGAATTCCAATTAAAGACGCCACCATCTCTGGTCTCCCTGCGGAACTCGACAGAAAAATGGCCGACATGCTCAGCTCGTCGCCAGCTACAGGACCCGTCGAGAACGGGAAGTCCACGCAGGACGAGAGCCCGAAAATCGAGCGGCTCTACAGCTGGACCTCGATTCCTCCGTTTCGATTTTCTATCGCATTCGCAAACGTTTCTGACCTTTTGACGGAAAAGAGAGTCTATGGAACAACTTTCTGGTATGCCGGCTCATATTGGAACTTGTATCTCCAGAAGAACAAGATCCAGTTAAAAAACACATACCAGATAGGCGCATATCTGCACAGAGCAAACAACAGCGGGTCCACGTCGTCCTCTAAATATAGTCTGACCAATCCAAACGTTTTCGCAGGCAACGTGAATTACCAGAGCATGCCCAAAAAACACCACGATCTAGTGAACGCTCGGATGGAAAGAAATATGGCTCCGTTGGGAAGCAATTTGCATGGAGCCGAGGAGAAAGAGAACGTGCAGGACGATAGTTCGCTCAGTTTGAACGATCTTTCTCTTAACGACTCCTCTGCACCGTCTGTCAGAAGCCCTGGAACAGAGCCACGCTCGTTCCTCACCTACGAAGACCAACGAAACGTTATCATGGTGTACTTTATCATGTTTACTCCATCTAGACGCGAAAAACCCACAATCACCTCCTTCCTCTCTGTCCCGAACGATTTCCACAAGTCTCAGAGCTGGGGTTGGAAAAGCAACAGTATCTGCGTGTTTAACGAGGACGGAACGTTCCCTGAAGGCCACGACAAACACCTCAAATTTATGATTGTGCTGGGCAACGTTTGACTCTATCTCCACTCGACTGCGTACCTGAGTTTGGAACCAGGACGGAATGGGACCACGGTCAGTCCGCCCTGTGCGACAGTGTCGGCGACGACGTTTGGTTTTTCGACCAGCCAGCATTTCTGCTTGGAGCGCAGTTTGGACTCGTCCATTTCGTAGAAGCTGTTTCCAAACGTTGACACAAAATCCTTCAATTTGTCGAGTTTTCCGTGCTTATCAAACACCTCGGCCAGGTATGCAATGGCGTACGGCTGGGTATACACACCCGCACAAACGCCTGTGTGGACTGCCTTTTTATGGACGTCGTGGGGAGCAGAGTCTGATCCGAAGATGAAGTACGGCTTGCCGGACGTGGCAGCCGAAATCAGGGCTCTCTTGTCCTCTGGCAGCTTAGCCACCGGCTTGCAGAAATTGAGCGGGTTGCCGGCCCAGTCGTCCACAATTAGGAACAGATGGTGTGCCGTGATGGACGCCACGACGGTTGGCTGTTCGCCGTCCTTCAGGTCCTTGTTGATCTCGTGTATCGCGTCGACGGCAGCCTTGGTGGTGCAGTGTTCAAGGACGATTTTGAGTTTTGGAAAGTCTCTGTGCAGCTTGAAAAGAGCAGGCAGAAATTCAGGTTCTGCGTTCAGCACGTGGATGTCCTTGCCTTCTTCGCTCGAAACCGACGGCTTCTCACCGTGCAGATTGAGCACAAGCCCATGCTTCTGCATAACCTCGAAGATCGGGTAAAACTGTGAAAAATCGTTGGGGTCCACGCCTGCGTTCGAGTTCGTGGTGACGCCGGACGGATAGCACTTGATACCGCGGATCGCCTTTTTTTGCGCGGCCTCCTCCACCAATTCTGGCGTCAGGTCTTTACTCAGGTAAAATGTCATCAAAAAAGTGGTGGAATTGCACAGCTGCTCAAGTTCCTGCTTGTACTCGATTACACGGTCCAAGGTCGTGATAGGTGGGACCAGGTTGGGCATGATGTATGCTATAGACACTCCTCCTTGCCTGACTGTAGGAGTGACGAGTCTCATCATTTCATCCTGTCGTAGATGGACGTGGTAATCTGCGGTGTACCCCAGTTCGATAGCCATAAATAAAGATAATAAATAAAATTGAAAAAAAAATAAAAAAAAAATAAAAAAAATCACCCTACATCTACAATCTCTAGAGCATGTCAGAATTAGTGCCTCCGGTACTATCAACGGCGCAAGACGCCACAGTATTTGAGTTCTCCCAGGTCCAGAAAACCGCCGGCGCTCGAGGCTATCTGGGGCCCGTTCCCGATATATCAGAAACGGGTCTGCGAGAGGTTCTGAGAGACTACTACTCTGTGGACAAACTGGTGGACTTTCTGAGGCAGAAAGATGACCAGAACAAACTCAAGTACAAGCGCATTGCGCTGCAGTTCCCAGACTCGCTGATCGCAGACTCATCGATCGTCCTACAAATGATCCAGGAACAACTTGAAGAAGCACGTGACCAGAGCCACGCGACAACACCGAGCCGAGACATCGAGGCCGTCGAGCTGTGCAGTGGGAACTGCGGCAGGGAGTGCAAGAACTACCAGGAGGTGTGGATTTTGGCGGACACGTCGTACTCGCCGTGCTGCATCGACGAAGTGGCCGCCGAGCACGTTTCTGCCGACCTAGTGGTGCATTTTGGCGACGCCTGTTTGAACCCGGTCGACAAGCTCAGCGCTGCGTATGTTTTCGGCAAGCCGTACCTGGACACGTCGAAGGTGCTTGCGGCGTTCAGGGAGACATATTCGCCAGGCGACAAGGTGATTTTAATGGCCGACACCTCGCACACGTTCTATCTGAAGGAATTGTACGAAAAATTGTCTGGAGACTATCAAATCGGTTATGCAGAGCTAGACCTGGAGCGCAGCCATGCAGCGATCATTGATCATACGACGCACAGCCACAAGGGCACGGCGCTGGCCTCGCGAATCGTCCACTATGACGGCCCCCTGGACGAGTGTGCCCTGTTCCATATCACGCAGCCTGAAGACCCACGGCTGCTTTATTTGAGCACGCAGTTCTCCAGCATGGCCGTCTACGACGTGAAATCGGGTACGGTGAGTTCTGGCCCATTCCCGTCGCTGATGCAGCGGTATCGAGCGATGCACATGACCAGAAACGCGGGCACAATCGGCATTCTCATCAACACGCTCTCCCTGGCCAACACGCGGACGCTGCTCAACAAGGTGATCAAGTGGGTGCGGCAGGCGGGCAAGAAACACTATATGTTTGTTGTGGGCAAGCCGAACGTGGCGAAGCTGGCCAATTTCGAGAGCGTGGACGTGTGGTGTATTCTCGGGTGTGGCCAGTCGGGCATTATTCTGGACAAGTACGGCGAGTACTATAAGAACATTGTGACACCGTACGAGCTGCAGCTGGCGCTGAAGCAGGAGATCACGTGGACCGGCCAATGGATCACGGACTTCGAGGCAGTGATGGAGCAGGAAAGCGAGCACGAGGACTCCGACCACGGCGAGGACGAGTACGTGCCGGAGTTCAACCCTGTAACGGGCCAATTGGCCGCATCGAAGCCGCTGCGACAGATTAGACATTTGGAAGTGGAGCTGGGGGCCCCAGAAGCGGGAGGATCAGACGGCCAGCTGGTGAGTCGGTTCTCCAACACGCTAAGCATCAAAAACACGGTCAGCACGTCGGCGAATTATCTGCAAACGAGGGCATGGACTGGACTGGGCAGCGACTTTGGCGCAGAGGAATTGGAGGGTGCTCTTGTTGAGGAGGGCAGGATGGGAATTGCCCGTGGATACGATTATGACAAGGAAATAAATAAATAATTTAATCTAATTTAATCTAATTTATTTATTTTATTATTTCATGCGCCATGTCAAAATTCGAGTCGTCGTTTTCGAAGCGGAAAACGTCCGACACCGGTAGCAATCGGCCGCCGCTGCCCACGAACGATTCGCAGGACGATTTGGTGAGCTTCCCGCCGTCTGAATCGATCCAGTACGACATGGGGCCGTCTCTTGAGGACGGGTACAAAGACAAGCTTTTTGCGTCGACAGTGCCGTCGGACGAACTGGAGATGAGCACAAGCTCGTTTTCGCCGCGCAGCAATTTGCACGCCGTGCTGGAGGCCCCACTGGTGCCCTCAATGGGTCTTGTGGATGATCCGCTGCACTATCTGAAAAACCAGGAAATAGTGGTTACGGCGCGGCTGCTCGCCACCATCGACAAACACAAAACAAGTTTGCAAAAAGGGAGCCGGCGGGTGGGCAGGACGCGCGAGACGCTGCTGCATTTGTTTTCAGAGTTGAACCAGATCAACCAGGCGATGAAGGAGATCTACACCACGGAGCAGCACAATAAGAGCGCGGTGCTGACGAATTTCGAGCATTGGGAGGCCAAGCGGACGAAAATTGTCGACCGAATAGACGAGATCGAGAACCGCACGTCGGAGGGCGCCGCGTACAAAACCTTGCTTGCAGAGAGCGACCGGATCGGTACAGAGATCGAGCAGTTGGAGCACAAGCTGCGCGCGCTGCGGACGAAGCAGAAGCAGGTGAACCAGCAGCTGCGCGAGTCCAAATCGCTGCTGGACATCAAGTTGAATGCGTACTACGAATCGTTGAGCCAGATTGAGGCGCAGGAGTTCAACGAGATCGAAAAACTGTTGCCGGTAAAGGGCGCCGACAAGCAGCTCAACCCGGCCTCCATCATTGAAAATTACAATTTGCAGCTGCGCGCATTGGCCGACATGGTGCATGCGGCAGAAGCCAAGGAACTCAGTTTCCACGAGTGCTGTGTGTATTTGGAAGACGTATTTGAAACTCTGGGCTCGCTGGAGGCAGCGTTGCAGAAGATAATTGCGGACACGGTGCCGGAGAAAACCGAGCTGCTGCTGAAGGAGCTTGCCGCGGCGCTGCGAACGCTGGAGCAGCGCAAACAGCAGGCGGCCCAGTCCAAGCTGGGATACATCGAGGCCATCATCGGCGACGAGATCACCGCAATAGAAAACGCCGTCCGCACCATCCGGGGCGAGGAGCCAAAACCGGTGCTCAAGACGTCGGCCAGCACCACAAGCGTCAAGAGCATGAGGAGCGTAAACTCGCCGTCACCATCGTCGCTGCCCATTAAGCCGGCGTTCTCTGTGCCGGTGGCGTCAACGTCGCAGATCACCGCCGGCAGCAGCGAGGCAACAAAATACGTGCAGGCCAAATCGGCGATCCAGAAAAGCAAGGGCGACAAGAAAGATTGATCAGATTTTGTCCTCCAGCGACAGCTTGCTGGCCACGTCGGTGTGGGCGATGGTTCTCTTGAACTCCTCGAAATCCAGCCTGTTGTCTCCATCCTCGTCATTTTCAAGGATCGTGCGGTCTACGAGTTGCTGCAACTGCACGTCCGTGAGCGAATTGGCCACCATCATCCGTAGCACCAAGAATAACTCGCCGTTCGAAATGTAGCCGTCGTTGTCGATGTCGTAGACCCTAAACAGGAACCTAAGCTTGTCGTCGACCGAGCCGCTCGAGAAAATCGACAGCCCGGCCACAAACTCCTTGAAGTCAATGTCGCCGCCCCTATTGGTGTCAAAGATGTCTATCACGCGCCTGGCGAGCGGATTTTGGCCGATTCCGGGAATCGACAGAAACTCGTCCTTGTCGATGGCCCCGGAGTTGTCTGTGTCCAGCTTCATGAACCGCTTCGCGAGACGGTCAATTTCGTCCGATCCGACTGGATGTTAGAAGCCACTGCGGCGAATACTTACAGTTTGTTCCCTCGGACAGGTCATCCAGGAGACTCGACGGAATGTTGCCCATGCTGAGGAGTGAATATATTTTGGTGCGAAGAATAAATGTAGTACATCCGTGCACCAAATGCCCCCCAGCGTGGGAGCACACCTGCGCCACTTGTCATGTATGTGTATGTATTATTACGCGTCTTCGACGCTATATATGCAGCTAATTACGTTTAGGCCGGGGAAACTTTGGTTTCGGCTTGCTGATCTTGATCAGCTGTTCCCCGGACGGGCCCACAGGGGCTGCACTTTGGCGCGCAACGGCGGGGATTTTGGGCAGACTGGCGGGCGGCGGCGGCGGTGCCGGTTTCGGTGGATTTGGTGTTGGCGTCTTTTTCGGCTGGGCCCGATCCTTATTTGCGTTACTCAAAGACGAGTAGCTCATGACGCCCAGTTTCTGTTTTTTTGGCTCGGCGCGCGTGTCGGCTTTATGTTTCTTGCGTTTCGGCTCGTAGTTGTCGCCCAAACCGCCCTTCTTCCTTGTAAAGCCCGGATATGCTCTGGTCACAAGACCGCGCTCGTACAGGTCGTCAATAAGGTCGCGCCATGTTTTATTGGACATGAGGGTTTCTCGGCTTCCAAGAACCCACAACGAGGAGCGCGCTCTGGTCAAGGCGACGTTCATGCGGCGCACGTCTCCCAAAAACCCAACGCCCGAGTTCTGCTCCCCGGCACGCACACACGAAAACAGCACAATGTCCTTTTCCTGGCCCTGGAACCCGTCCACGGTGTTGAAATCGATTTCCTTGGTGATCGGGAACCCGAACTTCTGCACAAACACCTCGCGGATGCATCTGATCTGCTCCTTGTACGGCGAAATGATGCCGATTTTTCCCGGCCACTGTTCGTCAGGGAACAGCGCAAACAGGTCCGACACGATCTCGAGCGCGATCTTAGCCTCGGCGTAGTTGTACAGCGACTTGGTCTGCTCATTCTGTTGGTGGCTGCCCTCGATGTTGAAGAACCGGTAAGGCCCGTACTCCTGGATTGCGTGCCACGGCCGTGCGGTTTTTTCTGCCATGCCGGAGCCGTCCAGCAGCTTGGAGTCGTAGAATTCTTTGGATGGGAATTTGGAAATTTCCGGGTGCATACGGTATTGTACGTTCAGCAGGTACACCGCATTGTCGTGGTTATTCTGCATACGCACAAAAAGACTCTGCTCGTAGTTGAAGCTGGCTGCTTTCTGTGACAGCACGGTCGGCGGCAGCTGGTTGGGGTCGCCGACCATGATGCAGCGCTTGGCGCCGTACCGCAGGGGGATTATGGCACTGAGCTCGATGCACTGCGCGGCCTCGTCGATGACGACAGTGTCGAAGGTGAACGACATGCCGGCGAGCACGTCGTGGGCAGAGCCCGAGAGCGTGGAGCACACAACCTCGGCGGAGCTGAGAATGCGGAACTGCGCGTTGCGGCGCTCGATCTCTCTGTTTCTGTGCTTGACGGAGTTCTGCTCGCGCAGCTCGTCGAGCCGGCGACCGAGCTCTTTCCGCTTCTGCACCACCTCCTGCAGCCGCAGCTCGAGCCGCGCCACCTCGTCCGCCGACACGTTGCCCGCTGCAAGTTTCTGTCTCAGCTCGTCGCGCTCGTGCACGCACTTGCGGTGTTCCTCGCGGATCTTGGTGTCGTCGGCGGCAGTATCGACGGCGCTCAGTTGCGCGTCCACAAGCTCCTCCAGTGTTGTCTCCTTCACCTGCGCGTTCACTGCGTCCGAACGGCCCAGCCTCACCACCTTAGGCCGGTAGTTATCTCCACGCGCGCTTTTGATGCCGCCCATCAGCCGCAGCACGAGCTCATCCACGGCCGCGTTCGACGGCGCGCAGATCAGGATCCGTCGCTTCGAAGACACCTTCTGCTCGCCCGGCACCGCGATCGCGTTCGGGTTGCCCGAAGTGAGCGCACACCCAATAATCCCCAAAATCGTCTTGGTCTTACCCGTGCCCGGTGGACCCTGGATCAACGAAAATCCGTCCTTGTGCACGGTTCCCGCGATTGCCCGCGCCTGAGAGTCATTCACCGCATACGTCTGCTTCATCCGGCCCACCACCACAGGATCGATCTTGCCCGGCACGCTCGGCGTTGCCGTCACTATCTCCCGTCCAAGATCGTAGTACTTCAGCCCTTGCAACGAAGAGAATTCCCGCTCAATCGTCGTCATCTGCACAACTTTCATGCACACCAGCTCCATGCCAGGACTCAAGTATGGATTCATGTTTGTTTTCGTGGCCACGCGGACCGTCAGGTCGGAAAACCCGTTGCTGTTGTTCTTGATGTCTTTCACACGGCCCAAACACGCGTGGCGACACCCGGCCAGATGCTTTCGCGTCAGTTTCGAGTCGCTATCCAGATTCTCCACGTACATGAGCACCACCAGGTCGCTGTCACCGACACAGCGCTGCTCCGTCACCACTTCGCGCCGCGTCGACGCAAAAACATCGTAAAAAGTGTCGGTGGCCGCACGCGAGCCCACTGTCACCCGGAACGGCGTCTCCTGTGCCGTCTCCTTGGCCCGCTGGATCGACTGCCAGCACTCCAGCAGCAACAGCGGCCGGAACGTCTGCTGGTACTCGTCTGCGCTCGCAAACCGGTTTTTAACGCTGGTATACTTGCTCTGGTCGTCATCGGGGTAATCACCATCGCGGAAGTACGACCACGTAAGAATCTCCTTGTATAGCGGGTTCATGTCCACGTTCAGTCGCAGCCGCATCAGCTCCTCTGCTTTCTTCTTCAGGTCGACACCTCGAGCCGCACCGCCGCTCGGCCGCACCGCCAGGTTTTTGGCGCGTGGCTGCAGAGATTGCAGCGCGGCTTTAGTTTTCTTCATCTTGGCCACTACCTGCTCCCTTGTGAAAAGACCGTTTTCGTCCTCGGACTCGGACTCGGACGTGGATGACTCGGCATCAGACGTTTTGGAGCGTCTGTTAAAGCCGGCCGGGCGTGGCGGCGCCGGCTCCTGGCGCAGGGGCTCCTGGCGCCGCTTCTCGGCCAGCTGCAGCCTTGCCTGCTCGAGCATGGACAGGCGTTTGGGGGCGGGTGGTTCTTCAGGGGCCGGTTTGGTGAGGAAGTTGGCAAGGGTCGACTGTTTTGGTGCCCGGACAGTGGCGCTGGAAACGCTAGGTGACTGTTCTTCCGGCGTTGACCGCTCGCTTCGTTCGCGGGATTCGCGAGGCTCGCTACGCGCTTCCGCTTCGGCCAACACCTCCTCGACTAGCGTATTGTTGAACCGCCGCACGCGCACGAGAATCTCGCCGCGCTGCTCCTCCGACAGCTTATTATTGAACTTGCGCGCTTTCGCGCACAGCTTTGCCAGGATCGCCAGCGACGTGTGCGTGAACTCCAGCCCCATCTCCGCCACCAGGTCTAGCGTGTCCAGCGTCAGCCGCACGCACAGAAACAGCAGCGCGCTGTCGCTCAGCCGCAGCCAGTACACAGTGCGCTCGAACGCCTGCAGCACGGGCTGAATCAGACTCTGCTGGATCTCGCGGCTCTGCTCGGCAGAGACACCCGCAAACTGCATCGACTCCACCAGCAACTTGTACCCGCCGAGCAGCGTCTGCGAGACCTCCAGCACGTCACGCGTGAAGTCCATCAGCGTCCTGGTGATTTTCTCGTTGTGCTGCGCATTTTGGACGTGAGCCTTGACCTTTTCGTACTCCTTGGACCAGTCAAACGTCTTGACGTAGATCATGGTGAGAAACCGCCAGCATTGCGCCCAGAACTGCGCGAGAATGGCGCGCGTGGCGTTGCTCAGCCGCGCCGTGTCAATCAGCACACCGTCGATCGGATCCAGCAGACACTGCACGAGGTCCATGAGCACACGCACACCGCGCCTGCTGGCGTTAAACTGCTCCAGCCGCGTCAGACTCACAAATGCGTCCTTGGCAGCCTCAACGGTGACGGCTGTGTCCATACGCAGCAGCTCGCGCACCGCCTCGAGCCGGCCGTCCACGTCGAACGCCTCGTACAGCAGCCCGACAGCGCTCTCGTACAGTTTTTCCTCGCACGAGCACAGACACTTCCAGACGCCGATCGACGCGGCGAGGTCGGTCAGGATCTGCCGCAGAGTCTGGCCGCTGAAGAAATCCGCCATGCGGCTGAATATCGCCTCGACGCTGCTCGCAAACATCGCCACGCTCTTGTTCTGCTTGCTGCACGCCGCCACCAGCTCCCGCAGCTTCTCGTCGGAAAAGTCACGTGCATCGCGGAACGTGATCTTGAGCAACGTGATGTCGAGCGAGAACACATAGCTGGCCTCGCTTAAGCTGCACAGCACTTGTTGCGCAAACGTTCTATCGTCTGCGGCCAGTTTGCGCGACAGCAAGATCCATAAGTCCATGTTCACCGCCGAGACCGTGCTGGCGTCGTATTTGGCCAAAAAATGGCTCGCCTGCGCCAGCGACGCCACGTCGTACACGAGCGACGCCGCCACCACGCCCAGCGCCTTGATCTTTACCTGCGGGTCCGCCATTGCGTCGAACAGCGTGATGGCTTTGCGGTCGATCAGCGCGCGCGCATCCGACTTGCTGTACAGCTCGACCGTCAGCTTGGCGTCGAACAGCGGGTTCTGCAGCCGGATCTCGTCGGTGATTAAATCTGCCCCCACGCAAACCAGCAGCGCGCCGCAGTGCGGCCGCCCCAACTTGTCCAAGAAATATTTGTACACGATGCACGCCGTCTGTGTCTTTTGCGACGGCGTAACAGACCGGTACAGCGGGTAGATCCAGTTGACAAGGTCTTCTAGACAAGGCGTGCGCGCGCCCGGCGCCGCATTTGCAAGCCGCAGCGTGTCTAGGTGTTTGCTATAATGCGGGCTATTGAACGAAACGTCAAAAAAGTTGAGGTAGCTATGCGGCTGCACGTGCTCCCAAAACTCGGCTCCCAGCTTCGTGAGCAGCACGGAAAACGCACGCAGCAGCAGCGGCAGCGGCTCGTCCAGGTACGACATGATTTCGTTGACAAAGATGCGCACGAGGGGCACCACTTTAAACGGTGCTGTTTTTTCAAAGTTGCGAGCCGCTGCGGGCCAGTTCAGCCGCAGTACGCACTCGCCGTTCCCAAGCTGCAGCAGGGGCACGATGTTGGCCCAGAAAAGCGCACAGGCGTCCGCACTGAAGAGCGCCGGGTTTTGGATGTTGAAGAAATGGCGCTCGTACTCCTCCATAAACGACGCCGTGAAGCTGGCGGGCCGCAGCTGCGCGGGCAAGCACGAGAGCGCCCACGCGCGCTCTGTGTCGGAGCCTTCGAACAGAAAATAGAGCAGCCCGGCGAAGAGGTCGATTTTCGGCCGGATCGGCTGTCTCTGGGTCACCACGGCCAGCATGTGCGAGCACAGCGTGCGCAGCTGGTCGTTGGCACGCAGAAGCTGCGGACACACCAGACACTCAGTCAGGGTATTGTGCACATCGGGGCTGTGCAGCAGGTCTTCGTCGCGGTCAAATTTGAGCGTGCCGAGCTTGTCGACCAGCGATTGGGCCTCCCAGTCGAACACCCGCTGGATCACTATGGCGATTTTGTCGTAGGGCAGATTGCGCTTGAGCAGAAGGTCATTTCGCGCAGCGGCACGTGCCTCGTGGAAGCCGAGGATGCATTTCGGGCAGTGGTCGAGCGACTTGCGCGCCGCCGTCTTGAGCGTGCGCAGAATGTCCGAGTCCTCGAACGCTATGCAGATGACGAGCAAGTAGCATGCAATGCGCGCCGTGGTGGTGTCGCAGAAGTAGTGCTCGGTGTCCAGCGACGCAAAATACTGGTAGCACTCGTTGAAGACGTGCTGCTGGACGGCGTCGTCGCTGGGACTGTTGTGCGAGCTCTCGATGAGGTCTATGAGGTGCGACATGCAAAAAGGATTTTTTTTTTTGATTTTATTTGATTTATTTTTCTTGCGACGCGACGATACTGTAATTTTCAAAAATATACATTATGAGGTGAGTTGTCACGCTACCAATGCTAACCCTTAGTGGCCGGTTTGTGAGAGCGTCCAAGTACAGACACGTGTACGGCCAGCCGTTCAAGAAGGAGATGTGCTATGAGAACCTCAAGGTCACGATCTCCGCGTTCGACAGCAACATTGTCAAGTGCAATGGCCGGTACCTGAGTGTCAACGCCAACGGCATCGGCGCGTTTTTGGTGATCCCCGTCGACGAGGTCGGCAAAGCTCCCGACAAGGTGCCGATGTTCCGCGGCCACACGGGCGGCCTCGTGCTCGACACCGACTTCGACCCGTTCCACGAGAACAGGCTGGCCTCTGCAGGCGAGGACGGCAAGATCCTGCTGTGGGAGATCCCGCCAGACTACACCTTCACCCACGTTGACCCGGACAACATCCAGGACGTTGCGCCGGTGGCTTCTTTGACGGGCCATTCGCGCAAAGTCGGCCATGTTGTCTACCATCCGGTCGCCGAAAACGTTTTGGCGTCGTCCTCCTTCGACTACAGCGTCAAGCTGTGGAATTTGGACACCAAACAGTGTGAGCGCACGTTGCAGCACAAGGACCTCGTGACCAGCTTCTGTTTCAACTACGACGGGTCCAAGATTGTCACCGCGTCTCGCGACAAGAAGATCCGCGTCTGGGATGTGCACACGGGCAAGGTGCTGTCGGAGGGCCCAGGCCACACGGGCGCCAAGGCGCCACGTGTGTGCTGGCTTGGTAAGCACGACAGATTTGTCACCACCGGCTTCGACAGGTTCTCCGAGAGACAGCTGGGTGTTTGGAAGGCCGATAAGGTCGAGGACGGGCCTGTGGGCGGGTTCTACTCTGTGGACGCGTCGTCGGGCGTGCTAATGCCGTTTTTCGACGACTCCACAAATATCTTGTTTGTAGCCGGCAAGGGAGACGGCAACGTGAGATACTACGAGTTCGACAAGGACGAGCTGTATCTGATTTCGGAGTTCCCATCCACGTCGCCGCAGCGTGGCTACGCCATTGGGCCTAAGCGGTTTGTCAATGTGAGAGAGAACGAAATTGTGCGCGCGTACAAGCTGCACAACGACAACATTGTCGAGCCGATCTCATTTATTGTTCCAAGACGCTCGGAGATGTTCCAGGACGACATCTATCCAGACGCGCCGGCGGGCGTTCCTGCGCTGACGGCGGAGGAGTTCTTTGGGGGCAAGACGAGCGGGCCGGTTTTGGTGTCGATGAGGGACCTGTACGAGGGCTCTGAGGAACCTGCAACCTGCGTGGGGGAGACGCAGAAGGTGGAGACACAGAAGGGGGAGACACAGAAGGTGGAGGAGCCAAAGCAGGAGCAGGACAAGGAGCAGGACAAGGAGAAGGAGACACCAGAGCCTCTGCGGCCATTGCCTGCTGCCGAGCCTGACCTCAAGAACAAGGAGGAGGTGACGACGCTGCTCAACAAGGTCAACGAGATGTCCGACGACGACACACAGGAGGTCGACGCGGACGACGAGGAGTGGCAGGAGGTGACGGAGAGGGAGGTGAAAGAGAAGGAGGAGAAAGAGAAGGAGGAGAAAACACTGAAGGAGGAGGTTGAGGCAAAGGAGCCTGAGGAAAAAACTCAGGAAGCAGTCGAGGAGCCTAAGCAAGCGGTTGAGGAAGCAATTAAGGATGTCAAGAAAATCTCCAGTGAGGTTGTGTCTGATAAGGAAACCGCAGCTCCAAAGACAGTTCCTGAAACCGCCTCCTCCAGTTCGATTTCCTCCTCCACCGTTCGAGCTGCGGGAGGCCTCAAATCCTCCATGGATAAACTACACGCTCTTGTGACTCAATTGGAGTCTGCTGTGGATCAGCTTCAGGCCGTCAACACAGCCAAGGACGAGAGACTGGCCGCCTTAGAGGCCAAGATCGACCAATTACTAGCAAAGACGGACTGATAGACACACTAGTTCGGAATTCCATTTTGTACTTTTCCTGCCCGTTACCAAAATAAAAAAAAAACGTAGATAACCCCTGGCAGTGCTCACATTGCTTTTGCACTCGGAATTCCTTTGGGGGGATACCCAGATTTGTATAAATACCCACGATCCGCCGTCCAGCATGCTCCCACGCTTTGCAACATGACCCAAGACGAGATCGTCACCTCTCTGATCCACGCCAACGACCCTACACCGCTGCCTAAACCGCCTCCAGCCCATATCATGGAAAGGAGCATCATGGACCTTTTCTCGCTCAGGGGCAAGGTCTGTGTGGTGACCGGTGCTGCTAGAGAGAACGGAATTGGCTTTGCGGCCGCCCAGGCGTACTGCGAGGCTGGCTGCGAGGTTCTGTGCATCTGGGACTACTCCGATGCCACCGAGACGTGCGAGAAGCTCGCGCTCAAGTACGGAACCAAAACAAAGGCCTACAGAGTGAACGTTGCGTCATCGAAAAACGTTGCCGAGACCACCAACGCCGTGGTGGAAGAGTTCGGCAGAATCGACGTGTTTGTCGCCAACGCCGGCGTTGTCTGGGAGACCGGCTCGATCCTGGAGGACATCAACGACGACGACAAGAGCTGGCACCGTGTGGTCGACGTCGATCTGAATGGAGTGTACTACTGCGCCAAGAACGTCGGCAAGGTGTTCAAGAAGCAGAGATCCGGCTCGCTCGTCATCACCGCCTCGATGTCGGGCATGATCGTCAACGTGCCTAACTACCAGATGCCATACAACGCTGCCAAGGCCGGCTGTATCCACATGGCCAAGTCGCTCGGTGTCGAGTTTTCCGCCTTCAACGCCAGAGTCAACTGCGTGTGTCCAGGCTACATGGACACCGGACTGTCCGACTTCCTCGACAAGAAGATTCTCAACGTGTGGTATCAGATGAGTCCTATGGGCAGACAGGGTGTTGCGAAGGAGCTGGCCGGTGCATACCTTTATCTGGCATCCGATGCGTCCAGCTTCACGACCGGCTCTGCGATGGTGTGCGATGGCGGATTTACTTGTCCATGAATAATATCAGGTCTTTTATAGAATAAATAGCTGGCGGTGCTACCAAAATAATTCAAATTAATTTTAGACAATGGATGTGAAGGAGATGGCCTTCGACCAGACAGCCAACCCGTTTGAGCGAATCACGGAGCGGCTGATCACGAAGCGCGTCGCCGACCTGGAGGAGCAGAACAGGGCGTCCGCGTCGCTGTGGGGGCTGGTTCTGAACAAAGTTGCCAAGGTCCTCCGTGATGTCCCCCTCATCAAACACTGTATTGGCCCGCCCGATGAGGCCACCGCGCAGATTAACCGGCTGACCGCACAACAGCGCGCCGCCACAAGCTATGCAGAGTGGTACGAGACCAGCGTCAAGCTCGACGCGCTGATGGAAAAGGACGTCTGGAAAAAACAAGAGGAGAGCGATCTGTACGACTGGCAGCTGGTCAAGATGCGGCTGCTAGAGCTGCGCGACGCCCGTCTCAACGGCGACTACTCCAGAATGCTCTACCTAATCCGCACAACTTGGACCAGAAACATGGCCAACATGGACAACATCAATCTATACCGCCACTCGTTTGTGGGCACCAAAAAGCTGATCGAGGAGTACATCTTGGAGTGCCAGCAGTGTTTGGCGGCACTTACCCGGCAGGACTGTCCGTTGGATGACACGTACGTGCTGGCGATGCTGATGCAGACGCGCAAGAACTACGGCCGCGTGGCCATCACGATGAGCGGCGGCAGCTGTTTCGGGATGCTGGGCATGGGTGTTTTCTCAACGCTGCTGGAGCTTGACCTGCTGCCCAAGATTGTGTCGGGCTCGAGCTCAGGCTCGATTCTGAGCTCCATCATCTGCTCCAAGACCACGCCCGAGATCCTGAGCCTGCTGGAGTCGATCACGTCCAGCAAGTTCGAGGTGTTCGGCAAGGACGACAACCCAGAAACGTTTCTCACGTGTCTGGCCCGGCTGCTTAAGTACGGCACCTGGTTCGACAACTCGCATCTGCGCGCCACCATGCGAGAGATCCTCGGCGACCTCACTTTCCGCGGAGCGTACAACAGAACAGGCCGCATTCTCAACATCACCGTGTCGCCCGTGTCCGTGCACGAACAGCCCACGCTGCTCAACTATCTTACCGCGCCCAACGTGCTTATCTGGTCTGCTGTCTGTGCCAGCTGCTCGCTGCCCGGGATCTTCCCGTCTTCGGCCATCTACGAGAAAAGCGTGAAAACTGGAGAAATCCACGAATGGTCAGATACCATGGTCAAATTTCTCGACGGCTCGGTCCACTCAGACCTGCCAATTAGAAGGCTGTCCGAGATGTTCAACGTCAACCACGTGATCGCGTGCCAGGTCAACCCGCACGTCGTGCCGTTCCTCAAGATGTCTGTGCAGTGTGTTGGCGGCGAGATCGAAAACGAGTACAGTGCAAAATTGAAACAGATCCTCAATAACACGTGCGAGCTGCTCACTGCAGAGGCCATTCACTACTTTGAGCTTGCGGCAGAGCTTGGCGTTGCCACCAATTTCTCCACGAAAATGCGCCAGATCCTGTCGCAGCCGTACTCGGGTGACATCACCATCCTGCCCGAGATCCGCTTCAACGAGATGAACAAGCTGCTGGTCAACCCGACCCCGGAGTTTTTGCTCGACGCTCTCGTGCGAGGTGCCCGCGCCACATGGCCCAAGATCTCCATCATCAAGAACCATTGCTCGCTCGAGTTTGCGCTCGACAAGGCCATCTCCAAGCTGCGCTCCAAACTTATTTCCACGCCCAGCAGACAGCTCACGTACCTGCCCGTCTCGCTCATCAACAACCTCGAAAACCCTGTCCAGGGCACAGAACAGAACAAACCGCGCAAACGTCGTGTCCACCAGCGCCGCAGATCCGAGTCTTTGGCCGTCGGCAGCCTCAGAGAACAGAGAATGCGCTCCAACACGATCTTCCCGTCGCGCAGACCAACTGCCACGTCTACGCCGCTAAAACGCCAAATCCGCCGCCATCCAAGCATCCCGCTGCTGAACATCCCTAAAACCGCGTCAGAAACGCAAAGGTCGCTGCCGACATCGCCGTATGCCGTGAAATCCAAGGGTGCCGCCGTCCACCGCTCAAGCAGCTGGCTGTCGACGTCCTCGTGCGGGACTCCCAAGACAGGCATTTTCAACGACACCAGCGCGTCGCCGCCCAACTCGACGCAATCGGTGATGGATTCGCGCTCGGCAGACGGCTCGATCGGCCAGGACGACGTCAAGAACACGCTCGACTACCCGGTTTAGTTGTTTGCGTCGATCGACGCGTCGCTTCTCGGGCTCGCCCAAAATTCCCCTGTCCCGGAACCCGGCCAAAAGGATAGGGTTTAGTATAAGTACCAAAAAGATGGTTTAATTTCTCGGAATGACATTTCTTGTGAGTCTGAAGCCGGCGTTCTTCAATACGTGGGGGGTAGGCCCTACTACAGCACAATGCCAGTCGAGAAGGGCTACTCTGGTCAACAAGCTGCTCCAGCTCTACAAAAACCAGGCTGTGTCGCTGTGTTTGCATAATCCAATCACCAGAGACAGCATCAAGGGATACTATCACGATCTCGGAAAGCAGTATGAAGAGAGCCACAAGCGGCTGGAGAGCGCGTCCCAGATGGTGGAGTTCAGGTTTGTGAGCTATCTGAAGGACGAGCTCTATGCGCGCTCGGAAGAGCTGGCCCAGATAGCAACCAAGCCCACTAAATCCGACCTTGCGTGGCTGGCAACACACTATACGCCGGAGACGCACTCTTTTTTGGAAAAATATCACTCCGACCGGATCCAAACCACCTTTGAGATTAGCAATTATCTGCATAACGACTCCCTGGTGCAGACATACGGTGCGCGCCAAATTGTTAGAAACGCTATCAAATACACCCAGGACGTCCTACTCCTAAATGACTACCCTGTTCCGCAGATTCTGCTGGAGTCTGGCTCCGACGACGCCAAGATCCGGTGTGTTGCTCCGCAAATCCAACACGTGCTCTTCGAACTGCTTAAAAACTCCACCATTCCCGCGCTCCGAACAAACACTCCGATCAGACTCAACATCCTGAACGATCCAGAGACCACCACGATAAAGATCACAGACTCTGGCGGCGGCATGCCGCCCGATATCGCCCACAAAATATGGCAGTTCCATTTCACCACGGCCACCGAACAGAATAAAGACGAGGTGAACGGGTTCGGCATGGGCATCCCGCTGTGCTCGCTGCTCACGAAGTTCAACAATGGCAGTCTAGAGATCGAAAATCGACTCGGCACAGGGATCGATGTGTTGCTCAAACTTCCTACAAAATGATACCAGCTCTATAATGCATTCATGTTACCAATTTTATAAGTACAACAACCGGGTGTGTCTTCTTGCTGTGCGTTCGTCCAAGCCGCCGGACTCTCCTAATAATTTGGCTCCGTCGTTCTCGCACAGGATCTTGTCCTGGAAAACAAAGTAATCAGTCCTGATTGTCACTCCACACTCGGAACAGCTTAAACAGTGTACATGGAACAACTCGCCATGTTCATTCGACAGACACTCGCCTTCGATTCCCTGTCCACAGAAAGTGCACAGCGAGCCGTTTTTCTCATGGAAGTGTAGTTCGCAGTACGGGAAATCCTGGTGCACGTAGCAGGACTCGCCTTTCGAGAACGGCTTCGAACACGTGGTGCACGAAAAACATTTTCTGTGCCACTGGCCAGACAGCTGCTGGTCCTTGGACCAGATCGACTTCTGGCCCGTTGCAATTGGCAGCCCGCATTTCCTGCACGGTCCTTCTCCCGGGTTAAATTTGACGACAGAAGGAGCTTTTTTCGGAGACTTGACCGAGTTCTGGCTTCCGGTCTCCAGCCTGGACATTCTATTGGTCACCTGTGCCACGCTATCGTCGTACTCTGTGTCCTCCTGGATCGTCGACATGTCGTTCTGGCGGTCGTCCTCCTGTGTGTTGTATATCTTAAACTCCGGGCTCTGCATATTATTCAGCCTCTGGATGTCTTGTGCATTGTATATGGACGATGTCATGCTGTCTGTCGGTCTTGGGTTCAGCTGCGGGATCTGCAGATCGACCTTTAGAGTTGGCGACAGCTCCTTGCGCATCGAAAGCAGCTGTTCCACCGAGTCGTCATTCTCAGCCTCGAACTTGGCGTCGAACGCGTCGATCGACGAATTGGCGTCCTCGAACTCCTCCTCCGTCGTGTTCATCGTGGACTTCGACAGAGGTGTATCGTTAGGCTGCAACGTCGAGGGCCCCAGAGGAGGAGTTGCCAAAACGTCTGGTGGCGGCTGAGGTGGCGGATTGGATGTAGGCGCCGGAGACGTGCTATGGATTGGCGAGCTTGCAGAGGACGTGATAATTTGAGGAACCATGGGCTTTGGTCCGAAATTGAGAGAGTTTCCAGACTTCTCGGACGCCTGAGACATACCCGATAGGCCTCTGGAGCGTCTGGAGGGACTGCCACTGTGTGCACTGGCACGATCTGCGGCAGAAGGCAGCTTGGATGCGTGCCCCAATGACCCTGTGCTGGTGTCCACAGATGCGTCTCCCAGCTGGAATTTGGCCAGCGGGTCTCTGCGTGTGTTTGGGAATGACGCTCCGGCAGAGGCAGTTCTCTGTTTGATCTGGTCGAGCCCGGCGTCAAGAGGCAGCGAGGTTGTGCTCTTGTCTCCGTCCTTCGTCATCATTTTGTGCTGGATCTGGGGATCAGAGTCGTGGTGGCGCTGTGTAGCGAGCGTTCCTGGCGCCGTGAAGTTTCTGTGGCTGCTCAGATTGGGCGTCGAGCGGTTGCCTGAGGATCGGGGACGGTCTGGACGATACACCTCAAAACCCGCTCTCTCCATCACCGAGCGCACTCTCTTGGTGGTTGTTAGTGGCGGGAACGGAGAGTGGAACCGTATCTGGGGGCTTGGGGCCCTCATGAACTCCGGCAGAGTCTTCAGTTCTGGCGGTTGAAGATCTTTGTAGCTCATGAAATGAAAGATTTACCTTTCAGAAAAAAAAAACACTTTCATATTAACGTGTTCGCGACACTAAGCATCCTCCAAGCCCAGATTGGAAAGTTCATCAATTTCATGTGACTCTAATTTTCGTGAAACACGATTATAAATCACGTAAATCACGGCCACAAACGATAATGGGGCGATCACCATGCCGAGGAAATCCACTGTCTGCATTCCTGGGCTTCGTCCGTCTTGCATCATCTTTCGTAGTTGGTAGCCGCTAAATATGGGAACAAATAATTTCGGACTGGTTGCAGCCGTGGCTCCCACGTAAATGCTGGGTTCCAGGGTCGGGATTGCCGCCAGAGCCCCGTTCGAGAGCGAGTAGGGAAGTGGACACAGCCGGACCAGACACATCAGGCCGAAGTTCTGCCAATACGGGGCCTTCTCGTCGTTGAGAGCAGACACGAACACCTTGAGCTTCACGTTTCGGTGCATGCACCAAACGGCGTACGGTTGTAGCCAGCGACGGCAGAGCAGAAACGACAGCGTCGAGCCAAGTAGTGTTGCAGAGGCAATGATCGGCCAGCCAGCAAACCCATAGACCATGCCTGTCAGCAAGGACAGCGCTGAATAGCCAATAACGGGCGGGAAACTGACTGTCACGACCAACATGAACAGCAGCAACTTTCCGTGGAGCCCCCACGATGCCCAGCGGTCTGCCACCTCGACCATCTTGTGCACAAGGCCAGAATAGTATCTGGACGCCAAGATATGGACAATAATGTATGCGACGGGAATGGCGAGAATGAGCAGTTTCTTCCACAAGACAAGCTGCGTAAACCAGTCTCTGGCATTTGCTAGGTAAGTCTGTGCCGTCTCCCACGCTCCAGTGAGGTCCTGTCGCAAATTCATCAGGGCTTATTCTTGGGACGAGAACTTTTAAGACTATCGACGCGTCTTGCTAGAGCTAAGTAATTTTCAGCCCCGGATCAAAAGGTAGCCGTGTAATGCTGCGTCCCAGACTTCAAAAATGGATATTTCTGGCCCTGGCGTGTGCAGTGCTATTCTACATCACGCTGTTTCTGTACGAGACACGCACCACGGGCTCCGAGGTGGACATAATGAATTTTTCTGGGTCTGCACTGAAGAATTACTGGACTTCCCAGCACATCAAGGAACAGTACTTCAAGAACGGTATGAAAGGCCCTCTCACCGCTCATGACATCAGAAAGATGATTCAGGACGAGAATGCGAAGTTCGCCGAGGACCGGGAGATTTTGCTGCGGAAAAATAAGGATCGCCATGCCTACAAAGCCATAAACGTCCGTGCTCCGATGAACAAGGTGTTCCAGAAGTTTGCCAAGATTCTTAAGCTGAACAGGATGCTCTTTCCTCATCCCGAGCGCACCATCACGCTCGATGGCAAGCCAGTCATTTGGGAAACCCAGTTCGAAGAGACTCCTTACAACGTTCTCTCAGAAAATCGGCTTCTCGAGTTCATGGAATTTGACCCCCAGTTCGTGGAAGACCTTACCCGCAAGCACCGCAACGTTCTATCGAGTCTTCCCAAACGCGCGGTGGATTTCTACCACGGAACAGGATACACCATGGTTGGCGGTGGAATGTATACCTGGTATGCGTATCTGTCGATTAGATCACTGAGGAAAACCGGCTCGACACTGCCGGTCGAGGTTGTCATTCCCCAGGACAGCCAATACGAGCCGAAACTGTGCGACGAGATTTTTCCAAACGAACTAAACGCAACTTGCGTGAGACTTTCGCAGGTCTTAGGAAACGACACTCTGAAGTCGCTGGGAGAATTAAAAGGGTACCAACTCAAGTCTTTTGCGATGTTGGCGAGCTCATTCGAGGACATGATGTACCTGGACTCGGACAATTTTGCCGTGTCAAACCCAGACCATTTATTTGAGTCGAATCTGTACAAGAAGTTCCGCTTGGTGACCTGGCCCGACTTCTGGAGAAGGACCAGCTCTCCGCTTCTGTACAAGATCCTGAACATCAAAATTGGTAATTTTCCAGTGCGGCGACTCAACGATTTCTTCACGCCAACAGAAAAGTACGTTACGAAGGAAGAGCTGATTGAAGTCGAGGACAAAATCAATTTCCATGATAGACTGGGTACGCTTCCCGAGTGGACCTCTGAAAGCGGCCAAATCCTCATCAACAAAAGGGAGCATTTCAACACGCTTTTGCTGTCATTGTATTACAATTTCGACGGCCCCGCTGGCTACCATCCGCTGCTGTCCCAGGGCGGAGCTGGAGAAGGCGACAAGGAGACGTTGGTTCTGGCAGCCCACGTTCTCAGAAAACCTCACTACCAGGTTTATCGCAAGCCTGATAAGCTTTACGGCACGTTTATCAAGCACGCAAAGTTTTTTGTGGATTCGACCATTGTTCAATTTGATCCTGTAGTCGACTACGAAACTCTCAAGAAAGCTGTGAAAAAGAACATACAGAACATGGACAATTTGCAGAGCTCGTATGTCTACAGCTATATGCATGCGTTCGGAAACTTCGCGTTTGAAGACTCCCCCGGAAAACCTTTGTTCTACCATATTCATAATCCGAAGATGAATCCTTTCGACTATGTCGAAAAAAATCTATTTACAGACCCAAATGATAAGGAGCTCCGCAATTTTGGGAAGAACTTCCCTCAGATCGGATACGACATTGAGCTCTGGATATGGGAGCTGGTGTTGGAAACGCTGTGCGAGCGGAAACTGGAGTTTGCTGAGTTTAGAGACAGAGACATGGCGCAGATTTGCAATAGCTCTCTTATAACGGGACGATTAGAGTATCTCAGAAAAACAGGCGCGGAATTGCTGGGCGGGTCTCAGGTACCACAAATTGATGTGACTGAAGACTCTGAATTAGATCAGTACATTTTTGACAAGATCAGCGAGACACAGAAATACAAGAATATAGAATAAATATTTAAGATCTGCTAAAATTAATTATGCGTATGACAAAATTATTGTTGCAACCTCTTGCAAGCATCAATTGCCATG
This sequence comes from Ogataea parapolymorpha DL-1, assembly GCF_000187245.1. Taxonomy (NCBI): domain Eukaryota; kingdom Fungi; phylum Ascomycota; class Pichiomycetes; order Pichiales; family Pichiaceae; genus Ogataea; species Ogataea parapolymorpha. Next base: position 935,941 of record NC_027863.1, on the reverse strand, counting down.
TGTCTCACCTCCAAGTCACCGACGTTTCTAAATAGGTCTCCTAGTATGCCTTTCAAGTTATACTTTTGTGCGTAAGAAGCCACCACCTCATGGTCCGATAAGCCTGCCAGATTTTGGAGGATGTAGAATCCACGTAGAAGAATATCTGTGTCGTACTGGTTTTGAAGTATTCCAAATAGCCGATCCAGAAACATGTTTGACTTTTGAAGTACGGCAGCGACCAGCTCAAAATCGCTGGAGTTTGCCAGGATATTCAATACTGCCAATTGTGATGCGCGATCGTCAAGATCGACAAGCTGAACAAGTATCTTGAAGTTTCTGTAATTCTCATCCTTCTCTGAGGTCCAGTTGAAAAACTTTTCCATGCATAGCGGAGTCACAATGAGGTTTGCCAGAAGCTCCAAGATACATCGTCTGATTTGGACATTGGCAGAGAGCATGAGATTGCCAATCGCTGGCCATCCCAGTTTCATCGGAACAAGCTTCACGTCCATGTCATCAACAGAAGACAGGTTGATTAAAGCAACCAGCGCGGTAAATAAATCAGCATTATCAATCTCAAGCCGTGAAAGGGGGCTTGTAGTCTTGGTCCCATTGATTTCTATGTCGTATTGGATTACTGGCTCAAGCAAAAATGGAACGGGTGTCACAAGCTCCGAACGCATGAAAACAGCAGTTGGATTGCTGCTGGAAAGAATATTTGCCAGCGTATTAATGGCGATGAGACGCAGTTCTTGGTTTTCGATCGGTTTGCTAATCGAAATTCCATTTTTGTAGTCAATGTTTTGAGACGATTTAATGAGATATGTGACTACAGTGCCAATGCCACCTTGCTGTATAAGTTGGGGACGACAGTTCCGGTCTGTTGATATGTTGTAAAGCAACTCTACTGCTTTCTCTTGAACCCTGGAAGACACAGACTTCAGACTCGTGACTTTACCAATAGTTTCGGATTCCAGCAGATATTTGAAAAAGTCACCAAGCTGTTTCTCGTTGTCAGGCTCTCTGTTCATGTTTTTCAGCTGACTGAGCTGGTCTTTCTTGGCAACCCTTGTTAGGTTTGCAAGCACGCAAACCACTCCGTATGGCTCAGTATCCAGGTACTCTGTCAATTTCGCCATCAAAGAGTGATTATCCCTCAGAGATTTGCTATTCAGAGACAAATAGGCAAGGCCCTCAACTGCAGAAGGGTCATTGTGCTCAAGAGCTTCCGAAAGCACTTTTTCCAAGTTGTTCAAAAGCAAGTTAGGATGATCCTTAAACGTCTCTTTTTTTATGTTATTCCATATCTTGAGGATCACCAATGCCCCAAGAGCTCGCACATGGAGATCATCAGATTCCAAAGCGCGGATGGGAACTACCGAGTAATGGTCAGCAATGGGAATTCGACACAGTTCGTCCACGCACGCTGCTGAAAAGAGATTTAAAAGGCTAGAAAATCTAGACTTTGGAATTGTGTCATTTATGAGCTCTGTTGTCTCCGTAGTGATATAGGAAACTAGGGTCTGGTTCTGGATGAACAATTGGTGGCAGATTGCGGGCGCAATGGTAAACAATTGGGTCAGAACCTTGAATACCTGCAGTCGAGGTGAGAGTTCAATCAGATCTTCTAGAGAGTCAATAAGTTTCTCATTGTAATCCTTCCCACTTTTTGCTTGCAACGTTATCAAAATGGCAAGCACAACCGAGTTGAGGTTTTCATACTGAAGAAATCCCAATATTGCCGGAATTAGATTTAGGCCTTCAGATCCTGTTTGTGAGAGCTGCGAATACAATCTTTTGAGCAAACCATCAGCCTCCTTTACCAAATTCGGGTCACCAGAGTTTTTGTTGAGCTGTTCGAGGACGCGGTTCAACTCATTTTTAGTGACACTATTTTCCATACCGGCAAATTGTTTTTGATAATTTTCTCGGGAATTAAATTATTTCGGAAATTACATTACAACAATGTATGTAACTTTAAGTTATGGTGTATTTGTTCTATTATTTTAGAGTCCTATAACCGAGACTATTTTTCACTGCGGGTGTGGCTATCAAAGATCCACCAAATTGAGTTCACAAATTAAGTTCAATGTATCAAGCAAGCGGTTCTAGCTAAACATCAATCAGTTATGCTTTTCGCAATATTGATTCGCTGATCAACTTTGCGATTGGAACCGCATCCTTAATTTTCACGCCTTGAAGTGAGGCTGTGTATACTCTTGCAGCACTGTTAACTTCAGTGTCACTGAAATCCGAAAATTTTTCTTCTGTTGCAGCTGCAACGCCCCCAGGGTGGCGGCCAAGAGGCTGACAAATTCTAAATTTACTGGTCAACTGTCAGCCTTCACACATACGACAATCTCAACGTTCATAGGTGCAAAAACGACTAGAGCCGTACCAGCTCAGCATTATTGTTTCCATATTTAGAGGCCACTCTAAAATAAAAATAGCAAACAGGCTTGTGATGAACTAGATAATTCCCACAGTTGAACATTGACGCTTTTTAATGCACTATCATCGCCGTTAATGCCGATTTTAAAAACCCTTATAGATGACAATGCCGGTTAACGTAGGCGAGTTCGGGCGGCCTTGTATTTTTTCTAAGGTGAAGCCTTATTCGGGGGGAAAAAGCAATGCTTGGCTATTGTTTCATGCAGCCAAAATTTTATTTTTCCTAATTTAATTTTATCATTTTACTAGGCCCCGACTCAAGATAAATATAATAGGAAAGGTTGTAAATTTTTTTCCAGCCCCAATTCCTTCAATGAACTCCTCTACAAACAGAGAAAAAGACACGGAGAGTGACGTTGTCACAAACGCTCACAGCAAATATGAGCAGAAAAGCTACGGTGTGAGACGGACGGAAGCCCTGAACAAGCACTACAACGTTTGGTACGGAAAAGTTGCAATTTTCTTTTCTATCTTCCTGGTTGCTTATGCTTACGGTCTTGACGGACAAATCAGATATACTTACCAATCGTACGCTACATCTTCTTATGCCAAACACTCGCTGCTTTCTACTGTCACTGTCGTGCGTTCGGTGGCAGCCTGTGTTGCCCAGCTATTCTACGCTAGACTTTCGGACATTTTCGGCAGAGTCGAGCTCCTTTTTGTCGCAATTGTGCTGTATGTTGTTGGTACAATTATTGAGTCTCAGGCGTACGATGTTACCAGGTTTGCTGCGGGAGCCATTCTGTACCAGTTCGGATACTCTGGAGTCATTGTCCTGTTGCAAATTATTTCCGCTGACTTCTCGAACATGAACTGGAGGGTGCTTGCTTCCTTTGTTGCAGCCCTGCCATTTGTGATCAATACATGGATCTCTGGTAACGTGACTTCAGCAGTTTTGGGCTCGAGAAGCTGGTCTTGGGGTATTGGTATGTGGGCCTTTATTTTTCCGCTGGCCTGTATTCCATTGATTCTCTGCTTCATGCACATGCACTACCTCGCTTACCGCAGTGGAGACATTCACAGACTTGAGGGAGTCTCTGACTTCAAAAGATTGGGTTTCAAGCGTTTCATCGTTGAGACATTTTTCTGGAAAATTGACCTGATTGGTCTGCTTTCCTTGATGCTCAGTCTTGGTCTCATTCTGACCCCATTCACCCTTGCCGGAGGAGTCAAGAGGGAATGGCAGAAGGCTAAAGTCATCGCACCGTTGGTCATTGGTTTCTGCCTGTTGCCATTTTTCTTCCTTTGGGAAGCTAAATTCGCAAGACACCCATTCCTTGAGGCTAAGTACATGAAGGACAGATCTGTGTGGGGAGCCTTGATGATCGCCATTTTCATTGATATGGTTTGGTACATGCAAGGTGACTACTTGTACACTGTTGTTTTGGTTGGCTTCAACCAGTCCATCAAGTCTGCTACCAGAATCACCAGTCTTTACTCTTTCGTCTCGGTGATCACGGGAACTATCCTCGGATTTGCTATCGCATACATCAGAAGACTGAAGGCCTTTATTATCTTTGGTATTGCTATGTGGTTTATTGCCATGGGATTGATGGTCAAATACAGAGGAGGAGACGGCACCAAGGATGGTTTGATCGGTGCTCAATGTCTTTTTGGTTTTGGTGCAGGTTTCTTCACCTACGTCACTCAGGCCTCCATTCAGACTGTCACAGACCACGAACATATGGCCTCGCTGTTGTCTCTGTACCTCTGTCTTTACTATGTTGGTTCTGCTCTGGGTGGTTCTATTTCAGGAGCCATTTGGACCCAGCTGTTGCCAAGAGAAATTTACAAGCGGATCTCCAATACCACCGAGGCAGCCGCTGCTTATGGATCTCCGCTGACGTGGATCTATCAACATCCTTGGGGAGATCCTGACAGAATGGCCTTGGTCGCTTCTTACAGATACGTTCAGAAGATTCTGGTCGTTGTTGGACTCTGCTTCTGTATTCCGCTGCTTGGTTTCGCATTCCTTCTGAAAGATCCTAAGCTCGAGAGTGTTCAGAGTTTGAAAGATGCTCATCCTGACGACAGCGAAGAGGAGGAGCATGTTAACTCAAAGGCTACAGCTTGAGATTAATTACGTAGAATCAGTAAGACGATTCTTTTTAATTGGATACGCAAGTAGATTTAGCGAGGTGGCATTCAGGGACATTATTCCTAGAGACTCACGAAAAATAGTGAGCCCTGTTGCATGCAAAATTGGGGAGCCAAATTCTGATTTATAACGGCTAAATTATGCTACGCACATAAATCGGAAGGAGACTCTCAAACTTCAGTAACTAGCACTCCATCTGTATCTGAGAGCGCGTTTTTACCAGGGAGTCAACTATACGAGGGTCCTCAATTCAAGTAGTCTGACGCTTCGTCGAAAGACGCTGTGATTTCTAAATAGCATACTACTCTTAGTTGACAAGCCATCCAAAATGTAAGCACCTGTTTTGACACTACAATGTACTTGGCTGCAAATAAACTATGGGTACCATTCTATGGATATCCTGATATTACATTCAGTCACGTATTACATTCAGTCACGCTTTGACCTCCCGCACTACATTTGCGTGCTACCCCTTGATTTTTAAGGATGCCAAGCAGGGACAAGCCAAAACCTTTCAAGAAGACCACATATGAGGAACCTGAAGGCTCAAAAGAACAGAACCTCGACAAGCTTCAAGAAATGGTATATGAACTACACATATGTATGCCTTGTGAGGACCGAGAATGAGATAGGGGAATATAGTTGCATTTTTGTTCGCGTCCACAGCTTTTCAATTACGGTCATACATCCCCACGCAAACTTCTTCTACAACAGCGCAGTCACAGTGGGCTGATTACACAAACAGACTATTCGCAATTCTGATAGTCAATCACTTCGTGCGATCAGTTTCCGCATTCCGCAAGATTTTCTGCCATTTTGCATCACGGTTAAATCAATCCACTACACTACAAACCACGTAACGAAAAATATAATTATTTTGTCTAAACATGAAGGGTCTGTTCCTTGTATTGGCTCTTTGTCTTGAGTATGCCAATGCCTTCTACTTACCGGGAGTGGCACCAACTCCATATAAGGCCGGTGACAAGGTTCCGCTTTTGGTGAATCATATCACTCCCTCTATCAACCAGGAGGATAGTTCGGCAAAAACTTATCTTTATTCCTACGATTACTATTTCCCAAGATTCCATTTCTGCAAACCGGCGGATGGGCCCGAAAAACAAAGCGAGTCTCTAGGATCTGTCATCTTTGGTGATAGAATCTTCAGTTCGCCGTTCGAGCTGAACATGCTCGAAAATAAAACGTGCCAAAATCTCTGCTCAGAAACTTACTCAAAGTCGGACGCGGTGTTTGTCAACAGAAATATACGCGCAGGGTTCAAGCACAACTGGCTTATTGATGGGCTGCCGGCAGCCAGACAAATGCTTGATGAGCAAACAGGCACTACGTTTTACAATTCGGGATTCCATATTGGATATGTCGACGACGAAAATGTTGCTCATCTGTACAATCACTATGATATTTATATCGAGTACCACAAAAGAAAAGAGGATGAGTACAGAGTCGTTGGTGTCATTGTTGATCCTAAGTCGCTCACGCAAACCGCCGACGTGACTTGTGATCCTGAAACGCCTGTTCCTGTCACGTTGAGCCAGGAGGCCGACACAGGCGTCACGTTCACCTATTCCGTCTACTTCATTGAATCACCAACCGTCTGGGCCACAAGATGGGACAAGTATTTGCACGTGTACGACCCAAAGATCCAATGGTTCTCCTTGGTCAATTTCTCTCTTATCGTCATTTTCCTCTCTATCATCATGTCTCATATTTTAATCAGAACATTGAGAAATGATATTCAAAAATACAATGAAATCAATCTTGACGACGATATGATTGACGAGATGGGCTGGAAGTTGGTCTACGGAGACGTTTTCAGGCCACCAAAGAACCCTATGTTGTTGTCGGTTCTGGTCGGTTCTGGTGTCCAATTCCTTTTGATGGCTGTCAGCACCTGCGGATTCGCTCTTCTTGGACTTCTTTCTCCTTCCAATAGGGGTTCTTTGGCTACTCTGATGTTTGTGTTGTATGCAGTTTTCGGCTCTGTTGGATCCTTCACGTCTGCATACATCTACAAATTTTTCCAAGGTGAAGACTGGAAAACTAACATGATCCTGTCTCCACTGCTGGTCCCTGGAGCTCTTTTTGGACTGTTCATCTTTTTCAATTTCTTCTTAATTTTTGCACACTCTTCGGGAGCAGTGCCGATTGGTACCATGTTTGTTATCGTTCTGATTTGGTTTGCTATCAGCGTTCCACTGTCGTGCTTTGGCTCTCTCCTCGGATTTAGACGGCCAGCTATCAAGGTGCCTGTCAAAGTTAATCAAATCCCAAGGCAGATTCCAAAACAGGCCTGGTACTTGAAGACGTCCAACATGGCCTTGATCGCAGGCATCTTCCCCTTCGGAGCCATTGCCATTGAGATGTACTTCATTTACAACTCTCTCTGGTTCAACAGAATCTACTACATGTTTGGGTTCCTCTTCTTTTGTTTCATTCTGATGCTGATCACAACACTCTTGGTCACCTTGTTGCTTATCTATTACACTTTGTGCAACGAGAACTACAAATGGCAATGGAGATCATTCTTCGTTGGTGGCGGTATTTCCGTTTACGTGTTCTTGCATGCCCTAATACTGTCAAAGTTCAGACTTGGCGGTTTCACCTCTGTGATTCTCTACGTTGGTTACTCTCTTGTGATTTCCTTAGGAATTGGACTTTTGTGCGGTGCTGTTGGATTCATTGGCGTCATGGTGTTTGTGTTGAGCATCTACAGCCAAATCAAGGTCGATTGAATTGATCGCTAGCATGTATATTGTAATTAGATTCAATAATGAACTTTTATCTTCTGGTAATGTTTTTCGTCGGGCTTACGTAATCCAGCTCCGTCCCCCACGTCGGGAACCGACAAAAAGTTGAAAAATCGAAAAATTATAGATATTTCAAATGTCAGAAGAAGGACAGGAGTTGGAGGTTGTGCAACTGACTGTCAAGTTGCCAGATCCAATCGGGCAACTTGTGTTTCAGGTCAATCCCGCTGACACTGTGCAGGATGTCAGTCAGACTTTGAAACTGATTTCTCCTACCCAGCATCACACTTCTTTTGTCTTAACTACCTTTGAAGGTGAAAAACTTGTTGAGGACACTCTTATTGGGGATATCTCGGAGAATTCAGAGGCTACAGTGATTTTGAAAGAAATGCCCTACACCGAGAAGTCGGCAAGAGAACATCTTCAAAAGGTGAGGGAGATCGCCTCGTTGCAACTCCCGCTATTTTATGGGACATTAAACGACATCAGCGGTCTTTCGGCTGGAGCTTCAACCTACAAAACTTTAGAGCTTGGTCCTGTTTCTACAAAGGCGGAAACTACCGAGACTGAAGAGAAGGAGCAGCCTGAGCTTTCCGAATCAGCCAAGAACGGTATTTTTGATGCAGTTGAATCCGTGCTCTCCGTCAAGCCATCCACCATTCCTGCCCAGAAACCCTTGAAATTAGCCCCTGCTTTGCGCTCTTTGCATGTGTCGGCGTGGACTCCACCCTCTCCACAACGTGTCTTGAAAGGCGACTTACTTTATCTGCAATGTCAGACCCTCGAGGGTGAGAGTTTCCAGATCACTGCTCACGTGACCGGATTTTTTGTGAACAGTTCTTCTGCTGCCAAGTTCGACAGCTCTCCGAGAAAAGTGACTTCGGCAAACGGGAAGCACCAAAGGCCGTCAAGAGCCCACTCTCTGCTTACTTTGTTGAAGGGTCTGTCTCCTAAATTTGTGGAGCAGCTCGATATCAACGCCAAGATCCTATCTGAGCAAATACAGGACGTTTACTCTCTTCCTACCAATGCCCTACTAAGCAATCCATGGCTTGTGAAGGACTATTCTCTGCAACTTCCGGATTTAGGAAGAATTGAGGAGAACTACATCGTTGGTGGCTCTGATGCTGCTGATCTCTTCAAGGACTGGAATGAGGAATACCAAGGAAGCAAGGAGCTTCCACGCTCGAGTCTCCCGGAAATCATTGCTAGAGAGCGGCTATTGAACAAGACTGGCTTTGACTTTACCGTCCAGGCCATCAAAGGTGCGATTTCCGTGGTCCATGGTGATGTGACTCCGATGAACCCTAATGACGAGCCATCTCAACATGTGTATCTGCGCAACGGAATTTTCTATTCCCTTGGTGTGGATGCTGCAGGCGATTTTGAGCGTTCAGGAGGAGACGAAGCAGCCAGGGTGGCTGCCGTGAAGGACTTGGACGGAGTCAGATGTCTGAACCGGCTGGACAGCAGCGAAATTTCTCATCTATGCACCACAATTGTTGACTATTGCGGCCGTAGGGTGATTTGTCAGACCCCTGTCCCCGGTATTTTTGATGAACCGCTTTCGGAGGATGAGCCTGTTTCGAAAGTGATCTATGGCAGTTCCGAGGCACACACCCAGCTGAATGCTGATGAGAAGCTGAGCGAGAAATTCAAGAAAATTGCTGAAGTGTTCCACCTCAAGCCACACCAAGCATGGAATCTCGATGGCTCCCAGATCAAGGAAGTTGTGACGTCCATGGACACCAAGGGCATGAGGGGAACTGATGGTCGCGACTATATCATTGATCTGTACAGAACAACTCCTGTCGACATCGAGTTCATTGACAAACACTACACAGGCAAGGAAGATTCTTATCCTCACAGAGAGACAGTTCTTAGACACGAGGCTGTGGAAGAATGGTGGAGAAGACAAGTCTCCCTCGCTGTGAAGCAAGAGACCGACAGACTGGGCGAGGAGACCAAGGAAGGAGAAGAAAAGGCCACTATTGCTGTGGATACTTCTGCGTTTGTTCTGAATCCAGACGCTTTCTGCTTGACGGAGGCACCTACACCAGAACTTGCTGCAGAGCTCAAGAAAGACGAGGAGAGAGTCAGAGAAGTGTCCAAGTTTGTCTCTGAGATCCTGCTTCCAGAATTGGTGAAAGACCTGGAGTCCTCCGAGGCGTACACTCCAATTGATGGGGGCCATCTGAGCTCCATATTGCATCGCCAAGGAATCAACCTCAGATATTTGGGAGCACTCGCTCAGTACATTGAGGAAAGAAAGGCATTCCACAAGAAGGCGGAGGAAGAGAGATTAGAAAAGGTCAAACAGGAAGAGCCAAAGGAGACTAAAGACGAGGGTGATTCGGAGAACAACGAGCAGTCCAAGCTCGATGCAACACCAGTTTTGAACGTTTTGGATGCCCTTTTCTTTGTGACTGTGCAGGAGATGATTGCTAGAGGAGTGAAGCACGTCCTGAGAAGGTCGTGTATCTCTGTGCCGGTTGCTCTGGTTCCGTACGTTATTGCACACATCTTCAACAGCGTTCTTGGCATGGCCGGTGACATTGAAGTTGATCCGCTTTTGGCCGAGATGTACGGCTCTCCGGACATCTTAAACCAGTCGAGAGCTCAAATTCGCGAGCAGGTTGCAAGGGAGGTTTTCATCAGATACCGCTACACTCTTCCGGAAAGTTGGCCTGTGCACTCTCTGTACTTGTTCAAGGAGATTTCGCGCAAGTTTGGCATTCAGTGGAGAGACAGAACCTACGATTTCACCGGGACGTCTCCTACGTTCACAGCCGATGACGTTCTGGCCGTTGTGCCGATCGTCAAGGACTCAATTTACTACTCCAGCTCTGTGGATGACATTTGGGAGGCTGGCCGTGTGAAAGTCACTAAGGGCGAGCCTGAGGGAATTCAGCTGCTGAACCAGGCCATTGAAGTTTATGAGCAAGTTTATGGAGCAATCCATCCAGAAACAGCCAAGGGATACGGACAACTAGGGCAAATCTGCGTGGACCTCAAGATGGGCCAGCAGGCTTCTGAGCTAGCTCGCAAGTCTTTCCGTATTCTGGAAAGAACCAAGGGAATAGACTCGTACGATTCGATTCTCGCACTGACCAGATTGGCACTAGTTGAGTCGGCCAACGGCGAGCACCTGAATGCGATCAAGCTGCATATGAGAGTCCTGAAGTACTGGCTGACTTACCACGGAGAGTCTCATATCAATGTGGTGTCTGCGTTGTCGACCATTGCTATTATCTTGCAAAAGGTGCAACTGCATCTCCAGGCTGCCAAAGTGTTCCAAAAGGCTGTTGAGTTGAGTGATAAGTATGTTGGAGACCAAAGCCAAATGTCAGGTCTTCTGCGTTTCCAACTTGGCCAGTCGTTGGTCACGTTGAAGCAGTTTGTTCCAGCTAGCGAGCAGCTTGAGATTGCAGCAAACATTTTCAAAATCAACCTTGGCCCTAACGACCGGAGCAGTATCGAGGCGTCAAAATGGACCTCTCAGCTGAAGGAGTACATTTCTGTGATGCAGAAACAAGGAAAGCAGCTCAAGGCAATGGAGGCCCAGATGGCTAAGAAAGCCAAAAAAGCCTCGCCGCTGCCTTCGAAAAAGAACAAGTCGGTCTCGCCAAACCCAGAGCTTGCTGATAAGTCGGTGGACGAAATCATGAAGTTCATCGAGGGCGAGCCTAAGAAGCCAAAGAAAAAATCCAAGAAATAGATGCCTGTATATAAGACCTTAGCGTCGTAAATTTATTTTACATCCCGTTACTCCTCAATGTCGCCGTGTTCCCAGCAGCCCTTGTGAGCACGTTTGGCCTCCTGTTCGAGTTCCAGAAGTGCCTGCTGTTCGGCAGAAAGCAGCTTTTCGAACTCTTTCAAGTCCTTCTTAACAATACCGAGACCATTGGACACCAGCTCTTTGTTGATCGTCCATTTTGGATCCTTGGAAATTGTTTCTGGATCGTACAGTTCCACGTCCATCTCGACACCTGGCTCTGGGTTGTGGAAAGTCTCGCACGCAACGAGCTGTCTGTCCAAAATCAGGTCTTCAAGGAAATAAATCGCATCCTGCAAGTAGTCGATAGGCTGAGCTGGCGGAAGCTTGACCAGCGAGAATTGAGCCACGTGAGCCTGGGGCTTTAACACAGAGGTTCCGAAATTGGCAGGCAGTTCGCGCAAGTCAGACAGCGGAACGCTCTCGCTGTTCCCATAGTCCACATGGCGGACTTTGTACTTGTTCAGTTGGCGGTCAACAGCAACCACCAGCGCACGATAGAACTTTCCATTTTCTGAAAACTTGGCAGCGACAAGTGCTCCAGCCTTTGGCGGTTTACCTAGCGGCTTGAAGCCCGACGAGGAGGCATGCATTTGTTTCATGAATGGAGATAGCTTTTTCTGCTCGTCGTTGAGAATTTGGAGAGCTATCGTCTCTGAAACGTCGGTGACCACCACGTCGTAGTATTTTCTGTCAATACTGAGCTTTGACATCTGCTGGACCGGTGCCTCCTCAGGCTGGTATGCGGCCCACACACCCAGCTTTTTCTCTCTTGCTTCCTCTTCTGCTTGCAAAAATTGCCTTTCATATTTGGTCTGTGCGAGCGATCTTTCGTGGCACTCGGCAAATCCTTGTTGCAACAGGGATATTTGGAACGGAACACTGGATCCTGGGAAATAAAGGTTGCCAATGAAACCGCCAAATTTGTCGACGTTGTAGATATCCAAATGGACGTCTCTCTGGTACGCTTTTTTAGTTGTGAACGCCAAAGCCTTCTCAGCTATCTCTTCGTCTCCTCTTGGGTTTGCCAGCCCTCCTAGTACAAAGGTCAATCTGAGACCCTCACGAGGCATGGAAATCTTGAACCTGTTGGAAGCTGTGATGTGCTCGACAATACCCGGGATCTTCGTTCTGTTTTGGAAGGAGAAAAGATATGGTCTTGCTCTTGCAGCAGATTCCGAGGCGTCCACGATTCTCTCTGGATCTGGGATTTTGCCGTGAATTCCTTTCTTTAGCTTCGTAGCCTGCAACTCGCTTTCAATCAGCGAGTCCCAGTAGTCTGGCTTGCTTTCCGATTTGAACTTCAAAACGGATGCATAGCCATTGGAGACAATGAGATCCGAAAGGTTTGTTCCATCGTTCAAGAAAATACTCACCAGAGAACGCTCGTCAAGCTGTTCTGTCTTTGGTCTAATCGACTCGACCACGACCCTGACTTGCTTGCCAATGGCCTTGGAGCGAACAAATTCTCTCGCAGCGGCAACAAATGGTGCAGTTTCCGGGTCAGATTGTCTTGGCCCTCTGAGAGATGCGAGCTGAACAGTGATTTCAGTGTCATTTTTCAAACGGACCACCAACGTGTCGGCTGAAATCACTCTTGCAATTGTTCCGTTGAAGCTCTTCTCAGTGGATTCTGTCGAACCTTCCTCGTTGTGCCATAAGTTTTTCTTCTGGCCTCTACCAATACGCTCACTCTTGCGCAAATCTGCCATCCCGCTGGCTCCCAGCAGAACGGACTGCCAGTCAGCCACCTCGGCCAGTCCTTCCTCCAGTAGCTTGGAATTTATTTTCCCTGCCGGATGCATCACCTGTGCAACCGCGATCCCGCTGGACGACTCGCCAACAACACTGATTTTGACGTTTCTGGCCAGCAACCGGGTCTCCACGTAGCTCTTGGCCTGCTCGCCAAATGGCTCTGCCTCTTGCTCTGCAGAGGCCGTTCTCGGAGCCTTAATTCCAGCAATCAGCACAGGAAACACAGCATGCTTGTTTTTGGAAACCAGTGCTCTCACCATCAAACGATCTCCACTGATCACTCTCTCCACTATGGCGTCGAGCGGTGTGGTCTTTGACTTTTCTTTTTGACTTGGTGTCAGCTCATTGGCCGTCTCAATGGCACCCAAGTTCTTAGCCCACATGCCAACACCCTTGTCGCGGGCCTTGGCCTCGATTTTCTGCAAATCAAGCAGAGCTTCGTCGTCGAATATTCCGGATCTGAGCTTTACGGCACCTTTCTCCAAGAGATACGAAATCAAGGAAGGGAAGAGCGGCGTCGACACGTCTCCAAATTCTTTCTCTGACTGGCTCTTGTAGAGTATCCAGAACTTGATCTCCTTGCCGACCAAGAGCGTTCTCAGAAGCTCTCTGGCCTCAAAAGCGTACTTCTCGCCGGAATTTAGCCGTGGAGCCTGCACGTAGCCCAGAGTCAAAATTCGCTCTGTACTGGGCCCCTTCAAAGGAACCAGCACAAGCGTATCAGCAGAAAGAACGTTCTTGACACGTGCTCCAAATATAGTCGACATGTTAAATCAGCAGTAATTTTTCACCACACTTGGCCTACATATTTTTAGCGACAAAGCTTGAATGTGGGCTGTGCTATATACCTAGACTTTTTTTTAGACTGTACAAAAGCCCGTCTTCCCTCTGCATCCACACAGCAACATCTTGTCCTGGGATTTGGGCTATTTCGTCCTCGATGCATTCCACGAGGAACTTTGTTTGGGTGGGCTTGGAGACCGGGTCCAGCTCTTTGGCAGCCAGAAGCAGCCACAGTATCGACTTGCGATGTCTGGTCTGGCCAAAAGAGACGAGATCGGGGACCTCAAGCTTGCGAGGATTGCTCTGTTCGTAGTATGAACCCTTGAAAGTGCTCTTCGGAGACTTCTCCGGCTGGCCAAAGGTAGAATAAATGTATGCAACCCGTTCCATTAATACAGCGTTGGCCGTGCTCTCCAAAAGGTGCGAGTCGATCAGCTTGGTAAACAAATTGATAGCCTCGTTGTAATACAATGCAGAAGCAGAGGCTGGGGAGTGCCCAAAGTATGCTGTCGACTGTCCGAGGATGAAAAAAAGCTCGGCAATTATTAGGAGTAATCGGATGCTATAGGTCTTCAAGTTGCAGCGCGACAGATACGAGTAGAACGAGGAGTCCACCAGAGGATTGATCACCTCTGATATGATTTTTGCGGTAATTCCATTCATCACCATGCTGATAGGTGGTTTGTCCAATGGATTGACCTTATTGCTTGCGCCGATAATTAAAGAGATGATCATGAATTCTTGGAGCGAAGCAAGATAATTGTACGCCTTGTCACTTAGAAAATCTTTCTTAAGCAGCTCGTACGTCGTGTACGAACTTCGATAGTCGCGAAGCATGAATTTCCAGTCTGCTAAACGTCGTATGGCCATTTCCGGCGACTTGATGTTGTAGTAACCGTCTTTCTTGTTGTAGCTCGAGCCGGTGGGCTCCGGAGTGGTTTCGAGTTTTTCGCTGCTACCAAACGAAAAAAACGACTTCTTCGTGCCGTTTCCGCCCCATTTCTTTCCTGCGTTGAAAAATCTTCCTGTAAAGCTTTTGCGAGGAGCCACGTATTCTTCTGTCCACATTCTGACCTTTCTCTCCATGTGAGGAATGAGCTGCTTGTGAATGATATCCTGAATTTGATCGCTGAACGTTTCGTAGATTTGGCGCGGAAGTCCGCGCTCAGAGGACTCCGTTCTGGTCATTTCCTCACTCAACTGGGAAAATACAGGTTTTCCAACGTTCACAGTGTCTCCGGAGTTGTCTAGCGGTACAATGAGACTTTTCACGCCAACACCTAGTTTCAGCTCTTCCTGCAGACGTAGTCCATCCTGTAGATCCTTTTCTGGGTCGACAATAATGAGAACCAGCTCCACTATCGACTCAATATCCAACCAACTCGGGTATGCGGTCCTTTTAAAGCCAGAAAGCGCTTCCTTGACTGTCTCCAAGGAATCCGCAGACGTGACGACAAACAATTGCATTATTGGATGGTTGAAGAACTCAAAGGACGATATCGTTGTGGAAGAGATGCTCTTTGTGAGCAGGTTCAAGTAGATGGAATTACGAGCAAGTTTTATATTCACAAGGTCATCGCTCGCGGAAATTATGCTGTCAACATCTTTTATATGGTCGTTTATGAATGGATCCAATGAGTTCAGGTTGTACAATTCTGACACAGAAAACGTTTGGCTGAAGGAATCTGAGCCACCCAAACTTGCACTGCCCCCTAAGCTGGATCTCCTTGTTTGCAGAAACTCTTCTTGTTCTCGTAACTGATCCATAATGGGACTGACAAATCGCACTGTCAGCCTTAAGTTGGAGCCATTAGCAGTAGAAATTCCGGGATCTTGATCCAGAAGGCCTTGTTCAAAACACCTGAGAAGTTCCAGAAAGTTGCCGAATCCCAAAGTGGAGGCTAGAGCGTCGGAGCTCGTTGTAGAAATGACACTGATTTTGGGACAGTAGTTCTGCACAATTAGTTGTTTGCAGATCAACGAAGGAGCGCCCTTCATGTCCAGACCAATGAGATTGTACACGTTCTCGTTAAACTTGGATCGGATTCCCAAGGCCACATTCTCTAAACTTTTAGACATTCTCTGAAAATGCTTCAGAAGGAATTGTTTTTTGTACTCTATTTTCGACGCGACGATTGAAATCGTCTTTATGCAATTAATATACAGAGACTATGAAGCCTTAGCTTTATTCAGATTGTTCATCACTTGGTCTGGCGGAACGGCTTGCATCATCTTGTCCTCACCCACTCTGGAATGCAGCGGCGCAGTTCTGGTGGCTCTGTTACTTGCGTAGTATAATCCAGCCGCTGCTGCTGTGAACAGGAACATGGTTCCAACAGACAACGCCAGCCCAACGCCGACAACCTGTCCTTTGGTGAGATGGCTCGTGCCCTTGCTCTGAGAGTGTGGAGAACTGGTTTGAGTACTTGGCAAGGAACTGGAGGAGTTGGTGGTATTGGTGGCATAATTAATTGTTCTGAAGCTTTTCACCACTCCTTTCATCGTGGCTAGAGTCGAGTTGAAGCTCTGCCCAGCAGCCACAAGCGGGATCCACGAACTTCCGTTGTAAGCGGCAAGATTTGCGGTACCGTACGCGGGAAGTACAATTTTTCCTGTAGCTACCAAAACTTGGTTGTCGACGAACGACGAGGAAGAGTTGACCAACTCAAAGTCGCTGAAGGTGGTGTTCGACCCATATCCCCCAATTTGGTTGAAGCTGCTTCCTCTGATCGAGCCAATGTAGCTATCGCCCATGACAATCACCGTGTCCTCGAGATGCGATCCAGGAACCATAAATTTCTTGACGTTTCCCGGTAGGGAGACGTTATTCAGGTAGTTCATGGATTCAACAGAAGATGTGTTAAGATTGAGAAGCCTTAGAGACGGCTCAGGTGAGTTAGTGCTCACGAGAATGCTCAAGGTGTCCAAATACTGCAGATGTGTCACTTCTCCAGAAACCTGGCTGGACGGCGCGGATAATGTCCTATTTTGCGGGTTGAAGAAACACAGATAACTGCATCGGCTAGATGTAAAGTTTCCTCCAAGTACCACGCTGCTGTCCTTTGGATTGACACTAAGAGTGTTGACGCTTCCCGTCAATCTGTCAGACATGAAAATATGATCCTGCGAGGTGGTGTTGTACACCCATAAGCCAGAGCCAGATGTACCATTAATGGAGGCGGTTCCATCAAAGGCCACATATATGGCGTCTTTGTAGCTGTACAGCGCTCTTACAGCCGAATTGTCGCTGAAACTTATGTTCGGGGTGGTGCCATTGACAATCACAAAATTTCTCTTTTCGTCTATGGTGGTGAAGTTTCCGCCCAAGATAAGTGTTTCGTTCAAATACATTGCCGTGTATATTTCTCCAGATTTGATTGAATCCAAAGAGAAGGTTGACCCATTTCTGATTTGCGCGACATTAATTGATCTGGCGTCATATTTCACAACCTGTCCAACAGCAAAGTCGACATCGTCAATTTCGACGGCTTTTGAGATATTGAGCCTAAGCAGGTCCGAAGTGGTCCAAGTTTGCGTGTCGTAATCGTATATTGAGGTGTTTCTTTCGGATATCAGCGAAATGTACTCTGAGGAGTTGTAGTTGAACGTGGTAGCAGAAAACGGATAGTCAACGACTGCCAGCTCCCGGTAGCTACCGTTGAATAGGCCGACATTTTGATCCTCCGAGACCAGCACCAGATCTGTATCAACAGCTAGGAGCTGGCTCACAGGGTCGCTGACACCGGCAATGTCCTCAATGTCTGCTGTACTGGTGTCAAAGGCAATTAAGTTTTCGCCGTAATTCGACTCAAAATCTCCAGCAACGTAGAGCACTGTATTATTGAGATACAAGCCAGTGACGTTTGCGTTTGCAGTTAAATTTTGTCCCAGCAGATCAATGGAAGAATTACCAAACGGTCCTTCGAATCCCGGTTGATATCCAAATAGACCGTTCAACTTATTCCTTATTATCTTTTTGATATCCAGACCATTAAACTCAGCGTAAACCGAGCCGGCGACAAAAGTGACATCATCACTGTAAAGCGCAGAGTCAATGGTGACGTCAAGATATGCTTGGGAGTCAGCCTCCATATCAATGTAGCCCGAGTATATTATGTCGTATTTTTCCTCATTGTTGGTTTGGTAGACCAGTTTGCTGCTCAGGAGCTCGGCACTATTATAAAATGATGCGTTGACAATTCCTCTTTTGTCGCACGAGTCGTCGCCCAAACATCCCGGTGTGTACAAAAAAACTGAGTAGTTTCCGGAGTAGGTGATATTGAGATGGTATCTGATACCTTGGCCGTTGATATCTGAGCTGTCGATGGTAGTGGTCAAATAGCCTTGTGCGGAAGCCCAGTCCACGTCGCCTAAATTGGACGCTTTTGAGTAATCCTCGATATTGGAGCACGTTGGCTCGTTGAGTGTGTTATTAGCGTAAATTGTAGTTCCGTATTGGAACATCTCAAAACCAGACAATCCTGCATAGCTGCCATAATTGTCAAGAACTTGGATCGATATTTCGCTGACCTGCAGAGTATTAACAAATTCAAATTCCTGGTAGTTTTCTCCAAACCCGACCCAGCCAGCCGTCACGTTGCTTGCCGTGGTGTAAAATCCATTGTTGACCACGTCCTCGTGCTGGTCTATTGAAGCTGATAAATTTGTATTCGGCAGCAGCGGGCACCAGGCATCGCAGTACCGCGTCTCAAGCGAGTCAGGATCAATATACGACAGATTCATGATGCCGTTTGCGGGCTGCGTTATCACTCTGAAAAGACTCGCTCCGTTTTCGTCGGGTAGATTGTATAAGCGTATTTTCGAAGGTTGCACAGCATTCGGCAGTACCGCAGACCACGACCCCTGTTCCCCTTCTCCCAGCGTCCATTGGGCTAGATCTGAGGGACAAACAATACTTTGTGCACCTGAGCCAGAAGAGCTTGATATCTGGGCCCACCTGAAACTGATCAACTGATCTGGGTCCACCAACGTCGAGTTGCTGCCATTGGTAGCCAAAAGGTCTGGGAAGCCAATGGAATCAAAATCTCCTCCAAATACAATGCTGTTGTTGCTGCCATGGATCATGGTGTTCACTGCGCCATTGAATCCACCGAACGGAGTACCTGCCAGAGTATCATTCAAAAGGTTGTATACCACCACACCAGATTCATTGTCATAAGAGAGATCTCCACCAAAATAGATCTCGTTATCGTAAAGAAGAACGCTCGAGACATTTCCTTCAACTTGGTCCCAATTTCGCACAGGTGTACTGTTTTTTGCTTCGATGTCGTATATGAACGGTTGGCCGTCGACCAGGTAAATAAGAGATGTATCTTTCAGATTAAATAGGTTGGTAGCCGTGGTGGTTTCCAATTGGACAATCGAGTCGTTGTCAGCACTCAGGGCCCACAGTCCATAATTTCCTGTTGTGAGGTTGTATTTGGAAACGTCAGAATAATTAGAAATAGAGTCAAATTGGCCATAAATAAAGATGGGCTCCAGTATGGATGGTTGGTCTATTTGGGCTGCATCAAATATGGCCCCTCGAGCCATTTGAGCTGATACCAGACTGCTCGCAACAGTTGTTTTTGAAAGCTTCATGGCTAAGTCAGTCCATAGACTAAAATCCTTTTCGTAAAACGGTTTGCAGATAGTCTGGAAAAATACAGTGCAAAGTTTGTGTATTGCCCAAACGGGAAATACATAAACAAAAATTATTCGCTGAAGTTGGCTGGCAGGGAAGAGCAGATAGTATTTTGCAGAACACAACCAAGGAGGAACCAAAAAAGGTATTGCCTTTGGATGCACATAGGCAGGTTGAAAGAAGCACAAACTGTACTTATGCGTTTACTTAGTCATCCAGCGTCCAAAAATTGACGAAACTTAGCACCGTGGCGCAGTGGAAGCGCGCAGGGCTCATAACCCTGATGTCGTTGGATCGAAACCAACCGGTGCTACTCTTTTTTTTATTGTCTTTTCTTTTGGGGAATTAAGCAACCATGTCCCGAACCATGTCCCGATACCTGCGTCGGTATTTGGGCGATGTCAGATTTTTAGCTAATATACTTCGCAGATTGCGGAATTCCAAGATATCAATTTCGTCACCCCACCCCCAGAATTGAGTAAGGTACAGTAAGAATATATTGTGGGGCGATATATTAGTTGCTTGAAAGTTTTTACTTGATCTTCAATTAACTTGATGTTCTACCATGAGAAAGTGTTCGTTGGTGATATCCGAGCCTGAAAGATACGTTGAAGAGGAATCCAAAAAGCAGCTGGCCGACCCAATCGTTTACAATCCTGGAAGTCTTCCTTTGGTCGGCTCTTTGGTGTACTTCCGCAAGCGAGGTCACTTGGAGTCATCAGGACTGAACAGTGACCAAACTCGCTCCAAACTCCTGGACCGCAAATCCAGCTCCTACCCGAATTTATCACAATGCTTGGAGCAGGGTACAAAGTACAACAACGACGACCTCGACAGTTTGCAACCAACCTCGCCGTCCAGTTCCATTTCCAGCATCGATTCTCAGAAAACGCTCCATGATCATGTTTTAGATGACAACGATAAATCCGATCCATCGTTCGATGAGCTGGATAGCCACATCAACCACCAGAGAAGGAACTCGTCGGGATGGAACGATACCGGCGATTGCTCCAGATCCCTCAAAAAAGATCGCAAAAATAACATAAGGCACAGAAGACGCCTCACATGCGCTGTCGTGTTCACAAAGCCAAGGCTTGTCCAACTATAGTTTGTAAGACCCTAGTATAATGAATGATACCTATTACGCTCCATAGTTAGATAATTGGCATTGCAGGAATTTATTTTTAGGCGGAGAGATTACGTGAGTGATTCTGCCGGCAGTAATTGTGTTTTACGATTGTTATATTGCATTCCAGACAGGAAGGCACCTAGCACTGAATGCAGCTTACAATTATGTAAGAAAACAAACAATAAGATTTGTATAGATGAGAGATCTTGCTAGATGAATCATCTGTAGCAATTGTACCATAAAACTGAGTGTAGGGAGACGTATCTCGCTAATTTAGCAACACTAAGATTAGCAAGCAATGCTGGAAAAACTTCAGACTAATGAGTCGTTGCGAACGTTGAACAATAGCGATTTGCTCTCGGTTGCGAACCCCTGCTGAAAGTTTTGACGAACTTGGTCACGTGTAATATGTCATGTGATACCGATTTTTACTCCTGCCAGATTAGCGCATTGGCGGTGCTACTGAAAAATAAAAGTGCACGCGTAAACTAACCATGGAGTCAAGACCTCCATTGGCTCGGAAGCGTACAGCTGCTTATGCCAGCGATGATGACATGGCTGTGGACGAGGAAAATGTGCGCAATCACCAATTTTCAGGTTTTCTAAGGAGCCATGTGAGCTCAGGCACGTCTGATCCGATATCTTTTTCCAGCTCGTCCTATACTCCACACTTTGACAGGCAGCCTTCAACAAGCTCTCCCCATTTGCAGTACATTCCTGATGCCGAGCTTGACAACTCCTACATGACGAATAACACCACGTTGGATACCATTCCGTCATCTCCGCCTATGATTTCTCAGTCACAGGCTACTTTAGTTGACACTCCGCCAAAAATCTCTGCGGAACGCACGTCCTCTTCTCTGGCACAAGAACCTACCAGAAAGCGGCAACGTGTACTTAACAATGAGGAGCAATTGGCTTTGGACCGTGACGGTAGAGTTTACGGTGTGCAGCTTCGGGACTCAACATTCCCTGAAGGATATCGGCCTAGTTTATACGACGACCCCATGTTTTTTGTTGTCAAGAACACTGAAGCGGCAAGCAAAGCTGCCTCGGAGATCATTACCACCTTATTTGATCAAGAAGTCGATCATGCTAGCAGGATATACAATTTGGAGCTAGAAGAGCTCGGATTGGACTCGCTACCAGAGCAAATAGCAGATTTCAAAGACCTTGTTCTATATGGGCCAGACGGGATCATTAAGCCAGTTTTGCACATTCATGCCTCCAAAAACCAGCTCAGGTCACTCAATCCCAAAATCTTTGATATTAATGGTCTAGAAGTGCTCTCTCTGCGCAATAACAAAATAGCGAGAGTTCCAGGGCTAATAGAGAAATCAACCAATCTGAAAAGCCTCAACTTATCCAACAACAAGATCAAGTTTCTGCCCCATAATATCTTAAAACTAGAGAACCTACACACATTGAGAATCAGGCCTAACCCGCTCATTGAACATTCTTCCAGCGAAAATACGCGTGAGGTAAATGGCTACGGGTCTCCATACCCAGACTCGACCCTCAAACATATAGGCCAACTTCATTGGACGTCGAAGAACAAACAGGTTTCCAAAGCCGCCTTGAATGCCATTTCGCTTGCAAGGAATCTTTCCGTCCTTCAAGAAACCGATTTTTCGTCGTTCAACTCTGAGCAATCTCATCTCAAGGAAAAGCACCAGTGGACCCCTACGCTGGTCGAGCTATCGCTGCGGAAGATATCGAACTACCTGATTTCTCAGTCAGAACTTTTGAAATGGAAAGACACGGTACACGAGCGAGTGTACAAGTTGGCCATCAAGGCACTGATTCACGGAAACAACGGAGTGACTTGTGGATATTGTGAGAACACTTGTGTGGAAAGCGTCGCAGAACTCATGGAATGGTGGGATTTTAAAGATGCGATAGAGATCCCCGTGAAGCGAATTTTCTGTTCCAAACGATGTGCGATTTGTTATTGGAACGATATTAAAGTGTATATTTCTTAGTCGCGCAGTCATATCCATACTCTTGCTGTGTTGTCTGCTGACCCGCTCACAAGGTAGCAGCGGATGCCACTTTCGAGTAGCTTTCTGTTCTTGATTTTGTCGTTTGTTTTTGACGTCTCGGATACCACTGGAGGGGCAAATGCGATGACATTCACAAAATTCTCGTGGCCGCGAAGTTGCGCGACATGGCCCAGTTGCCCGCTGGATGCCAATGTACGGAAATCCCATATTTTGATGAGTTTGTCGTCCCCACATGATGCAAGATAGTAACCGTTAGGATGCATGGAAAAAGATCGTATCCAAGAGCTGTGTGCTTTGAACTCGTGAAGAAGCACAGCCTTGGGGTTAGAAGACGGACAAGGTCGTTCCGGATTCGTCAGATCTGGAACTCTGAGCTTCCAGATCCGTAACATACAATCTCGTCCTCCACTAACACAATATTTGTATCCCAAGATGTCGTATGTCTCATCATTGATATCCACTAACGGATCGATATACTTGTTAGTTTCTGCTGGTAAAAAAATCGAGTCCTCAATGACTTGCTCACTCCCCAAACATAGGGAAATGCCCGCCCCAGTAGCAAGATGAGCAAGTCTCACAGATTGGTCGTTCGAACAACTCAAAATATACTCCCCATTTGGACTTACATCAACCTTCCTAACCCAGTCAGAATGCCCCTTTATGGTTCGCAAACACCACCCAGAAACGACGTCCCAGATTTTAACCGACTGGTCTCTCGAGCAGCTGACCAGCTGCATTTCATCTGCCGGATTAAACTTCAGGCCAGAAACCAAGTGGTCATGGCCTGTGAGCACCCGTACTAGTTGGCCTGTCTTGCTGTCCCATAACTTGATGAGAAGGTCTGACGAGCAGGATGCAAGAAGGACCATTTTGGTTGAATCGACCGTATTTTCTCTGCTTTGAAACTCCAATGCATTGATAGTCCGTGTATGAGCATTCCTGATCACACGCTCAGGTTCAGTCAGATCGAGCAGGTTCCAGAACGCAATTGTACCATCTTGAGAGCCAGTAGCCACCACCGGCTCAAAAGGGTGTATTGAGACACAAGTAACGGATCCCTTGTGCAATTTCAACACCGCTTTCACCCTGCTAGGTATCCACTCCAACTTGTCTCTTCTAATATCCATGCCGCCTGCTGCCTCCAATAATTCTGAGTAGTTATCTACCAGCTCCTTGTACTCGCTGATCTCCTTCTCCATATCGTATATTCGCTTCTGGAGTCGAACAACGGTGGCCCATTTCTTCTCCAGGTAATTATTAGGTATCGTATCTGAATCCTTATGTGCCGAAACGCCCAGTCTTGAGCGAAGCTCGCTGACAACTGCCGAATCATTAATAATACCATCTAAGTACTGAATCACAGCTTTGTTGAGCTCCGACCGCTGCCGGTCGCTCAATACAGCGTAATCCATACGGTTCGAACAATGTTTACAAAATCTTGATTTGTTTTTCTCGACGCGTCTATCGACGTATTGATTTCGCGATATGCATATATAATGTGTATTAACAGTCCAGATTGTGTTTGTGCGAAGGATCGTTGATGGTGTTTCCCTTCGCGTCAATCGTACAGTATTTGATTTCTGAAAACCACTCATCCTCAAAGATGTCTTTCATGGTTGCACGCCGCTCTGGATCCACCGTCAAAATTCTGGAGAGTAGAGGCCGTGCAGCATGTGGCAGCAGCCTCATGAGCCTGTATGGACCATGTATTTGACGGTGAGACCGCGAGATTCCTGCGTGGCGCCGTTCAGGCTTCTCCTGCTTGTCAGACTTTTCGTTCTCCGACTCTTGTTGTTGTGGTTCACCAATCTTTGGAGGATCCACTGCCACCAGTGACGGATCAGGCAGTTTGCTGAAATCAAAGTTTTCCGGCATCTTTGAGGGCTGTTCTTGGGAAGTTTCCTGTGCATCCTTCTTCTGCTCGTCCGGCTTCTCTATTATGTTTGCAAGTGGCTTTTCTTTCTTTGCTCCTGGATCCTTATTTTCCACACCTAAACGTTCGGTCTGCTCGCAAAGCTGCTTGACTTCCGGCTCTTCCTGTTGCTTGCTTTCCGCGGACTGCTCGAGGTTCTTCTCGTTCTCCTTCTGCTCCAGAAGCTTCCTCTTTCTTTCCAATAGAAGCTGCTTGTGGTGTCTCGCACTTTCTACGTAATCATGTGGAACATCATCTTCCTGGCAGTAGAGGTTGAAGCTTGGGTCCTCTGGCTTGGGGGCCTTCCATGGGAATCTTCTTAGGGTCATGCAGCAGTATATTATGCCGATGGACCAGATGTCCACCAATTGAGGGTCGTAGCTTTCGGTATGAGTTAACACTTCTGGGGCAAGGTATGGGTCCGACCCGACAATTCCATGGGCATAAACTATTTCCTCTTCAAAGGGGTACTTGAAGACAACGGCAGAGCCAAAGTCGATAAGTTTCAGTATGCCCTCTGTCGTCACCACGCAGTTATCCAGCTTAAGATCTCGATGGGCCAGTCCCACAGAATGCAAATATTGGACGCCCATGGTGATCTGTTTGAGAAAACAGTTGATTTCTGAGCGCGTCATTTTGCCAGCCATAACGACTCCAAAGAAATCTATCGGAGCATACTCCATCACCTCGAAGTATTGATTATGTTCACTGATTATGTCGATCGTTTGAATGATATTCGGATGATGGAGCGTGCTTCCAATGCAAAACTCGGCAGTGCACTTCCTGGCATACTCCTTAACGCTCTCGTTGGGTCTTCGAGGCACAAACTCCTTCACTGCAAATGTTACTCCGTCACTCTCACGAACAAGTAATCTAACGGACCCACCGGCTCCTGAGCCTAAAACCTTTCCCAGTTTTCCGTATTTCTTCGTAAGCGAGCCCTCCAGATCTGCCCAAAATCGAGGGTCCGGCTTCACAATCATGTTATTATTGGCATCATGTGTAAATGTAGGGGAAGCCAGGTCCGAGTGGGATATATTCGGAGACACGTTAGTTGATGAGGTTTCCTGAGTCCGATGACCGGATAGCGACGAGCTGGATCCACCAAAGTCGTGTCTCTTGGATGGGCGGAAGAACCGCTTCAGTTGTACCATGGAGGTGTTCCTTTGCGGGACTCTACGCTCGAGATCGTGAGGCGTTTGGTGGTAGTGCGGATAGTTGTGATGATTATTGTGTTCATCAGAGTGAAACGAATCATGCGATTCGTTTGATGAAGCCTTGCCCATACTAATACCGAAGAACGACCGTCGCGAGCTATTCGAATGAGTCATCAGCGAGCTACCGATTGCCAGAGAATGAGTCCCGGAGTCTTTCGGGTGGTGTTCGTCATGGTGTTTGTGTCCCAAATTGGTCAAAGATCCAAATCGACTAGGCATTTTTTAGATATTTGGGGTCATACGAGCCTCAAGCCTCCACTCTCCTTCGTAAAAATATGATCGTATAAAGCGCCCGTTCACCTGTTGTCAGACAAATTGGATAGTCACAATCGCTAGCTTTCTGTACACTTTTACTTTATAACCAATATTGCAAGAATGCGCCTCACTCAAATGATCTCGGACACCTAACGATAACGAATTCCAACAATTCGTTGCTGATCTTTATATTATTCCATTTTTTCCCGTAAATGGCATCCTTACACCACCGATAATTTACAAGCTCATTTTTTAAAACCGTTTTTATGTGCAAGCATATTAAGTTCAGACAAGCCCAACAATACCCACGTTGTAGCCGCGCTTACCAAAGCGCTCTAAGTGAACACGCAGTCTTTCGCGCATTGAGGCCTCGTCTAATGATTCATATAGTGTTTTTTCGTGGTCTTCCAGTTGGGACAGAATTTGCTCCCAATCCACCAGACCGCGGTCTAAACAGGTAAAAAAAAGTTCCAGTCTATCCAGCTTGTCAACTCCCCCATCGCGCAGGAGTAAATGTGTATCCACTATTAGCTCCTTGTATTTTTGTAATAATTGTACCCTCAGACGGCCGACGTTGGAAAACGGAGTCCCAACCTTGATCAAATCACAAACGGAGCGTAGCTCCTCTTCTGTCATTGTGAATGGATTTTGCACAGCAATCTCATCAAACCCGCGCCCTTTGCGCAATTCTTTTAGCTTTCTTTGTGCCTTAATGCTTTTACCATAATACGATTTCATAAAGGCTGGAAACACGCATGTAAACGGCATCAAACTGGGAAAGATGTAATATAATGGAAGCGAAAACTCCTCTAAAAGAGCGAACAAAACCGCAAAGAGCGGTAGCTTCAAAATATCACCTCTTGTTCGCAACATCGTCTGGAATTGGGCCCGGGATAGTTTGATCTGTTCGCGGCTCAGATCGAGTGATCCTGAGTTTTCGAAACACGAAACAGTAGTGGCTAGTTCGTCCACCATCTGTGGAACCGTGGAGTTCCTCACGTACAATTTCTGATCTTTGGCATCCCCCGTTGCCAGATCGTTGGCAGCCAACCCATTGACGACCAAGAACAAGTTTCGGCTATAAACTTCGGATCTCAGATCTTTGTAGTTTGTCCAGACACTCCCCATTCCTTCCTTGAAGAATTTGAGGTAATTTTTGGCCAGACGGAACAAGACAACGGCTTTCAAACGAACCCCACTGTACGGTTTTTCAAGCAAAACTTGGTCGGTGATGCGTTTTTTCGTTTGAATCAGATGTAAGGGTGGCACACTTGACACGATACCTCGCCTCTGAACAAAACTAGGCAAACCGTGACACATTCTCTTCATGGCTAATTGAATATTAAATAAATTTTTTATTTTTGTTGCACCTAAAGAAAATGTACTAGTGATTCGTTTACACTTAGACAAACAAAGCAGCCTTATCTGCTGGATCCCGTCCATACCAAATATACCAGTCTTTGTACTTGACACTCATCTGGTTGTCAGAAACGCTTCCCTTGGCTTGAATGGCGTGTTTGGCAGCAACAGCCGCTTGCACGTCAAAGTACTGGACAGCGAAACAGAGTTTCCGAGAAACAACAGGCAGAATCTCCACTATCGGGCCAAACTGTGAGAAGTCTGTACGTATAGCGTTCAGATCAAAATCTGGAGAGTAGTTGAGAATAGGATCGGGATAGCTGGGTCTTTTCTTTTCGGAGGTGATATGGCTGTTGAGCTTACTTTTGGCAAGAACTGGTTTTTTCAGCACTAACACTCGCCGCGCGCTTTCAGACCCACCCATCATCTCAAGAGACTGCAGACTGTCTTTCTCGTGGTAACACAAGTAGTCTTCGGTGTTGACGATGCCGCTACGCGGGATCCAGGATGGATGCAAATGGTAGCCATTGACAACAAACATCCCGGTGGAGGCAAAATTCATGAACTTGAGTGCGTCTTCTTCTCTCTGGAAATACAGATGGAGTAGAGTCTCATCCCAGTTGATTTGGTTTCCCAAGTCGTACTGTTTTTCCTTCAAACTCGACTTATCAAGAAGCTGCACTTTCTCCAGAGGACCTCCATAAATTTGACTCATTATACTGGTCAAACTAGTATTGCGATGTATGTTGGAGAGCATCACGACCCTTGATTCTCTCATTATGGCATCCAAAATTCCATCCTTCGTGACTTGTCTGTCCAAATGGAAGGTTGTGTTGACTATATTCTCGTTCATCTTAAGTGCATTATTGTCAGCTCCAACGCTCCCCGTCTTTCTCCCCATACCGAGCTGTTTGGATCCAGAACCTCTGCTGTCTCCGGCTTCCTCTGGCTCAGAATCCCTGGTGATAGTCGAGTTCTTCGATGCCTTCCTGGTCTCCTGTCGAATTTTGAGGTTGGTCTCCATGAGTCGTGCAAGCAGGGTTTCCTCCTTCTCACAAGAGTCGGTTTGCTGGCGCGACGCTTGGCTCTGTCTTGAAACGTTACCGCGAGTTTCACCTGCCAGCTTCCTGTTGACTTTCGATGACGAAAGCGAATAATTCTTGGCGGTTTCGTAGTATCTAAGCGATTCTCGGTCCTCGTCTATGGCACATTGCACAACCTCGTCCAGATCGGTGCCCTTGCTGGCCGTGACATTCTTGCTTTCGTTGTGCAGTAGACTCTTTGCCAGGCGTCTAAAACCCATTTTCTCCTCCTTAATGTTCTCGGCTGATCCAAGGAGTGAGGACAGAGAAGGAAGCCTGGACCTCGACACTCTCAGACTGCTAGCGGTGTTTTCGTTAGTCAAGGGGTGGACAGCCTCGGCGTCTTCTCCAAGGGGGATTTGGCGCAACATGATGGTTGATTAGAAGTAGCAATGTAAGAGCAATATCAGGGTCTCCGCAGTTAGATATACAGCGGTCTGTATGTTATAGCGCAAGGGATTAAAAACTACTTTTTTAGGGATCTCTAGGCCCTAATTTTTTTACGGCGACAATTGGGCGCAATATAAATTCTCTCATTGCTGTCCATCAATAATCTCTCTGAGGGCCATAGTGGCATACGCAGACACTCCCAGCTGCATCTGCACAACGAGCGCCACTTTGGAACCCTCTGGCCTCGAAATCAAGCGTGGCTCCTCTTTTCCTTGCTGACGTAAGCGCAGGAGCTCGAGATCTGTGCGGACCAAGGAATCGGTGTTGGCATCGTACTTGCAAAAGTAGTACTTGAGGCCATCCACGCGGCCAAAAACGTGGCGGTAGGAGCCTGCAAGTGAGAACTCGCGCACGCGGCGCGACATCTTGAACGGATCGAGCCCGTCTTTGGCCATCACGTCCACATATGTCTGGCGCAGGGTCTCGTTCTCCGGGTAGAGAACGTCAAATCCTGGTGTGGGCAGCACTATGTCATGGATGGAGTATGTCTTGTTGTCGACATCCTCCTGGGTGACAGGCTTGGCACGAACAAACGTTTCTTTCTTGACGTCTTCCTCGAAGTCGTCGTCCTGCTCCACCGTCACGGAATTGTCGATTACGAGATCACCTGCAACAACTTCCATGCCAAACAGTCTCATTCTTGCAGACGCGACCATGTTCCAGACATAAGATTGGTAAGCATGGCCGTACATGATCCTCAAATTCCGAGGAATGCCCATTAGAGCTTTGAAATAAGAATTTTCAGAGTACTCTCCGTCCTCGCCCTTTTGGTCGTGCTCAAGACGGCTCAAAATGGAGAACTCCGCACTACAGCGACGGGGCATCTTTTTAAGTGCCTGCGATGCGTCCCTGGTCTCTTTCCAGATTCTACGAGCCTCAACGGAATCGGGTAGCACAACCTCCTGCTCGCTCAAAATTAATTCTCCTGCTTTTTTCCACTCACTTTGAAGCAGGCATTTGCCAACCTCGTGAGTCGAGACCGAAAATGTGCCAAATCTCTGCATTCCGAAATAGTTGATAAAGCCATATTTGTCAATGGATTCGAATATAGGAGCGAGCTTTTGTTCTAGAGTTGGGATGTCAAGTGTTTCTCCATTAAGAGTGACATCCTTGATGGTGATGATAAATTCGTTCCCTCGGAGATCACCCAATCTTAGTGGCTCATCGGCATAGCTAAAGCCGCCTATCTGAAACCCGCGTAGAGCTCTATTTAGATTGTTAATTCTTTCCACTGAAATGCGTTCCAGAGATATCTTTTGCACCGTCACTCCACGTCTGTCTTTAGTTCCCGCATATTTCACGTTTTTTACAGGAATGTTGAGAAACTTCGCTAAAAGCCCAGCAACTTCCATGGTCTCCTTATTCTCCTTGTATAGAACAGCATGCAAATAGCGCTTGCGGTCGCCCAAGTTGTGATTTATCACGGTTCGCCGCTTGCTATTTTTCGAGCTCAGCGAAATTTCAAACTGATTGGTAGCCATGGTCAGGCTCTCGAGACGGTTTTTGAACAGTTCGCGCACAAGCCTATGCAATTTGGTTCTGTCATCCTTGCTCTCAAATACCTTTTCAGTGACGAGTTTCTCACCAGAGACTGGGATCTGCAAAAGCTTCTCAACGTCTGATTCTCCTAGAATGGCGATTAAATCAGATTTTTTGTCTTCGGGGATATTGAATGCGCCTCTTGCTGATTTTTCTGAGTCGGTATCTTTCTCGGGTTCCTCTTCAGGGAACCCCAAATCCTCCAGATGGATAACTTTTCCATCCAAACCTATTTCATTGACAAGGAAATCGGTGTATCTCTGCTTCAAAAGCCCAGCAATTCTATCGCCTCCCTTGCATATGTATTCTGTAATGCCTACGTGCTCTTCGGTGATGCCCGAGTCAGCTTTTTGGCGCTCTATATCGGCGAGCTTCCGCTTCATGTGAAAATTATTTTTTTTTTAGTTTATTTTTTTGATCATTTTCAATAAACGAGACGCGTCTGATAAAGTCTCCACTTGTTTTTCATGAACGGGGAGGCTTCTCAAAAAGATCAAGGCCAGACAACCCAACCCACTCAGCCGACACAACCGAGTGCCTGGGATGCGCCTGGCAATGACGTGCTTGCACAGGAACTGATCAGTACCGGGGTGGTTTGCAGGCTGATTTGCACCACCAGCACAGACATATGTCGCGGAAAAGGCTACATTGACGTGATTCTGAAAACAGATACCTTGGAGGATAAGCAGGAGTGGATATTCGGACGCAGAGTAGAAAGTTGTGATTATCCGTTGAAAACCAAGAGCAACAGGATCAGCAACAAGCATTTTAAGCTCTGGATGAGTACCAAAAATTCCAACGGGGGAGCAAATGGTACTTTGATGATCCAGGACACAGCTACTAATGGTACATGGGTCAACGGGACCAAATTGATCAAGGGAACGAACTACATCTTGACGCAGGGCGACGAGATCAGTATAGGCATAGGAGTCGCCGCAGACGTGATACGATTTGTGGTGCACTTTCCGAAAAATGGTGCGCGCGACGAAACGCCAGAGCGAAACAGCAATAGCTCAAATGCAGGGATACATATGGATTTTATTGTGCGAGACGAAATCGTTGGCTCGGGTGCTTTTGCTACAGTCAAGAAGGCCATCGAACGAGCCACCGGTGAAACGTACGCTGTGAAAATCATAAGCAAGAAGAAAGCATTAACAGGGGGTATGGATGGAGTGACTCGCGAATTGGAGATACTCAAAAAGCTGGACCACCCAGGAATCGTTAGATTAAAAGCTTCTTACGAGGACGTGGAAAATTACTATCTGGTGATGGAGTTTGTCCCTGGTGGAGATTTGATGGATTTTGTGGCGTCTTACGGATCTGTTGGAGAAGCTGCAGGCCGTGAAATAGCGAAGCAAATCTTACAGGCCATTGACTATGTGCATTCCAGAGGTATATCGCATCGAGACCTCAAGCCAGATAACATCCTAATAGCGCAGGATGATCCTGTAACCGTCAAAATAACAGACTTCGGGCTGGCAAAACGCCAGGGCATTGCTAGCATCATGAAGACTTTCTGCGGAACATTGGCCTATCTTGCGCCTGAGGTCATTTCTGGCAAATACGGGGCCAAGATGGCTACATCTAAAAAACGATACATGGGAAAAGGACGCGTTTTCGAAGATTCCTACTCGAACAAAGTGGACATCTGGTCGATCGGGTGTCTTGTATTTGTTATTCTCACTGCGCATTTGCCTTTCAGCGGGTCTACGCAGGAGACGCTATTCAAAAACATCACAAACGGAAATTACCACGAATCTTTGTTAAAGGAGAACGGAATATCGCTTGAAGGACGTGATTTTGTGAACAGACTTCTGGAGACCGACGTGTCGTTGCGTCTAGATGCTCGTCAGGCACTCCATCATCCGTGGATCAACGAAATGAGCACAGTTGACTCCCAGGTGAGTCTTTCTCAGAGTCAGTCTCACCAGCAGCGTCTTTCGCAAGCTTTGAGTATGAAAGCAGAACCACCCGTTTTCAAGGTTCCACAAGTGCCAAAGCCAAGTCAGCGAGCGCACACTGCTGGCGTGGGCGAGATAGATGAGTCAGTACAGGAGGTAGAATTTATCGATTCTCAGCCTCTATCTCCACAAGAACAGAATAGAGAAGACGAAAATGTGCCCCCGGGAACTTTCCTAACTCTGAAACTGATAGCATCGGAACTTGCCAATAAGTACGAGCCGGTGGTCCATATCAAGCAAGGACAGCCATTTTTCTCCATCGGAAGACTAGACACACTGGACTATACAATCTCGGATGAGAGAATATCCAAAACCCATGCTGTGATACTTAAGAAACGCCATCCAATCACAACAGCCTCATCTATCTACGAATCACCAGCTATGGGATTGGAAGACATCTGGATATTGGATCTGAGCACCAATGGATGCTATGTTAATGATCAAAAGCTGAAAAGAGGAAATAAAACCAAACTTTTCAACGGCGACGTGCTGAGCCTGTTCATTGATAAACAGCGCGGAGAAAAATTGGCCTACAAAGTTATAATCAATGACACAACCGGGCTGTTCAAAGGAGCCACCAGGGAAGAGAGAAACGTAAGCATAGAGCCGCAAGATGAGGCAGACCAAAAGCTTCCGCTGCTAAAGAAGAGACAATCTAATAATATAGATAAAAAAAGGAAGCACACAGAGCAGCACGGGATCAACAAAAGGAAAAGAGCAGATTTAAGCAATTACTAGAAACTGTCAAAAAAATCCAATCTTTTCATGTTTTATAGCAGTAATAGAGACACAAAGAAAATCGTTGTCAAGCAACCGTACCCGATAGAAATTCATGCTAGCAAGTTGAAACTAATACGTAACTGCCTTGCAGTTACACAGCCTTAGCCAATCCGACAGCGTCTCTGCCAAGGTCATAGACAGAGTAGTATCTTCTGAGGAAAGCGTCACCAATGATGGCCATTGGACCAATTGGGGCTGGGAGGTCCATTGGAGTGAATGCAGAAATACAAGAACCAGAAACTTCCAAAGTGTAGTCATAAGGCGAGATGGTAAAGTTGTAACCATCGAAGTTGAAAGTGAGGTCAGGCAGTGAGTCTCTCTTGTCACAATCGATCTGGTACTGTCCAGACCATGACTTCTCGGCACCAATTTGAGAGTTCAAAATCTCAGCCAATTGAGATGGAAGAGCAATCAAAGAGGTTCCGGTATCAATGGCAGCTCCGGTGTTCTCCAATGGAGCGTATTCGTCACCAAGGGCAATACCACTAAACTTCACTTCCCAATAAGCCTTTCTTCTGACTGGCAACCAGGTGATATCGCCTGTGTACTTAGACACATCGTATCCACCAAAGGTAGCCTCTCCTCCATCCTGCTCGGACTTCGAAGTGTCACCAAGGTAAAATCCGAATTGTGGGGTGTCCAGCAATCCCAAATTGATAGCATTGTAAATTGGAGGAACGATTCTGTTGACCGAGATCGTGTCGTAAGCCAGACCCAGAATACCGTCAAACTTTCCAAAAGCAAAAGCCAAGCCAGGCTCGCTAGTAGCCTCGGCGAAATCCTGTTTAGGGATGACAAGGTCACCAATAGTCAGTGTGTCTTGGGAAACGTAACCCTCGAGGGAACCCGAGCCATATTGAATAGCAAACGAAGAACCGTTCTTCTGGTAAGTGGACGACTCATCGTGGTCGTATTTAGTATGCAAGTAACAGGCCAAGGACGTGCAATCGCTACTAGGAACCCACAGGTTAGAGGAACCGGTGTCGAGGATAACCTTGAACGATTGGCCAGGAGTGCCCAATTGAATCTCGGTGAAGTATTGGGCATTGAGATAGTTGGTCAAAGGAGTGTTGTGACCCGAGCTTGCACTCTCGTCAGAACGCTTGCCGATCGAGATAATTTGCTGGTCATTCTGTTGGGCGGCGATAAACTTGTTGTAAGTTGTAACATACTTTTGCTTCAACGACTCAACATAATCGCCGACAGTAACATCCTGGTAAGTAGCCTGTGCAGGAGCTTTTTTGATGGGAGCTTTGTGGACCTTGGCATCGGCCAGGGAGACCAATCCAAGCACAAGAGCAAGCGAGTAAAGGGTTGGGAAAGAGAGTTTCATCTTTGAGATTCGCTTTGTTTATAATAGATGCTCAGCGATGCTAATGATTTTGACAAGGTTTTGGGGCAACTGGATTGGTGACTCTCTATTCAGAACAGGTTTGTAAATTATGGAACCTACTTAATGAACCCCAAATTTTACTCTCTTTGCCACCCTCATATTTTAGGTAGTGCGTCACACATAAACACATCAGTTTTGAGCATTTACGCTATCCCAACTAGTACTGGTGCGGCTTCCAGAATAGGCAAGTGATCTGATTAAGATATCGATCCGTAGTTTGACAGCTTCAAAACCTCATCGAACTGTTTTTTGCCCTTGTAAAGTTGTGCGTTCGCCATATAGTCGTCCAGAAGAAAGTCGATAGGCGACAGTGGCGTGTTTTCACTCAGCTTGCGAACGTGATGCGGGGACATTGGGATTTTAATGAATGCTGACCCTGTGGCAGGCGACTTTGACTTTTTCAGTTTGATGTAATTCTCCGCAGATATACTTTCTCTTCTCATCGCGGGTGCTTCTATTTCGGGAGATTTGACGGTACCTTTGTTGTAATCCCATTTGTACCATTGCAGGAGCAACGTACAATCAAGGGCCACCGTGCCCATGGCTCCCAAAAGGTAGCTGAGCTCGGCCCGCCAGAAATCCCGTGACGTGTCACCGCCACTAAGGGAGTTTTTGCATGTTGCCAACGACATCGAGTAGCACAAGTTACCCAAAAGCGCGCAGATGACAAACTTGGGGGAAATGCCACGCGTCGATTTGAGTTTGTTATTGGTCAATATTTGGGGAAATCTGGAACTGATATACAAGAAAGTGCAACACCAGGCCAGGATTGTTCCCACCTGATGGACGGAGAGTGTTATTAATGCATGGAATATTTTTAGTAATGCGGAGTTGTTGGTCTTATCCGGTATGGACATTGGTGAGTAGATCGGGGCAGCTTCGGCCCTGCTAAACCCCATGATGAAGCTCGAGCTAATCAGCTTCGTTATGCTGTTTGTTATGTTCAGGTTATTTGGTTGTTGTTGCCTCTCTATCGGAATAGCGGAAGATATATGTTCTGCAGGAACGTAGGCGCGATCAATGGAGTCTGCGTCGATTTCGCGCACAGGATGAGCATTCAGAGCTGTTCGAAGCGCTGTACGAGGAGTTTTGATCTCACCGAGCCGCTTGGCACGTCTTTGATGGTAAAAGCGGGACTGAGGATTGTGATACAGCCGACTATAGTAGTAAAACTGCCCGGCCAAAACTATGTCGATGATGAGATAATACGAGCTGAGCAGGATCTGGAATAGCAAAGCATCCGTCATCAAACAACTCATAAAATTGAGCAGGTCCCCGGCAAACCAGCAGCACAGAAACCCAAGTGAAAGCCCGTCAACTGACTTCTCTGAGTAGTTTTTTATAACCTGGGGGATCTGAGCAAACAGCCACGCAGTAATCGACAGATACCCTGCATAGGCAGAAATGGGTTTGAAGAAATGGATGACCTGTTGCCGCGACACGTCCAGAGGACATTCTCCCGTCATGATATACACCAGTCGGACAATCAGATCGAGCTGCTGGCAGAACCCGTCTGGTGGAACACCTGACGGTGACTCGGATAAGGTTAGTGGCCTTGTTGGAGTATATTCTATTCGGGACATGGGATTCCCTCTTTTTATTAATTGATAAAGTGGTGAATCATTCCAGGGTTGCCCTCTGTTTCACTATTTTTCGATTATTTTTTAGTGCACTAATTTAGTTTCGCTGATAATCGTAAAAATTAGATCCCCAAAAACAAAGCAGTCCTTTGATCCTGCCGTTTATCTTGGCCTTTGTGACCCGCACTTTCACTGCAGGGCCGAAGACTTCCATCGACATTCGGTGTAACTGGTCCAGGTCAGAGTTTCGCGGCAGGAAAAGCACTATCTTATCCGAGATTTGTAGGCAGCTTCTCAGAAGGTCGTCTAGCGGTAATGGTTCAAGCGCGCGCAAATCAAAAGTCTCCTGGTCGAGGTACTTTGGACCGCCCCACGGCGGAGATGCAAATATAATGTCCACTTTGAGACTCTTCACTATACTTTGAGTTTGAGCGTATGCAACAGGATCCTCGGGGTTATCATTGGGGAGGGCGTATTTCCAATCACAATTGAGCAGCTGCAAGCTTTTTCCGGCCTGGTCGAGTTGGTTTTGGTCGAAATAGACATGCACATTATTAGCCGTACATGCGAGATTTACCTCGTTGTAGTCGACACAAACACACTTTTGATATACTCTGATGAATTGGATGGAGTTACCGCCGCCGCCACAAAACAGATCGAGCACAGTCTGGGTGTCTGGATAGCAATGTCTAATAAATTTTGCAGTGTATACGGCAAGATCTTGCGGAGTCACGCTGAACCACAGTTCTCTGGTCAGTTTGATGCCATCGTCAAACTTGCTGAATAGTGTGTAGCGCGATTTCCAGTATTTTACGAGATCTTTGGGGATCTTTTCCCGTCTGTCGAGAATCTCCGTCTCCATAAAGAATATTTGAAAAAAAAAATCCCAAAAAAATACTACAATCCGAAGTCATCTCCGATGAGCTCTGGATACGTCCGAGGGCCGCAGTGTGGGGTGGACAATTGCACCTCGAACCTGTGGAAACGAATCGACGGGCGAAATGTCTGTTTTTACGGACATGTGAACGAAAACGACATTGAGATAGATGATGAGGAAGATCAGCTGGACAAACAAACAATGGGCACCTATTCGCGACGTTTGCGAAACGTCGCTGGCCTCACAAACACAGCCGCAAAAGACCTTCGAAGCCAGCAGTTTCTGCAAGAGCAGCAGCGAGACTATGCACACGGTATGGAATTACGCAAGCTTCTTGTGCAATGTTTACAGATCATCCTGATGAGACAAACTGAGACCCTCGAGGACAAGCTCAAGCTTCCCCAAGGATACCAGTCGGTGGTAAAGCGGTACTGGGCAATATACCTTCTTCACAAACATACCAAAAAAGACTCGAATGCCGTTTTGAGCCAGATGGCTGATTTTTCAAGCGTGCCCACTGTTTCTGACCTCTTGGTGTTTTGCTACCTTGGACTTGTTCGAATGAAACTCCCTGTCTATTTTAGCGACCTTTGGGGTCTGGCATGTAGCGGAGAGTTGCCTTATCTACGAGCAGAAAATGTTATTCCTTTGGATCTGCGGCTGCGTGTTCCAGTGCATGCCCTGAGAGTCTTCCACGGCGCTGCGGGAGATAGGGTCGACCATTTTGCGAAAATGAAACACACAATGCATATTCTTGGAATAAGTAGCGAATTTGCGCCCCCTATCAATTGGTATCCGTTGCTGACTAAGACCGTTTTGCAGCTACGGTTGCCTTTGGAGATAATTGAGGAGGTGTCGAATTTCATCGAGCTGGCTAAAATAGACATGGGTATAGACATGCGCGGCGCGCACCATCCGGAGTTGAAACTTTGGGCGCTTTTGATAGTGACGGCGTGCGGACATTTCAAAACGAATGCAACAAAATACAAGGTCTGGAAATTGCTGCACGAGTCCAGGGCTGCAACCAAACACAATAAGATTGTGATGCAGAACCAGATAGTTAACAAGTCCGGTTTTCTGGATCTTGTCAGCTGGACTGACAAGCAAACAGCAGAATATCTCGACTTTTTCGAGACAAGCATACTGCCTATTATCTCGAAGGAAAACGTGGTAGACGACACCAACACCAAATATCACATGCAGAAGATGATGACTAGCAGACTCTTCAACATTTTCGACCTACCGTCTCGCGCTGAAACGGAAGAAGACCCTTTGACGCAATTGGTGACAGATTACCGAGCGTACGCCGAATCTTCAGGCGACCACGACTATAACGAGGCGGAGTTGATAGCCGTATTAAAAGCAGAAATGCGTGCGCATTATGGGCTACGGACGCCCATTATTGATAGGCTGGTCAGTTGGGCCCTGAAGATGTTGGGCACCATATCAGCTTATCAATGACGCGAGTTCCGTTTTCGGAAACACGTTGCCGTTTGTTTTCTAAAAAAAGTTCTGCAAACCGATCACAACCGTGCATATCGTACGGCACTACATACTTAAATTTGAACGGTAGCTGCATACAGAACAACAGATTTTAGTGCCGTCATGCCAAGACCCTATTATGTCACACTTCGTATTGGCTGGAATCACGTAAAAAGATTTTCATCCCCGCTGTGAAAAAAGTAATCATCTAAATATCAAGTAACTCTCTAGTATGGGTAAGGAATACGCGACTGGATCTGGAGCACAGTCCCTTATCTCAGTCCACACCCGGGACTATGCTCTCGAGATGCAAAAGTCGCCTTTCGGCGCCGGCACAGAACCGTTAGCTCTCGAGGATGGCCATCAACTGAAGAAAGATCTCAAATCTCGTCATATTACCATGATTGCCATTGGAGGTGCCCTGGGTACGGGTTTGCTGATTGGTACCTCGTCGTCTCTGGCGAATGCCGGTCCTGGTAGTGTCTTGGTCTCTTACTCATTGGTGGGCTTGGTTGTTTATTTCGTCATGTGCGCACTTGGAGAAATGGCAAGTTTCATTCCTCTTCCAGAAGGTTTTGCTGGTTACGCCAAGAGATACTGTGACGAGGCCCTTGGCTTTGCTGTTGGTATCTCTTACTTGTGCAAATACCTCATCGTCTCGCCTAACCAAATGGTGGCAGGCTCGCTGGTTATGCAGTATTGGGTGTCTGCCGATCGCGTCAACCCTGGTGTCTGGGTTGCCATTCTAATGGTGGTGGTGATTTCCATCAACTACTTCGGCGTGAAGTTCTTTGGTGAGTTCGAGTTCTGGCTCTCATCGCTCAAAGTCCTCACTGTGCTTGGTCTCATTTTATTGCTACTTTGCATCATGTTGGGAGGGTCGCCAACTCACGACAGAATTGGTTTTAGATACTGGCACAATCCCGGCTCGTTCGCACCATATAGTGGTGTTGAAGATCAAGGAACAGCAAAATTCGTCGCTTTTTGGTCTGTTCTGGTGACGGCAGTCTTTGCCTACCTCGGTACCGAGCTGGTCGGTATCACATTCGGTGAGGCCAGAAACCCAAGATATACCATCAAGAAGGCTATCAGACTCACCTTCTACCGTATTATCATCTTTTACGTTCTGTCTGTGTTCCTGCTTGGCTGCTGCGTCGCCTACAACGATCCACAGCTAATGACGGCCAAGAAAGCTTCGACCTCGGCAAGTGCTTCGCCTTTCGTGGTTGCCATCAGAAATGCTGATATTAGCGGATTGCCTCATCTGATCAATGCCTGTGTTCTTCTTTTCATTTTCTCGGCCACGAACTCAGACCTCTATATTGCAACCAGAAACGTTTACGCGCTCTCCGCCAACGGAATGTTCCCAGAGATCTTCTCCAGAACGAACAAGCGCGGTGTCCCTGTTTACGCTTTGATCTTTGCCAGTTTGTTCTGTCTGCTGGCCTTCATGGTGTGCTCGTCATCATCTTCGAAGATCTTCAACTACTTCGTCAACGTGGTGTCTATCTTCGGTCTGATCACTTGGATCTCCATCCTGGTCACGTACATCTACTTCTGCAGAGCTGTCAAGGCGCAGGGTTACGACAGAAAGAAGTTCATCTACTATGCTCCATTGCAACCATACGGAACATGGTTCTCTCTTTTCTTCTGCTGCTTGATTTCGATCACCAAATCGTTCACTGTGTTCATCGGTGGCTTTGACTACAAGACATTCATCACCTCATACATTGGTATTCCAGTTTTCCTGATTGCTCTTTTCGGTTACAAGATCATCAAAAAGACCAAGACGGTCAAGCCGGAAGAGGCAGACCTTGTCACATACAAAGATGTCATTGATCTAGAAACAGAAGAATTCGAGAGACTCGAGGAAGAACGCAAGGTGGCCAGGGGAGGCAAGAAGGACCTGAGCTGGTTCTACGATCACACAGTTGGTTACGTCTTCTAATTACTCAGGTATTCGCTTATGTAATTAATACCCCAGGGTCACAAATTCGGAATCCGTAGGTGAAAAAAAAAGTAGTCATCCAGTATATCGTCAATTATGCAGTCTTTCAGACATTCGGTCGCCTCGATCCGGTGTTTCTCAACAACGTCCAGGGCTCTTGGCAAAATCAAGGTCAAGGCTCCAATAGTGGAGCTGGACGGTGATGAAATGACCAGAATCATCTGGGATATCATCAAGAAAAAACTGATTTTGCCCTACCTCGATGTCGACCTCAAGTACTACGACTTGGGAATTCTGTCCAGAGATAAAACGAACGACCAGATTACTATCGACGCTGCCAATGCCATCAAGCAGTACGGAGTTGGTGTTAAGTGCGCCACTATCACTCCTGACGAGGCTCGTGTCAAGGAATTCGGACTGAAGAAGATGTGGGTCTCGCCAAACGGAACCATCAGAAACATATTGGGAGGAACTGTTTTCAGAGAGCCAATTGTGATTGGTGGGGAAGATGGAGGCATTGAAATCCCACGCCTGGTGCCTGGTTGGCAACAGCCAATCATTATTGGTAGACATGCTCACGGTGACCAGTACAAAGCAACCGACCTGGTTATTCCTGGAGCCGGCTCCTTGGAGCTTGTCTACACGCCTAAGGACGGTGGAGAGGTCCAGAAGTTTAAGGTGTTTGACTACAAGAGCTCAGGTGTTGGTCTTGCAATGTACAATACGGATGAGAGCATCCGAGGATTCGCTCATTCTTCTTTCAAGATGGCACTGAATAGAGGTCTCCCTCTGTACATGTCTACGAAAAACACAATTCTGAAGAAATATGACGGCAGATTCAAAGATATCTTCCAGGAGATTTATGAAACCACGTATAAAAAAGACTTTGAATCAAAGGGTATTTGGTATGAGCACAGACTTATCGATGACATGGTTGCCCAGATGATCAAATCGAAGGGCGGATTCGTTTTGGCTTTGAAGAACTATGATGGTGACGTTCAATCTGACATTGTCGCTCAAGGATTTGGCTCTCTCGGTCTGATGACATCCGTCTTGATGACTCCGGACGGAAAGGCTTTCGAGTCTGAAGCTGCTCACGGTACTGTTACTAGACACTTCAGACAGCATCAACAAGGTAAGGAGACCTCCACCAACTCCATTGCTTCCATTTTCGCATGGACAAGGGGTATTGCTCAGAGAGGCAGATTGGACGGCACTCCAGAAGTCGTGACTTTTGCAGAGACTTTGGAAAAAGCTGTGATCGACACCGTTTCTCAAGACCAAATCATGACTAAGGACCTGGCTTTGCTGATCAACAAGAAAGACTATGTTTCCACCACTGGTTTCTTGGACGCTGTTGAGTCGAGACTCAAGAAAGCGCTTCCTTAAATATTCCGTATATCTCCACACGTTTTTATAAGCAGTTGAATTGCTAATAAATGTGACTCACCTCTCAGATTTCACGTCAGTTTCGTCATCTTCGAGATATTGCCAAAGAAACTTGAGTCCGTAGAATGTTCCCAGACTGACAACACCGACTTTCAAAAGAGGCACCGCAAGAACCTTGTAGAAATAGCTGTGTGGATTGAGGTTGGGTTGGTTTCCTTGGTTACTTCTAAGCAAACTGCTGCTGAACCATCTCCGCATCGTATGGAAAAACAATAATTGAAAAAAATAACTTTTTTTCATCCTCTGTTTTCGCCATTTTCTGAACTGCTCCCAGAATCCAAAGCCATCATGCTTTCATCAAGATCTCGCTCAATCGTAGGTGATGATTCTCTCATCTTCTTGAATTCAGGAGAGTTGAGGAGCGGAATTGTTGTCAAGCCAAATTGAAACTTTCCATCAGATCCGAGACCTGGTCCCATACTGGACTGCACTGGCGAAAGACCCCCTGATCGGTGGTTATCTGAAGGGAGGAGTGGTTTGGATGTCAACTTAATATCTGTGGAGGGTATATCTTGGAGTTTCTTAAGATTGGCTGGCTCGTTGAGCTTTTGGGATTCCCTGAGAGGAGACGACGCAAATTTTCTGGGAGCTGTTCCTTCGCTCATGCTCACATCCGAATCTTCAATATTTGGAACTTCCCAGCGTACTTTTTTGGCTTGTTTGACCGTGGTATCAGAGAACGATCTGTTTTGTAGGGACTTTGCGTTGATGTCGAGTCTATTTAGTTTTGCAAAGCCTTTGGTCAATGGTGAAGATGATAAGCGTTTTGCTTGCTTCACAGGGGTTGTGACCAGTTCCAAAGACTCCGGTTTCCTTTGCTTCTCGAGAATTGTAGAGGCTGCTGTAGTGTCTAAGTTAACGTAGCCCCCGTCTTCTAGAAGACGGGAAAGAGCTACTTTGGATTCCATCACCATTTCCCTCAGCGAAGTTGAAACATTTACCAACGCGTCTTCATTATCCGATGATATATCCAATAGGATCGCTGTTGCTCTCTGCAGTGTCTCGAAGACGAAATTGAAAGAGTTGAAATTTTTGATGGATCGATCAAACACAATCGAAGAGTCGAAAAGAATAGCCTTTTCGACAGAATCTTTGAGATGCAGCACGTGTGCTTCATAGAGTTTCGTGTCTTCGTCTGACCATGTATCTAGTTCTGTGAGAGCGCGAAGAAGAGAGGCGGAAGAGTCCTTGATGATAAAATCAAGCTCATTCGGCTTGCTATATTGAGTCTCCAGCTCCTTTACTCTCTGTTCCAACCTTTCTGACAGGTCCTCACAAAGATACATTAGCTCACTAAATCCTGGGACGAACATGTCAATATCAGTCAGGTCTTCCTTGGGTCCGAATCGATTTTCGAAGGAAACAAGTAATCGTTGGATCTGGTGTCTTTGGAGAAGTAAAAACTTGCGCTCTGCAAGTATGTATGCTTTTTGAAGCCTTGACTGCTGATTTCGTTGTAAAGATCGTTGAAGTTCGCTCATTGCTTCTCGCAATTTTTGCAGACATCTTTGTCTATTTCTGGTGTACTTGTCAATACCGATTTTTATCATCTTGTCCTCCCTGCTGCGCAGCTCCTCTATTTCACGTTTCTGTTCAGTGATCATTTTGAGATAGGATCCCACATGACGACTGAGGTTATGCTGATTTCGCGTGAGCTTCGTACGGATCTCTTTAGCGCGATCGGCGTACTTCAATGTGTTAAGTGTTTCGTCATAGTGACGTGATGATGGAGATACGCATACAATCATGAAAGTTTTGCAATTCCCGCCCAAAGAAAATTTGAGCAGCCTCGTCAACTTGGAATCTCTGTAGGGAACATGGTTGTGTTTGCGAGGATCGCATAAAGCATTAATACAGTTTCCCAAAGCAAGAAGTGACTTGTTGATATTCGCTCCCTCGTGAAGCCTTGCCCCTTTATTTCTAGTGGCCGATGCGCGCTCACTTCCTGCCAGGTCGATAAATGATAGGGTTGCGTAGGTGTGCTCCTCGTTGAGATCCGCTGTTCGGGGCTTCCGTAGCACATTGATCTGAAGTATAGCATGCGATCGCGAAGAAGTAGAGTTTGCTTCTGTTGGGGACACTGTGCGGTTCTTGTTCCCTATGATGATTAAATCCATGACTTCGTCCACAGAGTTCGGCGTATGTGTAGACAAATTAGCTACCGTTATGCGCTTATTTTCGTCCTCTCGCAATATCAATGACCTAGGATCTGTGCTGGGATTAAGCAAGTCCCTAATTGTTTCATTGTAAATTTCAAGGTAGCTGAGAGTTATCTCTGCTCTTTGCGTGTCTTCCATCTCGTTTATTCTGTTGAACAAATCTTGCATGGCTAAAAATATGATACCTGGGTTTTCCGGCGTACCTGATATCGTGAAGGTTTTACCACATCCAGTGGCTCCATATGCAAAAATAGTGGCATTGAACCCGTCAAGGACGGAGTCAAGCAAAGGTTTTGTCGAAAACTCGTACACTTCCATTTGTGTTGTATCCTCGTCAAATAGCTTGTCAAACACAAACCGATGTTCTCTAATTCTTGAACTGTGCTTGCCAATGCTGCTTGTATGCCTCTTATCTCCATTGTTGAATGTGTTCGAGAACACGTTCTGTTCCATTTGGACCAGA
Source organism: Ogataea parapolymorpha DL-1 (assembly GCF_000187245.1). NCBI lineage: Eukaryota > Fungi > Ascomycota > Pichiomycetes > Pichiales > Pichiaceae > Ogataea > Ogataea parapolymorpha. Next base: position 891,650 of record NC_027863.1, on the reverse strand, counting down.
GGATTTGTATCACTTGGGTCGAATATTAGCATTCGATCGTCCACAGCGTTCAAAATTTTGCGAATTCCATTATGTAGTAGCAGCCTGTTGCTCGTATTCTGTGGCACTCCATACCCATGAAGCGTGTTTTCAGGGTTGTCGGGCTCGGATCTTAGTAGTTTAGACGATTCCACAGAGGTAAACGGCCGGATCCTCACAGCAACAGTGATCGACGACTCCCTGGACATAAACAAAAAAACAGTACGGTCGATTGGCTGTGCAGACTATCTTGATCGCGCCAAAGAAGGGTGCGCTTGTGCTGGTGTCGCGGTAAGATTATCTATCAACAAGCCCTTTTGATCCAATATTTATGTAAACAAAAAAAATACAATACAGTCGACGCGTCGTTGCGAGGACTAATTTTTATTGAAGTGGAGCATATAAAATCTGTGTGACATACTTTCTCTTGTACCTCACTATACTTGCCACTGCTAATGTGTTGTGTTTGATGGACGTTGTGGCCAGGTGATTCAACACCACATGATTTGGAATGCTCAGAGCACCGGAGGTATTGTCTTTATCCGTGTGATTGTAGCTGTTGAGAATGACACTCTCTAGATGTGGTGGCAGCTGAGGAGGAATAAGCCATTGCTGGCTCTGGTTACCTTGTCGTTGATTATTATCCAGTGTAACGTAGTACTCCTCCATCACCTTCGGGTCCGTAAAAATTGGAGGAATTGAATCGATGTATTCCGCAGGAGCGCTATCAGGAAGCTCTTCGTCGTCGTGGTATCTGGTATAGCCATCTCCCATGTCGTCGTCATCTCTTGTGAGTCCCAGCTTTGAATCCAGTGTCCTCAAGTATGATTTTGACCGGCTTCCTTGTGTGATGGCATTCAAGCTGGTATAGTCATCATGCTCTGACGGAATCACTTCTAAGTAATTAACAAAATGTCCGGACGTATCTGTTGCTGTAGGGATGAAGTTAGAGAATCGCACTTCGTTATCCACCACGAACTTAAATCTGTGTGTTCCCGGAGGCAGTGCAATTTGTACACTGAAACTACCATCCTTCTTAGAAGGACCATTCAAAGCAATCATTTTTCGCCATCCGGTGAACGTTCCCATAACGAACACCTTAGAACCTCCTTCCGTCCATTTAAACACCGTTGGCACCAATATTGGTTGAGCTGCCTGTTGTTGAGATTGAGATTGTGGCCCCTGTGGGTGCTCGCCGATCGGAGAATGCCCTATGTCATTTTCGCTGTCAATTACCATATCATCATCCTTGTGTGTCGTGCTTCCTGTCTTGTGTTTGTCGTAGTCCATGTCATCCGTAAGTATGAGTGTGGACTTGCGTCTTGTAGGTGTATTTACTGAACTATCGGTAGAATTTGTCGTTGACTCCGACTGTCCACCTTCTTCGGTGGATCCCGTCTGTCTCTGAAGGTCGATCATGGAGACATCTTTGAGATTCGAGGCCAGCTCATCGTAAACAGATGAGGAGTTTATCGACGAGTTATTCGAGTTGTTGGACATATTAGACATCACGGATGAGTGGTCCGGTGGTGGAGTGCTCGTCGCTTGGCGTATGTCAGGTCAAAAGAGGGCGCTGGTGGACAGAACTATCTCCAACAGCGAAACTCAATTTAAACGAAAAGTAAACTCTCGTTTGTTTTTTTGCTGTCACGACGTTGGGTGCCAGTAATAGATACGGGTAAATTTCAAAGGGAAATAAATAATTTTATTTATATTCTAGCTGCTAAAAGCAACCATGGCCGCTTTACCCCTTGGATCTGAAACCATAGACGACCAGATAGAGTCAGCAAAGGAATCAATTCTGGCTGACCTGGCCACCAGAACTACCAATAAGAGCCTTTTGTCTCCGAAAGTGCTGATTATTTGTGGATCAGGCTTGGGAGGCATATCGGAGATTTTGAAAGGTGAGACGGTCTCCATCCCATTCCACACAATTCCAAACTTCAAGACTTCCACCGTCGAGGGTCATGTGGGCAAACTATTGTTTGGCGAAATTGGCACCAACAAGGTTCCTGTGATGTGTATGGTGGGGAGATTGCATTTTTATGAAGGCTACTCGTTTGAAGAGGCAACGTTCCCCGTGAGGGTGGCAGCAAGCATGGGAGTGACTACGCTAGTTGTCACTAATGCTGCTGGAGGCATTAATCCCAACTATAAACCGGGCGATTTGATGGTTATCAGTGATCACTTGAATATCCCTGGTATGGCTGGCTTCCATCCTCTCAGAGGTCCCAATTTAGACAAGTATGGACCTCGGTTCTTGCCCCTCTCTGATGCTTATGATTTTGATCTCAGGTTGGAATTTATGAAAATAGCGAAACAGGTTCTCAGACTCAAAAGAACCATACATGAGGGTACCTACTGTTACGTGGCTGGACCAACATACGAAACTAGGGCTGAGGTGAGACTGATTAGAAAGTGGGGCGGCGACTCGGTTGGAATGAGCACTGTTCCAGAGGTAATCATTGCAAGACATTGTGGAGTCAAGGTTTTCGGTCTGAGCTTGATCACAAACGCAGGTTTGGGAGAGCCTCCAATTAACGCATTGGAATGTTTGCAGAATGGATTGAAGAAGGAGGATGTTTTAGATCAAACGGAGGGAATGGCTAGTCATGAAGAGGTTTTGGAAAGTGCCAACAATGCCTCAAAGGATGTCAACATATTGGTTGAAGCATTTATAAACACTATCATCTGAGAATCGTCAATGCATTATAGTATACAAGAAAATCAATGCTCAATGTGCATTTTTGCCGATGGCCACTGCGGCGGCCGCTGCTGCGCTCGACTTATCTGATAAGTCCATTTGTTTGATACCGCTGCTCACAGAGCTGACTGTCCCATTTTGCGAGGAGCTTCGTCTCACTGGTTTAGATGCGGACGCTGGCCTGCTTGGTCTCTTGGGAACAGTGTTTGTACTGACTTTCGCTGCAGTGTCAGAGCCCGATTCCTTACTTTGCCGCAAAAGTTCACGGGCTTTCAAAAGCGAATCAATCCACGAAACCGATTCATTCACTTTGAAGCCCACTCTTACATTTGAGTTGATTCCCCCTCTTACCAATGTTTTTGAATCATAGGCACTCAGAAATATTAGCTTGTTCATATTCATCAATTCCAAAATCAGGTATCCTTCTTTCAATTCTTCGTCAAATTCGTAGTCGTACATCGACACGTTACGGTTGGTCAACTTTACCTCAACTATTTTCGAGTAAAAATCCATTGCCTGCAATTGTGTCGACGACTGAGGATTCTGCAGTTTGAAGTCCGAGTTGATTTCATAGATTAGTAACCGGGCCATCGATGTGATAATGAGAATGCAACTTTTGAGGTCTCGGTTCAAGCTTTGATAATTTTCCGTAATAACCTTGTTCAAGATGTTGTCATCTAAAGTATGGCCTTGTGGAACAAACTGATTCGGCTTATGCGTCAGCTCAGATTTGAGAATGTTGTCAAGCTTGAGGATGTATTCATTGGCCATCAGCTTGTTCGTGATGCTCTTGGGGATCTGTTTATCCAGTAAAATAGGATTGATCATTTGTTGTTGTTGGTGTTGTTGATATTGAGAACTCGAGACGTTTTGAGAAGCTTGCAGCGCCCTCTTATGTGACATCATATTTCCTATTGCACCCGCTGCACTTACTGCTTGCGAGCTTGGTTGGGGAATCCCTAAAAGCTCGTTAATGGAAGGAGCGCGCATAATTGGCTTCCTCTCCGGTTGGTCGCCTCGTTTAGGAAGTACCGAACTTAAGGAGCTTTTCGAAAGGGAGTCCGAAGAAACGCGCTTGACAGATGTTTGGAAAGAGGGAGAATTTGAAGTACGCGAGTCCGTGTTGGTCGACAGGGGAGGTGTTTTGATGGAAGAAGTCATTGCTTGACTGTGTCTAGGACCGACCATACGCAAAGTGGTTCTAAGGGATGTTTCCGATGGCGAGGGAGGTTCGGAAGCTGGAGGGGTGATTGAAGAACTATCACCATTGACGAATTGTAAGCTGTTTCTTCTTTCAACTATGTCGTTCTTGTTTCGAAGCTCACTGGATATTGGTGACTTTCGGATGCTTGTGGTGTTGGCTGCGACGGGGGCCAACTGATTTGCTAGCACCCTATTTTTGACATCCTGATCCTTTTCGGCAAGTCTGTGAGACAGAACTTTGTTCATCAACTGCGGATTATTTTGTGCGTTCATTATCTGTCGTTTGAGAGCATTTTGTGGCACAGAAGGTGTTTTGCTGGATATTTTACCATCAGAAGGACCATATAAGTTCGAACTAGAGTTTGATGGGGATGCCTGTCTCGATTGAAGCAAATTATGCAGACGCGGATTATAAGCTTCCAATTTTGGGACTTTGGTTCTCCAAATGAAATCTTTGTTGTCCCAATCTATGTTTTCCAACCAGGGCTGCCTTTTGAGATCTTCAATGTTGCACCTCTTTTCTGGCTCAACTACCAGTAAACTTCTGATTACTTGCTCGACTTGCGGTGGAACAAAGTAGTTCTTGGGGAAGCTGTAGTCTAGAGAGATGATTTTCTCGAACGTCAAATACTCTGTTTGACCCTTGAATGGAGGTCTTCCGACAATGAATTGATAGAGAATGCAGCCCAAGGCCCATAGATCACATTCGAACCCGCAAATGTTATACTTTAGTAGCTCAGGGGAAACGTACTCTGCCGTTCCTACAAACGATCCGTTGCTTGTTTGGTTGCTCATTTCCCGCCCTGCTTCGTCTATAGGCTGCATGGAACGGCCATTGGCCATCTCTTCCTGGGACAAGATCTTGGCCGCCCCAAAATCCGTAATCATCAGTTTCCACTCGTGGTTAAGTAAAACGTTTTCCGGCTTAAGGTCTCTATGAATGATTCCCTTTGAATGTATGAACTCAACAGCATCAATTAATTGCACAAAATAGTATTTGCTCAAGGTTTCACTTAGAGATCCCATTTTGCGAATCAGTGACAGCAGCTCGCCGTTTTTGGCAAAGTCAATCACAAAATAAAGCGATTTTTCGTCCTGGAAAGTATAATATAAGGTCACTATCCCGGGATGTTTGCCCAAAATGTTGAGTGTGTCCTTCTCTATGTTCACGTACTTGCGTTTGTTCTCTCTATGTATATGCGACTTCGAAAGGATTTTGATTGCATAGGTTCGGTGGTTGTGTATAGAAACACCCCTATACACCTTAGAGTAGGAACCTTCTCCAATACATTCACCGAACTGGAAATCTATAGCAGATCTCTTTCTAGCCATGGTGACTTTCTGGAGAAGCTGAGAAGTTCAAGTTTCAGGGAAAAGATTGGATCTCGGAATTGTGGACGCTTCCAATCCAACTTCTATTCTTATACAGCCTTGTCTAAAACAATAAGGTGTGTTTTCACTCCGATTTTTTTGTTAGCTATTGACACATGTATTAATTATGGCAGCGTCGATCGACTTCTATAATCCGGCCAACAGACGGGTCACGTCGTCCATGCCGTCGTGTTTCTGGTCCTCTAGCCTCTGTTTCACCACCTCAACCAGATCGCCGATGCTCACCAGCTCTCCATCATCTTTCTCGTTACCAGTACCCAGCACCTTAACTCTGACCTGGCCCTGAGGATACTCTTCTTTCCCCAGGATCACAGCAAGTGGACATCCCGACTTCTCAGCAGCCTCGAACTGCTTACGTGGATTGGCCTTGGCTTTGTACAAGTATTCACACTCAATTCCTGCCTTCCAGAGTTTGGCAGCAACAGCCATTCTTTCCTTCAAAAATCCGTTCCATCCTTCGCCTCCACCAAAGGCCATCACATACACCTGGGTCGAGGATGCTCTAATCTTGTCTGCTAGTTCTGCCCTCTGCTTGATGAGCGAAAACAGCCTCTCCACACCAAACGAGACACCAACACAAGGAATGGATGGAGCTTTTTTTCCCTTGGAGTTTGTTCCTAGGAACATTCCAACCAGACCGTCGTAACGGCCACCAGCAGCGATAGACCCGACGCCAACATACTCTGAAGCATCCTCGTCATCCTTCTTGGATTTTTTCACCCGGGCCTTCTTCTCGGCAGCGTCCTTAGGAGGCGCACTCTGAGATGTCACGGCCTCGTATATCACACCTGTGTAGTAGTCCAAACCGCGGGCCAGAGACATGTCGAAAGAGATGTAATGGTCAACCTCAAACGCTTCAACATAGTCTGCCATGGTGGTAATCTCGTCAATACCCTGTTTTGCGGACTCGTTGGCCATCAAAGTTGGATCGCTGGATAATTTGGCCAGAACGTCTCTGAGGGTGCCATTGATTTTCACATACTCTCCGATTTTGTCAGCAACATCCTCAGGCTGGTTCTTTTCTTCACACATCTCCTTTTTAACCGCATCCCAAGGAGACTTGTCCAATTTGTCCACGGCAGAAGAGACTTTACGCACGTCTTCTTCTTTGACTCCACAGACCTGGAAAATACCGTCCAAAATCTTTCTGTGGTTCAGTTTGATCTTAAAATCTTTGATGCCGAGTCCAGTAAGGCCGGAAACAAGAATATTCATTATTTCTGCATCTGGAACCATAGAGTCGTAGCTTCCCGCAATGTCGAAGTCACATTGGTAGAACTCTCTCATTCTTCCCTTCGTCATAGCCGGCTGGTCCCTTCTGTAAACTTTGGCAATGTGGTACCTCTTGATATTGGATATTCCATTCATGGCAACGTATCTGGCAAAGGGGACAGTCAAGTCGTACCTCAAAGACGTCAGTTCACCTCCTTGGTCCTCCAGATTGTAAATCAACTTTGAGTCTTCCCCGTACTTACCAGCCAAAATTTCTCTGAGCTCAAAGACAGGAGTATCAATAGTCACACCACCATGGGATTTAAAAAGGGATGTGAGTTTGTTGAAAATGGCTTCTCTGATAATCATATCCTTATCTGCCCAGTCTTTAGTACCTTTGGGGGTCTTCAAGTTGAACTGCTGAGACTCTTTGGCTTTTTTGCCAGCCACTCCAGCAGCAGCAGCTGCTGCTTGAGACGATGGTGCACTGGTGGAAATGCTCTGCGACATTGCTCGACAAAATATATTATATCTTTTGATCGAGGAACAAATGAACATAGAGACGAGCTACGGTCAATATTTTTCATCACTGGTTTGTGTTGTGCACGACACTTTATGACTCAATGTTTGTTGTAGGAGTATGCTGAATTTCATGCTGAATACAGTAGAGGGTCGATGGCAGCCATGTGTCGGTGAAAATTAGACCTGTACTGATATGCCAGCTTTTGCTTTGAGAATCAGGTTTTCTCAGTCGATGTCCCGTATATTAAATATTTGATTTTGTTAATTGCAAATTATTGTACACTATTTAAATTTCTCTACTATATAGTCCTCTCCGTTCTCCTGGTACTCTTCCTTGCTGATGAACAGGTTGTCGAAATCACCCACGGACGAGCTCGTTAGCACGTTGGCTCCAACCCAGGAGTCGAACTGTCTTTCAACAGTGTCAGGAGAAAGGTAGGTAATGATTGTGTAGTCTGAAATCAGTCTAGCCAGGTCTTGGGCAATTCTGTGTTCAAGGTTTGGAATTCCAGAAAGCGAGCCGGTGAAAACGATGTTTTTCAGGAGCTCCATATACAGAGTAGCTGGAGCTTCTAGGCTTTTCATGGACTTCAAGATCAAGCTCGAAATGCCTTCTGCATCTTGCGCGACCTTGAGGTGAGGCAGTTTCTTCGAGTATTCGGCAGGGTTGAACAATGGCTCAGCCAGCTTATACTGTTCAATGCCTATGTCTTTGATCAGACGTCTATTTGGGAGCTCGTAGTTTCTAAATTCAATTTGGGAATGAGACTCATATTGTGGATAATTGGTCTGTGGAGGGAGATCTTGTTGGTCAGGCGACACGGGGTACAAGGAAGCGTGCAGGAGCACATTTTTAAATTCGGCTAGGGAAGTCGATATCTGATATGATTTGAAGGAGTCACTCATTGGGACCGAGTGGAATGGTTTGGGAATGAGGAATGAGTCGACTGGTTCGTTGGGGAATTTGGACTGTATGAACTCCAAAGCAAATGGGCTTAGGAAATCGCCACCAAATTTGGTGAATTGGATGCCTTTTGTGAGCACAGATCCATTGCTGATGGGAGTGACACTGACGATGTCGTCATCGATGTCCACGACAATAGAGGAGGAAGGCTTGGAAACGGCAAATGCGGTACAGAGCTGTCTTTTTAGAATGGAGAAAATGGGCACTTCCAGTTCTTCAAAAGCGACCTGACATGCCTTAACTTTATTTTTCTTGGTGTTCCAAGCGTTTTCGGTCACCACCAGGGGAATTTCGTTCGACTTGAGTTTCAGATCGGAGTACAACTGCGCCCAGTGTTGCGACATGGCATCCCAGTTGTAGACTATGCCCTCGCTGTACATTGTGTAAATATTATTTTGCGGATACAAGTCTATGTCGTCTCCAAAGACGTAGTTGCCCTTATCGATAGATTCCCGCGAGTACACCGTGGGCATCACCACTGACGGGATATCGAAAGTCGACAGGCCTGCTTTGGTGTACGACGAGTTTGAGTCGACAATTAAGGAGGGAAAGTCGAAGTCCATAGTGTTGTTAAAAAGTAAATAAAATTTCGCGAGAAAATAAAGTTGAGTTAATCCAGCCTTACCATGTCTCAGCAGGACTACGAACGGCTAAAAAAGAAGTTGAAAGACGCACTTAACCGCAAGAAGGAGATTGATCGAGAGGTTGCGAAGCTAGAAGAGGACATCTTCAACAAAGAGACCGCATATCTTTCGGAAGGAGCGCAACACGGGAATATCATCAAAGGATTCGAGAACTTCACGAAAACCACCACATCGACGTCGTCCTCGCGAGGGAAGAAGATACAGTTCACAGACGAAGACCGTATATTTTCTCTGAGTTCTGCTACCTACGTCCGCCACCTGAAAAAGATCAACAGCGGCCAGATGCAAGGGAGCCTGAACCCGTTGCTGGCCCAGTACGACGACGATGATGACGAGAGCGAGGAGTCCACACCTCGCAAGAGACGAACCTAAAAACTGGCTGTTTGATACTTTGCTGTTCAGATATACCGGTTGTGGACGACCGTCGCTTTTCCCGTGTAGAATATTTAAAAATAGCGTCGATAAAATTTTATCTGCTAATGCATTTGACACCAGACGAGATCGCCAGGTTGCAGGCCCAAACGGGCAACATTCGCAACATTTGTATTCTTGCTCATGTTGATCACGGTAAGACTACGTTGTCTGATTCCTTGCTTGCATCCAATGGTATTATTTCTCAGAGAATGGCAGGCAAAGTGCGGTATCTTGACTCCCGACCAGACGAGCAACTCCGGGGAATCACGATGGAGTCTTCGGCCATTTCTTTGTATTTCAAGACCATTTCGAGGGCCCAGGAAACTTCCATTGTCAATGAGTACCTAATCAACCTGATCGATTCTCCGGGCCACATCGACTTCTCTTCGGAAGTCAGTACCGCCTCCAGGCTGTGTGATGGCGCCGTTGTTCTAGTAGACGTGGTGGAAGGTGTGTGCTCGCAGACGGTTACGGTGCTGCGTCAGGCCTGGGTCGACAAGCTCAAGCCGATCCTTGTTCTGAACAAAATAGACAGACTGATCACAGAGTTGCAAATGACATCTATAGAGGCCTATTTGCATCTTTCCAAAATAATTGAGCAGGTGAATTCGGTCATTGGGTCATTTTTTGCGGGAGAGAGAATGCAAGATGATATGCTGTGGAGAGAAAAGGTCGAGAGAGGTGAGGTGGAGGAATACGTCGAGAAGGACGATGAGGACATCTATTTTTCTCCTGAAAAGAACAACGTTATTTTTGGTTCTGCCATCGACGGCTGGGGTTTCAATATTGCTCAGTTTGCAGTGATTTACGAAAAGAAGTTGGGTATCAAAAGAGACTTGCTCCAGAAATGTCTTTGGGGGGACTTCTACTTCGACCCGAAGACTAAAAAAGTGATACCGGCAAAGGCATTGAAAGGTAGAACTCTAAAGCCGCTTTTCGTGAGCTTTGTGCTGGACAGCATTTGGCACATCTACGACACCATTTTGGTGCATAAGGACACAGAGAAACTCGAGAAGATTGTGAAATCTCTCGGAATTAAGGTGCTTCCAAGAGACCTTAGATCAAAAGACACAAAGCAACTGATCAACACCGTTATGAGCCAGTGGCTTCCTGTTTCGAACGCCGTGCTGCTCACCGTTGTGGACAAGCTGCCATCTCCGTTGCAGTCGCAGAAAGAGCGGATTCCTCATATTCTTGACCCTACTCCTAGCTCGGACATGATCGACGCGAGATTGAGAAAAGATATGATTGAATGCAACAGCAAGGGTCTTGTCAGCTGCTATGTCTCGAAGATGATATCTATTCCCGAAGATGAGCTGCCACAGAACCAGAAACAGGCGATTGGTGAAGAAGAGCTGCTCGAGCGCGGCCGCAAAGCCCGTCTGGCCGCTCTGAAAGCCGCAGAGGAGGCCAAAAAGCTCGAAAAATCTTCCGAGAATGATGACTTTGGTGTGGTCAAGGATTCAGGAGAGGTGGAATGGGAGTTCGAGCAGGAGGAAGAAGGAGAAGAGGAAATGGAGGTGAAAAAAGAGGTTGTTATCGGATTTGCCAGAATTTACAGCGGTACTCTCTCTGTTGGACAAGAGCTGACTGTGTTGGAGCCTAAATTCGACCCACTCAACCCAGAGGAGCACACCAGCCACGTGACCATTACTCATCTGTACCTGCTGATGGGTCGGGAGCTCATCTCGTTGGAAGAAGCTCCAGCAGGAAGTATCGTTGGTATTGGTGGTTTGGAAGGCAAGGTGCTCAAAAGCGGCACTCTCATTTCCCCTGGTGTGATTGGTGTGAATCTGGCAGGTATCAATCTGAACAACCCGCCAATTGTTAAGGTTGCAGTGGAGCCTGTCAATCCGATCCACATGGATCGTTTAGCGCGCGGATTGGAGCTTCTGAACCAGGCCGATCCTTGCGTGCAGACTTATTTGGAGGACACTGGGGAGCATATTTTGGCAACGGCTGGTGAGTTGCACCTTGAGAGATGTTTAAAGGATCTCCGTGAGCGGTTTGCTGGTATAGAAATTACGTCTTCCAAACCTGTGATTCCGTTCAGAGAGACAATACTGGCTAATGTGGACATGAACCCGCCGAAGAGCGAACTGGGCAGGGGTGTCGTGGAGATCAAGTTGGACAAGTACCGTATTCTGCTTGAGACGAGGCCGCTTCCGGAGAAAGCTACCAGTTTTTTGCTGGAAAATAAGGCTTCCATTGCAAAGCTTGTGCGTCGGCATATCAGAGGAGAAGATGAAGAAGAGGCCATTGTTGGTAGCGTGCTCAGCAAAAAAGAGTTTTCTGAGAGACTGAAGGAGGCACTGGAATTCGGTAACAAATCCAAGATGAAAGACAATATCGACTGGACAGATAGCCATCTGCGCGTTGTTTCGTTTGCCCCAAAGCAAGTGGGCCCTAACATCCTGTTTGATACGCCAGACAACCGACTTCGCCGTTTGCTTGGTACCGACTCCAGATCAGACAAGTTCGAGTATGAGGACAGTCTCTTGAATGGATTCCAGATTGCATGCTTTGAGGGCCCATTGACAGCAGAGCCTACTCAGGGCGTTGCTCTTTTTGTCAAGAGCATTCAGGAGCTTGACGAGCCTGTTCCTGTGAATAACGTGGCTGGCCGTTTGCTCGGTGCCACCAAAGACGCTGTGCATAAGGGCTTTTTGGACTGGTCGCCGAGATTGATGCTGGCAATGTACTCCTGTGATATCCAGGCTTCTGCAGATGTGCTGGGTAAGGTGTACGCTGTGATCCAGCGTCGTCGCGGAACTATCATTAGTGAGGAAATGAAAGAAGGCACTCCGTTCTTTACAGTGAGTGCTCGTATTCCGGTGATTGAGGCATTTGGATTCAGCGAGGACATCCGCAAGAAAACGTCTGGAGCAGCCTCTCCGCAACTGGTCTTCACTGGCTTCCAAATCATCGACGAGGATCCGTTTTGGATACCGACTACGGAGGAAGAACTGGAGGAGCTCGGTGAGTATGCGGAGCGTGAGAATATTGCAAGACGGTACATGAATGAGGTTCGTCGCAAGAAGGGCTTATTTGTTGACGAAAAGGTGATTCAGAACGCTGAAAAGCAGCGTACACTGAAGAAAGACTAATTACGTGCGCGGCACAAAAATGTGTATAAGAACGAAGATAGTATATTAGCGATTTTTATATTTCTACAGACAGTATGGGGTTGTTTAGCAAAGAGAAGTCACCTGAGGCTCCAAACCGCTCGAAGCGAGAGAAGTGCTGGGAAAGCAGGGACATTTATTTCAAATGTTTGGACAGAATCGACGTTGTGAATCCGCTGGACAAGAATGTGCAAGATAAAATCAGCAAAAACTGCTCTAAAGAGGATGCCCAGTTCCAGAAAGACTGCGTGGCCTCGTGGGTCAAGTATTTCAAGGAGAAGCGTCCCTTTGATATCAAAAAAGAGAAGATACTGAGGGAGGCGGCAGAACAACAAGCAAACGCTAAAATAGAAAAATGATTCCGATCGTGTAAATAAGGGTTTCTCATTATTGTGTGTATATAAATGACTAGGGAACAAGTCTCAGATTACAGAAGCTGGGGTACGCGCGTTTTGGACATGTGATGCTCAGTGTAGGTATAGCGAATGAGATGTCTAGTGTACAAATGTAGCATAGATTTGTGGAACAAGTTGATCAGCCGCTCGTTAGCTCGTTCCTTTCACAATTTGTAGAAGTTGGCCAAACCTCTCTTTATTCTCCTCTATCTCTGTTCGCAATTCGGACACGCGAGCGTTGTATAGTCGTTCGCAGATTTCTACTACCAGCGGCTCGTTCATTCTGTAAAACTCCAAATCCTTGTCCGAAGAGTCGATGAGCCCATTTTCCAGCATGAGATTGTTGTAAAGAGCCAGCAGCTGGTTTTCAGACGGCGTCCAGTGCGGACTATCTTTCATTAGCGGATTTTCCTTCGTTCTTTGTAGTATAGTGCCCAGGTCGAAATTCTTACCTGAGGACGAATGCAAACAATCAAACAGCGTTTGACATATCAGCAAGAGCGTCTGTGTGGTGTAGTTTTCGGGAATAGTCAAATCTATCTGCTCCATCCAAATAAATTATTTTTTATGTACAATATCTGTTTATTTACAGATCGGCAAAAAAAATATAGTATCTCATTCTTGGATCCGTTTCAATGCCTTTCCGAGGAGATTCGCAATTGACATCACTGGCCAACGATCTAAACGGATTTCAAATACACAATGCTGGATCAAAGTCTGGCACGAAGGCGGAACGGAGTGCCCTGCATGATCAAACACAGCTGTCTGGCATATCTAAACGATTATCATTAAACGTGCCTCTAGATCCGCAATTCAGCTCGAAAATCCCCACGCGCTCGCCCTCAACAAAGTCTCTCAAACTGTTAGATCCTCCGCATGCAGATAACTCAAGGCTACCTGTCGCCAAAAGGTACTACAGCGACTCCAAACATACACATAGAAAACCATTCGCGAACCCTCCATCTGCCCTTCCGACCTCAAAATCTATGCACCATCTCAGCTTGCACACTACATCTGCTCCATCCTACCTGAATCCTACAATGTCCTCGTTGAACCGGTCGAGACACGAAAAGGAGAACGTTCCGCTGCAAAGAAGACAGAGCCTGAAACAGCCTCCAGCTCGAGGAATGGTGTCGTCGTCAAGTGTTGCTGATCTCCAAATCCTGAAAAAGCCAGATAGAAAGCCAGATAGAAAGCCAGGGACAAATCGTCCTAGCATTCCTCCTGCCCATCGAATTTCATCCATTCCTTCTAATCGGCTGCGACGCAAACCTATCTCCTCGGAAGAGGAGCTGTATAAGCTCATGGAGACCAGCTCAAAAATTGCCAATCAATTCCGCCAATTTTTGCATTATGCCCTCCAAGGTCGCCATGAGAGGCCACCACATAGTCCTCAAAATTTGGCGACTGCCGATCCTAGCATGTACCAGCAGCTGACTGTGTATGAACGAGGTGAAATACTAAGGAAGAGAGAAATATATTTCACGGGAGACAGAAGCGTCAAAGCCCGAGTTGACAGTCAAAACTATAGCTGCAATTTTGGTTTTGACGACAAGAATAAGGACTACAGATGTGCCGCTGGTGACCATATAAATTACCGGTACGAAATTTTGGCCAAACTTGGCAAGGGATCCTTTGGGTCTGTCATATGTGCCAAGGACCACAAGACACAGCAGCTCGTGGCCATCAAGATAGTGAAAAATGAAATGGACTGGTCTGTACAGGCTATGAGTGAGATCAAGTGCTTGAAAAGCCTCAGCGGATGCTCTCCCCACGTAGTCCAATATTTTGAGCATTTTCATTTTAGATCGCATATTTGCATTGTCACAGAACTGCTTCTTATCAACCTCTATGAGCTCATTGAAATCTCAGGGTTCAGAGGTTTGGGCATGGAGTTGTTGAGAAAGTTCGGAAGGAACACCTTACACGGGCTGCGATTCATCCATAGGCAAAACCTCATTCATTGTGACATGAAGCCAGAGAACCTGATGCTAGCTTACAATCATCAATTTGGATTCCACGTCAAAGTAATAGACTTCGGGTCTTCTTGCGAGCATGGCCGCCCCACATTCTCCTACTTGCAGTCGAGATTCTACAGAGCACCCGAAGTGTGTATCGGAGCCAGATATAACCACAAGATCGACATATGGTCTTTTGGAGCAATCATGGCTGAACTTTATACGGGGACCCCGATATTCTGTGCCAAAGACGAATACGAGCTTCTCGACTTCTTTATCTCGTACTTTGGTCCCCCTCCTAGGAGTTACATTCTTGAACTTCGTACACAATTACTAAAGGAGGGGCCCATCGTCAACCTAAACAGACCGTCTTCAAACTCTCTCAATTTCCGCACACTGCTATGGAGAGCGTTCAACGATGACGGATCATTGAATTCATCATATCTGCATTCGAAGAAACATGGTTGCAAGTTTAAGCCATCTTCTTTCAGCCTGTCTCGGCATCTTGCTCGCTATCGTACCGAGCCCGGAACTGGTTTTGAGCACTTTGTTGAGATGCTCGCTGGCTGCCTCACATGGTCACACCACCGGAGACTTGACTGCGATAAGCTTCTTTCCATGCCATTTTTTTATCAGTAAGAATAAATAGACTTCCATGCACCAGGAGTCCCCAGAAATCGATTGTAGAAATAAATTATCAGACAAGATGAGCAATTCTCCTCCTTCGTCCTCAAGTTCCGGGAAGGGGCTGTCTATTCCACGGAAGCTAGCTCTCAATGCCATTAATGAGATACAAAATCGTTCCAATGACTATCTGCTTAGCAAAAGAGGTGGAAAGGGCCTTGAAGAAGGGCGCAAAAGAGCAGCTCTGGCAGCTGTGATCTCGACCGTTTCCTCAGTTGGTGCTGATCGGTTAACAAAAGCAGACTTCGATGAACTCAGAGATTTATCAGAACAGGAATCTCACGACAAAGTGCATTTCATGGACAAACTAACCAACAAGCTGTTAGATGCAATCCCGCGACGTTCCGATGAATCGATGGATGAATTGAGAAAGCGATTGGAGGACCGGCATAGGGTAGAACAGCCAGGGCTCTCTATAAAGAGGATCAGCAGAAATTTCAAGACGTTGAGCTCGAAAATGGATCTTGTGTTCAGTCTTCAATACTCTATAATTCACGTCATATCCTGGGATAAGCCCTCTTTGACACTGACATTTCTGATTCTCTATACCTGGGGATGTCTAATGCCCTACCTGTTTCTCGTTTATCCAGTTTTCTACGTTCTGACTGGGGTTCTCATTCCAAACTATCTCTATAGGCATCCTTTAGCGAAGCCAGATATCATTCCTACTCGTGCGCGCGGCGATAGCTCAATATTTGGGTTTTTGCGAACGGAAAATGCCTGGGAGTTGGACAGGCAGCGCATTTTGCTCGAGAGAAGTAGGACACTCGAACGCATACTGAGCCAGGAGCTGGAATTGTCCACAATAAGCTCCAGAACATCAACAGATTCCGAAGACGAGGGAAGCTCCAGTCTATTTTACGAGGTATTCACAGCAGATTCTAAAAGCAATTTGGTGTTCAAGGCTGTTCTTGAGGAAGACGAGGAAACCACTGAGAAAGGGCGAACGGGGGTGGTGGATAAAGTGAAACTACTGATCAACATGAGAGATTTACAGAACCTCACTTCCGATATAATCAAGATGATGACTCGTATGCAAGATAGCATCTACGAGAATTACAGTTTCAAGGACGAGAAACGAAGTACCAAGCATTTCTTCAATCTGATCGCACTGATTCTCATCACAATAGTTCTTGGGCCCTATATTCCATGGCGAGCAATATTCATTATCACGGTGTGGGTTCTGATTCTGTTGAAACATCCTAACCGTCAACATATCCTCAAACAGCTCAAGCCAGCGACGAAACACAAGCTCCCACCGAAACACAGAACTGAAGTCAAACGCAGAGCGTCTAGGCTAGGTGAGTTGATAGTGGATGATCCTCCTCAGTACAGGACCATCCAAATTTACCAGATAGAAAAACAGGACCTCATCAAGCCTTCTGTCTACGAACTTTACATGTATTCATCATCGATTTTCAATGAGTCTGATACCCTTAGAATACAGAAAAAAGACCCAAGGGGACTACCAATCTCTCACTGGTGCAAGCTCCCAGCTCAAGCTGGAAATTCACGGAAAAGAATTGGACAGTGGACGCCGATCCGGGATCCTGGTGCCTCGAAAACGGTGTCTTGGATGAGATGGAGATTGACGGAGAGTGGGCATATGACAAGTCCGGCGAGTATCGTCGTTGCCGTCTTGTGCGTGAGGTTGTCAGATACAGCAGGCCACCAAAAAAGCGATAGGGGCTCAACTATGATTCCTGAACCAGTCCGTCGAAAAGCCGTCTGAAACACTCGTTCATAGGGTTATTGTAATGAGAATAAGGATCTGTCCTTGATAATGTCTCACCACACAAGTTGCAGAAGTAGGTTCGGCACCGGGAGCATGTCATCTTGTTGCAACCATCAGAACGTTGAATAAGTAGAGAGCAGGATGGACAGCGGATAATCCCTGCCTCTCCTGACTCAATCAGGTCTTCAAACATCATATCCGAAAGATGCTCCTCGACGGCAAGAACAATCGCTTTTCTGCCATACTTGAAAGCCAGATTATTGCGCGCCTGGGAATCTGGTTCATGCTCGA
The DNA here is from genome assembly GCF_000187245.1 of Ogataea parapolymorpha DL-1. Classification (NCBI taxonomy): domain Eukaryota; kingdom Fungi; phylum Ascomycota; class Pichiomycetes; order Pichiales; family Pichiaceae; genus Ogataea; species Ogataea parapolymorpha. Next base: position 874,389 of record NC_027863.1, on the reverse strand, counting down.
GCCAGAGCTGAATATCTTCCAATGGGATCTTTTCGCCAAGATAGTTTCTGCAACTATTGAGATCGCCATGCCACGAATGCAGACACCCAAAGCAAAATGCCATTTTGCAATCGGGACAGATCGAGAGTAAATTGTTTTCGTCTTTGCGAAGAAAATATTTAGCACAATGCCTACGAGGACACTGTGCTACTCTGAAAGGGAACAATCGTCTATATTTTTCGAATTTGTATGTTGTGTTGAGCTTCCAATACCTCTCTGTCAGTTCTGGGTCGACTACTCTGTTGAGAAAGTCTTTTGTCAGCGGGACCTGGAAGAATTCTTTTTCGAATTGCTTCAAATCTTGATTCACTACGCCTCGAGACAATCGATCGTTGGTCTCCACATAGGCTTTGGTGCAATCAAAAGAGGGACAATGGATATTGTCGAGCTCTCCACGAAGTATATTGGAGGTAAAATAATCTCTCAAGCACTCGTTGCAATAAATATGGCCACACGATTCAAATCTTTGTACCGCAAGACCCTTCTTGTCGGTCTGACATATCTCGCACATAAACGTGGACAAGTTAAATTGGTCTTGTTTTGCCTGTGAATCTGCCTCCACGTATTGTTCGTATTGCTGCTTTTCAAGCACCAAGGGCTGCGATAAGTCAATCACTCCAAAGGCATCACGGCTTCGCTCTTTTATGTAATCAATAATAGAAAAAAGCACAATCTCGCGATAATCCTGCCATAGGCCTATCAAGGAGGCCACTATTGAATCCTTGTTACTAGGAACTATCCAATGAGCACCACGGAGCTCCAAATGTGGAGGCTCTTCCTCCGGATACTTGTCTTGAAGCGTGAAACAGAGCTCTATGGGGCTAAGATTAGCGATCAGCTGCGCCTGATCGCTATTTTCCAAACGGATCTCCAGCTCCTTATCTAATACAACTGGGATCACGAGGCGCCCTGATTTCGCTGAAAAGTCCAGCTCGATTTCTGGATAAATTGCTTTAAGACTTTCAAACTCCTCCTCCACATCTAGCATAAAGAAATCAAACTAATTTTTTTTTTTTTCACAGTTGACACGATGGATAGATCGACAGGGTTTATCCGCACATTTGATGCTTTCCGTAAGTGAAACCAGTGGTTGTTACTGACTCAGCAGCAAAAATAGCACCATCTCAGCAGGTGCGGTCTACGAGAGGATCGTACTCCACCATTATCACCTATCTGTTCCTTTTGTTTCTCATCTGGGTAGAGGTCGGAGGATATATCGATGGTGCCATAGATCACCAATTTACAGTTGACGAATTGGTACGCAAAGATCTGGTGATAAATTTGGACCTTGTTGTCGCCATGCCGTGCAATTACATTCACACAAACGTTAGAGACTTGACCGACGACAGATTCTTAGCAGCAGAGCTGTTGAACTACCAAGGCACGACATTCAACATTCCGCGATGGTACGAGCAATCTGCCAAGAAAATTGTCACCCCAGAACTGGAAGCAGTTCTGGAGAGATCCCTTCAGGCTAGATTCCAGTACCAGGGCGAACATCACGACGAAGGAGCACCTGCTTGTCGTATATTTGGGGCAATTCCTGTGAACAGAGTCAAGGGCGAGCTTCACATTACCGCAAAGGGGTACGGGTATAGAGATAGAACGCGCATTCCTGCTGAGGGTCTGAATTTCACGCATGCTATTTCAGAGTTTTCGTTTGGAGAGTTCTTCCCCTATCTGGACAATCCGCTGGATATGACCCTTAAAACAACAGACGCCCATTTACACACTTTCAAATACCACATAAATGTTGTGCCGACCCTTTATCGTAAGCTGGGAGTTGAGATCGACACCAACCAATACTCGCTGTCGCTCACCGAGTCTTCTGGCAAATACGTTCCTGGAATATTTTTTCAGTACGAATTCGAGCCTATTAAGCTCGTTGTGGAGGAGACAAGATTGTCGTTCTGGCAATTTGTGGTGCGTTTGGCAACGATAATGGGCGGAATTCTCGTGGTTGCAGGATGGTTATACAAATTGTTCGACAAGTTGATTTTGCTCACACTCGGCAAGGAGTTTGCCAAAAGGGGCCAGGAGAAGAAGGAAGGAGGTTTGCTGGACAATGTCGAGGATTTCGAGAAAATATAGAAGCTCTGTCTAATTCAGCAGAGCCTGGGCGTCTTCTTTGTATCCCACACCCGGCACAACTTCAGTATACCTGATGTATTCGTCGTCGTCAAAAGTGATAATGTCCCAATACTTATAGACCATCATGATTGCAAACAGGTTACTGAGAGTGCTAAAAACGAGCCCATCCGCGTAGTGGCTCAACGATGTGCAGATGTCATAGCTGAAGACGTACAGGAGACACTCAGCAGCGACGAAAAAGAATACAGAGAGGCAAAGTGCTTCGATGGCCCACCAGTTGAGTACAAGAGTGACGAAGCATATGAAGAACTGGCACAGCAGGTACATGAAAAGCAATAGTCCATTGAATATGAAGTAGAGCACGAATAGAGGGATAGTTTCGGCAGTGTTGATAATGCTGGTCCATTTATTAAAAGTGAGAATCGCCACGACGTAATTGAGGACGAAAACGCCAAAAGAGGAGCCAAACATGGCTGCCATAGTGTGCAGAGAGCCATCGTCCCAGAAATTTAGACTTGACAGTCCCGCGAAGAATAATGTCCAGCAGCAAACGCCGGTCATAGCTATCTGGAAGCTCACGAAATATGCGTATGTGGAAGATCCGCTTGGAGATACTCCAGTGTCCACTACGATGCAGGATACCGTGAACATTATAAAACTCCAGAAAAAAGTGAGCATTTCTTTTCTCCCGACAGCGGTGTATCTCAATCGCACGTTGTATATGATCATAAGGGTAACTATGAGCGAGGACATGTGTATAAATGACGTTCCGATCTGGAATATCAATGTATTGGAAATATCTACCGTGCGCGCGTAGCAATCCGGGATGATCCCCACAAAAGTGGCATTATGGGCATGCAATGGATTGATCAGCGTACACAGAGGAAGCGAGGTTCGCGTGCAAATTCTGGAGAAGTCGCCAATCATAGAAGATATCTAAATACGAAGCTATTTTGGCGCGTTAGATAAGATAATAAATTTATTTGTCAACGTAAGCTTTTAAAAGATGGACTTTGTCAACATTCGTTGGTTGTGGCTGATTCAACAGCAACTAGGGTCTGCCTCCCCTTGCGTCTACTGCAACCACTAATTCATGCTGGCGCGCTCCGAATGAAAAATTACCCGATTAGTACATTGGCAGAAATTAAAAGATCTGTAATTTTCTTTCAAATTTTTCAATTTCAAGACCTCCCCCCGTGATTCCGCCATGTCTCCTTCAGTTACCGACAAAAAACAATCTGCTTCTGCCAGAGTTCTTGGGTCTGCCTCTGCAGGTATTTGTGAAATAGCTGTCTTCCACCCGGTCGATACGATTTCCAAGAGACTCATGAGTAATCAGACCAGAGTCAACAGCTTGGAAATCTTCAACAAGGTCATTTTCAGGGAAAATGCCGCTAAGCCAATTGGCCAGAGATTGTTGAGTTTATTCCCAGGTCTTGGTTATGCTGCTTGCTACAAGATCTTGCAAAGAGTGTACAAATACGGCGGTCAGCCTTTTGCAAACGAGTTTCTGACTACCAACTTTAAAAAGACGTACGAGGACGCTTTTGGAGCCAAGACCGGTAAAGCACTCCTTTCTGCCACTGCCGGATCTCTTATTGGTATCGGTGAAATTGTTTTACTGCCTCTCGATGTGCTGAAGATCAAGAGACAGACGAACCCTGAAGCTTTTAAGGGTAGAGGCTTCTTCAAGATCTTGCAAGATGAAGGACTTGGTTTGTACAAAGGATGGGGATGGACTGCTGCCAGAAACGCCCCTGGTTCGTTTGCTTTATTCGGTGGATCGGCATTTGCCAAGGAATACATTTTCCATCTGAAGGACTACTCTTCTGCCACGTGGGGCCAAAACTTCGTTGCCTCGATTTTCGGTGCCTCCGCTTCTCTGATTGTTTCCGCTCCTTTAGACGTGATTAAGACCAGAATCCAGAACAAGAACTTTGAGGCCAACGAGTCTGGTTTCACCATTTTGAAGAACATGGCGAAGAACGAAGGAGTCACCGCTTTCTTCAAGGGATTGACACCAAAACTGCTCACCACCGGTCCTAAGCTTGTTTTCTCGTTTGCGTTGGCCCAGACTTTGATCCCAGCCTTCGACAAATTACTTAATTAGCCTGCCTGTATATACAATTAATTAGAGAGTATTCGCCAATTGCAGAATTAATGGGTGACAGTTGGGAGGCAGACGTGGCAAATCGACCTGCTTCCCAGCTCTAGCTAGCACCTGTATGTCTATAAGAGTGCAATAGACGAAGTTAAACTTCTTTGGCTCCGTCAAAGGACCAAGACACCCGTCGTCGTCGACTAACTCAGAAATTGACTTGAGATTAGCTTCCACCTTGTTGCGCCATAATTCCAGGTCGGGTTTCAGATCCAAAGCGAGCTTTTGGAACTGAAGACTGCGCCGAACGGGGTTTTTGTAGAAATTGTCCTTTTCTGGAGCAAAAAGTAGCGAGTCTGTGTCGAATAATTCACAGAAATCACATCGAGTAGCCAGATGAAACATATCATCGAATGCAACATATTCTTGCTTCGTACTGATAAAATAATCCACCAATCTTCTTTCCACTTCAATGGGGACCATCGAGTATTTCAGTCCAAGGTAATCTGACAAATGGTGTGCGCAAAGAGAACGAAGTTCATCGTCATCGTCAGAAAGAAAATCAAATAATTTCAGTCTTACCTGAACACCATAGCCATCGTCTCCGGTATGAACAGAATTGAACCCAATGAGCGCATTCAAAGACGCTTTTCTAGCTGGGAACTCATTGCTATCAGCACTCAGGCGTGTGACTGTCTTAAACCAGCTATCGAACTCCAATGGGTCCAGTTGCTTTCCAACCAAAGGTCCCAACGCTTCAATCAAACTCATCTCAATATCGCTGTTTGTGTGCAAGGTAAGGAGAGAGAACAGACTGTGTACCATCTCAGGGTCATCAAATTCCGTCGTTGCTAAAAGGTTTTTCAGACATTTCAAAGCCAATGATTTGACGTAGTCCCAATGTTCACGCTGACAAAGGTCCCATAAAATCCGGATTGCTTCAGACTTGACATCATCCGGGAGATCTTCATCACAGGACTCGATTGCAACAATACGTACCTCATAAAGTGAGTTCATTGCAAGCTCTAGGAAGTCAATAAAAACGCTCCATTTGCGAGACTTCTTGTAGTAGTCCAAAAGTAAATTTGCACACTTTTTCAAAGCCAGCAGGTGCGACCCGTCAAGTCTAAACATCTGGCCGTTCTCACTAAACCAGTTGCCCAACAAGGCTACCGATCTTGGATCCAGTTTGCACTTGGTGAGCTCTATTAGCCTGAAATATGTCAGTTGAATAGCATAGTTATTTTTCTTTAGCATGCTAGGCAGGTGACACAGAATCAAATCCATGTACTCCTCGGGAACCTGAGACCATTCGTTTTTCAGCTCTTGTCGGGTAATCAGTTCCTGAACAGCCAAGATCGAGCCATGGACGGCATTAAGGTTTCCTGATTTTTGCAGTAATGCAGAGCATTCCTCAAACACTGTCTCAGAGGACACCAGCGCAGGAAGCGCTCTTGCAGCCATTTCGCGTAATTTCCAGCTTTCATTACTCAAACATGCAAGAACGAGCGGCTTAAATTCTTGCAATCCCTCGTAGCCAGGCGTAGCTTCAAGCCGCGTCAATGTGGTAAGCACAGGATACATTTTTTCCACATTGTCTCTTGTGAAACCTTTGCTGATGGAATCAGAAAGCGATTCGAGAAGGACTCCGCGGATAGTCTTGAACCTGGAAAAGAACAGTCGTGCAGAGATAGTAGACAGATGATTGTTGCTAATTTTTTTGCTCCCAAATAGCTTAGTTTGCAACGCAGCGAAAAGCATCACTCCGCAATTGCGAACGGCCCAGATTTTCGAGCCAAAAGAATCTAAAGCGAGTTGCAATGCCTGTCCAACGTAATTTGCAGACTCATGAGACAAAACAGAATCCACAATGATGGCCTTGATCGAGTTAATGGCGTTGACTTGGGGGATGTTGGTGGATACTGCTGCATTTTGGTCAATGGGTAGCCGTGCAATTTGAACAAGACTATCCATAGTGGAGGCTATCAGCGTGCCATCAGAACGCAACATAGCGGTGAGAAGAAACGGGATACCAGCAGATCTTCTTGTAATTGAGATTTTTTCGTTCTTGACCAGATGAAGAGTCTGATCAAGCCATTCCTGGGTATAGTTGGATTTCTTGCAGCATGCAACAAATGTAGGGAAAACGGAGGTGAATGCACCCTTGTGCCTGACTGTTGCAAGTTGCTCCATCAGAATTTCACCTATGGATCGGAGTTGCTCTTCATCTATGGTGTAGTTTGAAATTAGTACTTCGAGCAGATTAGTCGACTCTTTCAAAGCCCTCCAACAATAATTGTAGACCACTTGCGATGCTTTCCCATATTTTGCTTCCAGGTCCGCACTATACTCTTCCACCTCCTCCGGTAAGTTCCCTTCTGGCGAATCATTTTGCAGCACACCTTTTGTGATCTGCCAGATATCCATGCAACAACCAATCAATGCAGGAACATAGTCTTCCAGATCATCGCTCTTGACCGTGTAAATATGCTTGAGTGCAGAAAAGTACCCTTGCACACTGGCTTTGAAGCAAGCTTCACCAAGGTTATGCGTGGAGTCAATTTCGTGTCTCAAGCTCTGTAGCAGCAGCCGCAAGACAGGCTCGACGTCAAGGCCTTTATCCCTCTTATGTCCAACCAAAAACTGAAAGAATTTGCCCGCAAAGTCCACACTCTTACCCTTCATGTCGCACAGTAGCAATAGACTTCTCTTTTGAGCAAGCTCGAGATCCACAAAATCTTCTATGTCAACAGGACACATTTCGAGAAATTTGCAAGAAATCGAACGAATGTCATCGTAGTCATCGGACAAATGGTCGATAAGGATGCGAACCAGGGTTGCGGAGTAAATTTCCATTGAAAAAGGAAAATCAATGTGTCTAAATTTGTCGAAGTAGCGGTCGTCAACCCTGATATCGAGACCGGACTTCACCAGAGATTTTAGAACTGCGTAGCCAAAAGAAACACAGTGGTACGATGAACCTGGCCGCAAATTGAAAAGCACCTTCTCCAACAAGGTCGCAAGAAACTGCTGTGCGTCTGAAACAAGCGTTTCCTTGTATACTATCTCTTTTTCAAATCTGGCATAGTCCTTTTTGGCCAAACTCTTTGCGTCTCTGTCCAAAGCGTACGATGAATCTCTGATTCTTATGATAAAAGTGTTGAGCAACGAGAGAGAGGCGGTTCTAGTCTCTAGAGCCGTTTGGGAAAACAAGTGGTCAGTGATGTCCTCTAGAAGTTGGTACACTGTATTTTGTATAGGCATGGCTCCTTTAGGAGAGGAAAGGAGCAAAGATAGTGCCACCAACCGCAGCCGATCATCCTGTTGCAACAACAGAGCCCTGAACTCGTCATAGGACAAAAAGCTGGCTGGATCTGAGACAATCGCAAGATCTTGCGCGATTTTTAAGCACCCAAGAAATATCGGTGTGTTTGGTCTCACAGCATCAAGAAAAAGTTTGGTAGCAGGTTCGCAAATTTTGAAAAGATTCGGTAGCAGGTAAGTTTCTGTGTGTTTTTTCAGCTTTGGGATCTCTAAATTATGAATCACCGGCTCTTTCCACAAAGAAAACCAAGAAGATGAATCATCTCCTGTGTATAGGTTTTCTAGAAGTAAGGGCACAGTTTTTCCAATACAACTAGCTAGAGCATTGCTCCATATGTATTCAATAGCTTCTTGGATAAAACACGGACGGTGTTGGATAACATAGACACTCCATTGTCGCTCCTTGATAAGATGGTCCAACAAGAAATATAATGCTCGAGAAGAATATGGAAGCTGCAGACAACGATCAATATATGCTTTGAAAATTTGGTCTCTAGATGGGGCGCGATCTATGAATAAAATCAATTTTGCAAACAAATCTCTAAGACATTTCCCTAACGGGGCCCCAGACTCGTTCCAGAAATCAATGATGTACTGTAAAAAATAGTCAGATCTATCAGTCACCAAAGACAAAATCTTGTCCTTGTTGCCAACACCGTTTTCGACGAGTCTCTGCGATCTTGTCAGCCAGAGACACAATGTACTGCACGCAGAAACACGATCCGTCTCGAGCTGGCTATATATGAACGTGAAATACTCGACTAGCTGAGGCTCCACAGACTCGTCCACATCTTTCAGTCCGAGCAGTGCCGCCCTGACACCATCAAGCTGCATCTGGAGGTACGTGCCAGGAAATAAAATTTTAACCAAGGCTTCGCGAAACAAAAATAATTTACGTGTTTTCTCATTTCATAATGGAAGATAAGTACATTGGACTGGCGCTGGCCATCAGTTCGTCGTTGGCGATTGGAACGTCGTTTGTGCTCACAAAAAAAGGGCTGCTGAAAGATGGAAGCGGAGGAGAGTCGTACTCGTACCTGACGAACCCGATTTGGATCCTTGGTACCTCGCTCATGGCTATTGGGGAAATCGCCAATTTCGCGGCATACACGTTTGCTCCTCCTATATTGGTGACCCCCCTTGGAGCTCTTTCTGTTATTATTGGCGCCGTTTTGGCCTCTGTATTTTTGAAGGAGGAACTTGGTACCTTGGGTAAAATGGGATGTGCAATTTGTTTACTTGGCTCGGTGATCATCGTGTTGCACGCTCCAGCAGACAAAGAGGTGCAGACCGTGGACGAGATCCTCAACTACGCGAAACAGCCAGGCTTCATGCTGTACGCTCTTGTGGTTGGTATCTACGCGGTGTTCATGATCTACAAAATTGCTCCTAAGTTCGGAAACCAAAACCCTATGATATACATCAGCATCTGCTCCCTGGTGGGATCGATTTCCGTGTGTGCGATCAAGGCATTCGGAATTGCCTTGAAGCTGACCCTACAGGGCAACAACCAATTTACACATCCTTCTACCTACTTCTTCATCATTGTGGTGGTTGTGTGCATTCTGACACAAATGAACTACTTCAACAAGGCGCTGGCGCAATTCGATACTTCCATTGTTAACCCACTGTACTACGTGACATTTACCACAGCTACGTTGTGTGCTTCCTTCATCTTGTTCCGCGGATTCAATACCACCTCGTCCGTCAATATCATTTCTTTGATTTGCGGATTCCTCATCATTTTCAGCGGTGTGTTCCTGCTGGACATTTCTCGTCACGGTACTGACACAGATGAACTGTTTGCTACGAAGAAAGATGGATTATCCGACATTCCATTAAACTCTGACCTGTCTGCATACCAGTTCAGAAGATCAATGCAATTGAACAGACCGAACCAGGACTCTGCGTACCACAATCTAAACAGCGACCCATCTGACCGCCTTCGAAGACGCTCCGACAGTTTCGAATTGAACTAGCACCCCGAAATTGAGCAAGAATACATAGAGACCATATACACCTCCTTTAGATATCGTCAATATCCAACTCCTCCTCTTCATCCTCTTCACTTTCATTTCCAAATTCAAAGTTAGCGTCGTCGTCCACGTCCTCACCGAATGTATCCGTTTGGTTGATCTTTGCTGTTTCGGGAAGCTCTCCTTGAGAAATCAGCGTACGAGCTTCGTCCGCGGTATATTTATGCACCACATCGGCCTGGTTGTCCTGAAACTCTCTCAAGGCAACAAGAATGATGTCTCCTTGCGCCATCCAAACCTTCTTTCTCAATTTTCCTCTGATATGCGCAATTCTGGTGACACCGTCAAAACAAGCTGCTTGCACGCGGCCGTTACCCAGCATTTTTGTGATCTGTGCGTATTCCTGCTGCTCATCCTTGTAAATGAGCTCTCTCTTCTGAGACCAGTTCTCGTTCTTGCCTCTTCTTCTATTCTTTCCTCCTTTGCCCTTTCCTTTATTAGCCATTTTGTCCAGAACAAATCTAGTAAAATTTTTTTTCTTCACCTGAGGAAATTGGCTGTGCCAGAACATCTACAATATTTATTCATTACCCGGAACCTTTTAGGCCATGGACTCCTTCGAGGCGAGAGTCTATCTAACCAAACAGCTGAGCTCGCTCACGCCGTCGAAACAGGCTGCTCAACAGTGTGCCAAGTTTTTGTTGAAACACAAGGAGCTTCAGGACGACCTTTATTCTGTTATTTTGGAGAGTCTCGACGCCGCAGACCTCAATATTCGCATCAACATCTTCCAATTCCTTGAGGAATTGATTGTATACTGCCAGCATGACTCACAGAAACCATACATATCTTCAATTATCAAGGACATGAAACTTATACTTACCAAAATCCTTCCTCCAAAGCCTGATACCGTGTCCTGCGAGACCAGATTGCTAACCAATCTCCATGCTGCTTACACGATATTGGTAAACATCTCCAGATCATGCAAGTTCACAAATCTCAAAGAATACAAAGCCAAATATGGCTCCAACTTGCTAACTGATATGGATAGAAATAGAATCGAGCTTCAGCTCCAGTTCGACGAAAAACCGTTGTACACAGACAAAGATCTTCCGGAGTCCATCGATGGCCAGCTGGATTGTGCGTGGGAGTTCCTACTGGAGAAAAGACGCCAGTCTCAATACGAACGTCTTTTTATAGATAAGCACCATATACAGTCTCCGACAGAGCCCCTGCAGGACACATTCGCAAAAACGCGCAAACAGCTTTTGGCTAGGATCGAGGCCGACCGAGAACGACAGAAACGAGGCAAAGAGAATCTCTGGCAAATCAACAGGGAAAATGGATCAATAACGGAATTTGATCTCGTTTACGACACTTTCCATCAGTTTGACATTATTGAAGATAAACCCCTTATAGACGAAATCAACGAACTATATGATAACAGCAAATATGGAACGCCACGCAGACCGCAGCCGAACAAACGTTTTAGACGATGATCATTTGTCGTTGGCGATGACCGTGGACAAAATCCTAAATAATTCATTGACACCCGATAATTTTTCCTCTGCTTTTGAGTTAGAATGATCCTGTCCGACCCTAATGGTGAACTTATTTTCAATATCGAATTCCAAGCTGTTGAAATAATTGAACACTTCTTCGTCCACTGGCGTGTTTCCACCAGCAGCCATGACAAAACCTAGATTGTGTTTGAGCTGAGGTTGATCCTTGAATGACATTGTCAGGTCGGATGGCTGGGAAACAGGACTTGTAAGTGACGACGATGGAATTTTTCTCAAATGGCCATCGAAGGAGTTCTGGTTCATCACAAACGAGAGCGCACGAACAATCAAATTAGCCTCTTGCACAATAACAATGCCGTTGATAAGATTGGCATGTAGATTAAATTCTTTGGAGTATAACTCATTCACGTGTGTAATAAGCTCTCCAACTAATTTGAGCTTGTGGTCCCTGTCCACGTCAGAGCAGTTCTCGGTGTGGAAGCGAACAGTACACTCCTCCACCTCAACGAATGATCCCGGCAATCTTTCGCACAAAGCGTTCATCACCTCTATGACGGTTGGCATCCAGGTAAGCTCATTCTCGTCAATCACGGTGAACCATTCGTTGCTGTTTGGGAGCTTGATATAGCCTCCGTTCTCGGCAATGAGACCAAGCTCGCCGATTCTGCGATACCTGCGCAACAAGTCGGACCGTTTCAGGAAACTGAAAACGTACACGATATTATTCGGGTCGTTCGCAAGATTGAAAAGCGTTGAAATGATGTATTCGTGCTGAACAGGATTGATCAAGGAGCCCGGAATATTCACCTTGGAAACGAGGTTGCCGAGATTTATAATGAACAACCGTTTGCTTTCTGGATTAGGCAAGCTGTGGTACTTTTCCTTGAACAGGGCCTGGGATAATTGCGTCAATTCAGAAGAGCAGTCTTTGCGATTGCTTGCAAAAGCTGTTTCGATGTCGTGAATACAATTCTTCACCCACGACTGGGAGTCGTGTTTGAGGATGGTGGCATACATTTTTTTCCATCTCTGGAGCTTCTCCTCGGGAGACATCTCCAGGCCGAGCTTGATGTTTTCTGCCACCTGTTTGACATCATACGGGTTGGTCAAAAGAGGACCTTCTGTCATCACCTGTGCTGAACCAACAAACTCGCTCATGATCAAAGGAGAATGGGTTTCTTGTGCCGCAACAACAAACTCTTGGGACGTGAGGTTCATTCCTTCTCTAAGGGTAGAGATAATGAACAAATCTGCCTCTGCCAGGAGCGCCAAGTATTGCTCAAACTCAATATCCTGGTGGAGGAATATGACAGGCTGATCGGTGGAGATGTTGCTCGATTTCGCGTTGATCCTTTCGGCTATATTGAAAATTGATGTCTCAAAATCATCATCTTTATCCAGCTTGGCCTTCGTATAGATAAGAATGAGTATAGTATCAGAAACACGTTCTGGATTATCATTCAAAAAGCGCTCGTATGCCAATAATTTCTCTTTGATTCCTCTAATTCTATCAATTTTGTCTCTGCTGACAATAAGTTTCTTATCTGCCCATCTCTCTCTGACTAGTTTTCTCCAGTTGAGACATAAATTGTTATGCAATCTCTTGTTGAGTAATTCGGCGTCGACTCCGATAGGATTACCGTTGACACTGATGACTCTATCTTTGTACCTGATTCCGTACTCATCAAAGTCCGCTAGGAGTAGTCGGTTGCACGTCTGGTAAAAGTGTCTCACGTATTCCTCTGTCTGGAAAGTAATGCAGTCAGCTCCTAGAAGACCTTCCAGGATATTGTTTCTCTGCGCGAGACAGCGGAATACCTCACTCGAAGGGAACGACACATGTAAGAAGAACCCAATTTTGGCATTTGGTATCTTTTCACGTATCATTTTAGGAACGAGCATGAGATGGTAGTCATGCACCCAGACAATATCACCTTCCTTATACTGCGAAACAATTTGGTCTGCAACTGCCTGATTTAACTTCTCGTAATGTTTCCACGAATGGTTCTCGAAAGCATTTGACTTTGGATTGTCAGGGATCTGGTAGTGAAAAATTGGCCATAAGATTTCTTTCGAAAAACTGGTATAGTGGCCATGGAAAGTGACATCATCCACAAATGCCACAGACGAATCATACTTCTCGCTCAGCTCTTTTGCTATATTATTTTTGGTTGTTTGTGGAACCACATCTGATGGAATGGGCAAGACACCTACCCATCTAAATTTGGTTTCCGGATCAGAGGCGGCCGCAATGCGAATAGCATTCTTCAAGCTACCATTTCCCTTGTCAAACTCAACCACTCTCCAAGGTGCAGTTGCAAAAACGTTGTCTTTGATGAAAAGGTCGTGGTAATCAGGTTTTGAAAAGCCTCCAAAGGGCGTCACCTTATCCTCGTCAGGTAGAAAAGCATTCTCGTGTTCCGGAGGATACTCGTCTTTTTCGCGTTCCAAAGGCTTCTCTAAAGCATGTTTTGCCACCTGCGAACTTGAGCGGCGCGACGAAAGCCCAGGGCGGTTGACTTTCAAAGAAGAGTGTAGCAACTCAGGGCCTTTTGTTGCTTGCTTTTCCGAGACCGATGACGAAACAGTGATTTTTGTAGTGCTGACCCTCGACTTTGGCTGTATGAACGTTGACGTCGACACATTGACCGATGGTGTGTTTTTGGAAATTTCCTTCAAATGGCTAATTTCATCCAGCGTGGGCTGTTTGGGATTGTTGAAGAAGAATTCTTGAACAGATACATTCTGGTTTGCCCCATCTGTATTTGACGTAGATACCGAAGTTTCGCCATCGTCATCCTCGGAGATAACCTGTATCCTGTTGTCAATTAAATCGGTTTGGCTCAAGTTCGAAGCTGACGAGTTTTTTGCAAGAGCCTTTATCAAAGAAATAGTCGTATTGGTAGCATCCTTTAATTGCTTGTCTTTAGAAGAAGCACTCGTTTTCGGCTGTCTAATAGGCTCAGCGATATCGTCAAATTCAGTCTCATTGTTGACATACTTGTCCTTGTCTTGGACTTCAAAATGCACAGTATATGGCAGAAATCTAGAGAACGTGTTAGAGCAATGCAAGACTTCGCATACTTACAAAGAAGCAACAAGAATGGTCATCTTATAATAAACAAACCCTGGGACTCAATTTAGACTCAATGGCGATTTCAATAACTCGTTAAGAATTGTACCACCGAAATTATTTATATAGCAACTGGGTTGCTCTTTAGTGCTAGGAAAATATAATAATAAAAATTGTGTTATTATCCATAAATTTCTAGAAGAACACTTTACAAAGTTATACATACCTCGGGGCAGTCGGTACTACAGAACTAAAAAAAATGAAATATATTATCCTTCTCCAAAGGACGAATACTAAATAGTTAACGGTCGACTCCAGTCGATCATTGAGCGCTAGATCAAGGCAGCAGCCATGCCAAGAGCGGCTCCAAGCATCCCAGTGTAGCCGACACTCGACATGTAGGCATCACCACAGTACGTGGACTCCAATGCGGTCAGGGTGCCGTTTGTGGAGTTAGCAGCCCAAAGCGGTGAGCTGGAATTGGTAGTGGAGTTCGAGTACTCCTCAATGTATGGCGTGCTTCCATCCAGGGCAAAAGAGTCTTCTTCATATCTTCTGAACTTACCCTTGGTCTTGACAATAGTACCGCAAGTGATCTTGGTCATATTGGCAAAATGAAGATTGACAGAGAGTCCAATGATGTAAGCTTTGTTCTTAGGATTCAGCGAGAGGTAAGGATCGTAGTAAGTAGCCTCGAAACAGGTGGTGTTGATCCATCCATGCTTTCCAGAGAGATCTCCGACCTGGCAGAGAGCATCATCGTCGAAGCTATCACATTCATCAAGTGGTGCGTTATAAGGATTCAAATGCGTTCCCGTGGCTTCGCAGTTACCATTTGCTGGAACGGGAGCTTTGTGGATGTGATAATAGAAGGGTCCTCCCTCTTCGGGAAGTCCAGTCACGTCAATGTGGACCTTAACTGTGCCGTTCTTTGCGGAGAACTCAATGATACCTTTGGTGTCTTTTCTATCAAGATGAGCTTTGGCAACAATGTTTCTAGGAGAGTCTGTGTTCTCGGGGGCAGGGCCAGCGAGTGCGACAGCGGCAAGAGCGCCGACGAATAAGAGTGAAGAAGAGACCATTTTTGTGAGTAGAGTGATGCGGATTCTATGGATGTAAACTTTAGATGGAGAAAGTAGTTGTAGAGAAATTGGGGGTACAAATATGTTGGCGTCAAGGACAGACGCCCAAATTTAGGGATAGCTTTTTAGATTTTACCCGGCCGATCATTTCTCTAGCTGAACCCAGAATTTTTTTCTCGTGTCATCTCTGGTCGATAAGCGACCATCCACTGATAAGATATGGGTGATAAAACTTTACACCAATACATGCCTGACAGTGGTCGGAATTGACGGAACAGCAAAATCGTCGCCTACAAAATAGATTTGGTTTTCCTGGCCGTGAATTGACGTAGTTTGTTGTGAGCTATGTAGCATGACTAGATAATGCCATCAATCATCCCTTTGCTTCTCAGGTAGTGCACCAGATCAATAAAATTTTTTTCACGTCCAACGTTTCACGCAAAAATATTTATCAGCTGGAAAAAAGATAACAGAGATAGACAACAAGTACTTTGCGTATTTGTCCAAATTGACGTTTTGTACTATATATCAGCTAGTTTGAAGCTCCGGTGTGGCTATTAAACCAATAATCAACCACATTGCAACCTTTAAGAAGTTTTTTTATCGGACTGTTTTGATTCTCAATTTGGTGGGCTTTCGTTAGTTCAAAATACGATTTTACCACCATGTCGCACAACATATCCTTGTTGAAGCCAAAATTCACTCCATCATCACCAACTGCCGTCAAGCACAACTCACTGGAGTCCACTCACTACTCCTCCACATCTCCGGGAACAGAGGGCTCGCCACCATCAGGCTCCGACCCGCTACATCCTAACGCTAAGACAACCACCACTACTCAAAGTAACGGTGCCACTACTACCAAACAAAATATGTCTACGCCCACGTGCAAAAACTGTAAGACTCAGACCACCCCATTATGGAGAAGAGACGAAACTGGTCAGGTGCTTTGCAATGCTTGTGGTCTGTTCCTTAAACTTCACGGCCGTCCACGGCCTATCTCTTTGAAAAGTGACGTGATCAAGTCGAGGAACAGAGTCAAACACAACAATTCAAAATCGAATCCGAACACTCCTGAACTCAAGGCTAAAGATTCGTCTTCGAATGGCAAGGTTACTAAGTTTTCTCCCAAACAATACAAACCAAACACGAAAACACAAGGTGGCCAATCCAAAGAGTCCTCTCCAATTTTGAATTCTACAACCAACGGATCGAATTCACAGGTTGATAATAAGTCCCCTGTGATCTTACCACTTTTGCCTCGCAATCAACAAGACTCAAATGGACAGCAATCTCCAGGTAACCAGTACTCATACTCATCCACAAACCCATGGCTCAATAAAAACCAGAACAATGTACAGCCTTTACATTATCCTGCGTCTGCTCCAACGCAGTATGCTGGCAATCTGGCCAAGGTCACGTCGCCGTTACTGTTGTCGACTGGTTCCGGCAACGTGTCAACTCCTCAATACAACCACCCGCAATCCTCAGAGAGGTCGAGCAATCAGAATCTGGGTAGAGAGGCCATGCTACATGCCGCTGGGGCACTGGAAACGCTGAGTCAACAAAGCTCCAGCGACAAAATTCCAGGCATGAAACTCGACAGCGAATTGTCCAATAGGCCTTCGTCCCCTCCACAGAAATTACCTTCTATTTCCAGCATCAGTAAGCCTTACTCTCCTGCTACGGAACTCAATAACCATGCCACTCCTCCATTCGGACCCACAAAGCTGACGTCGTTGGACCATGGACACCAGCCAACTCCGTTGCAGTCGATTCTGTCACCTAGTTTTGGCCCTCAGTACTCACTCAACAACTCATCCTCTCAATTCGTTCCGAACGGGTCTGAGAAGTTGCCTCCACTGAAAAACTTCCCAGTGAACGGCGGCATGCAGAGTTCCAACCAGAAGATGTCACCACTGGTCATGCCTGCAGATTCTAAACCTGCCAGCAGAGGTTATTCGCAACAGATGGAGCAAAGAAGCCATTCGAACATGTCTTCATCAGAGGATCTCCGGACAAGAATTTCAGAACTTGAACTCGTCAACGATTTATACAAAACACGGATTTCAGAGTTGGAAGCTATGGATGCTGCTTCGAAACAGAGAGAAGCTCTGTTGAAGAGACGTATTGAAGAGCTTACAGACCTAGTCAAACAAAGAGATGCCTCCAAGAAACATGCGGAGCAACGTTACCATGCTCACCAGCAGGGAAATGAAGCCAAGCGTTTGAAAGTGGAACCTAACTAACGAAAAAAGGATCTCATGATGTAATTTGTATAATGGTTTTAATGAATGAATCAAATAAAGGTTATAAAAAAAAAAATTAAGGTGACTATGTCTAAACCGCTATCAGTGAAATTTACGGAGGCTTTGCAGCTTGTGGAAAAACTCGACAGTTTGCCATTGCGGAGAGATTCTGCTGAATACAAGGAAGAGCTGAAAAATGTTCTTGACTCGCTGAATTCGGTCAAGAAGTCCGTCCAGCAAATGGCATTATTCAGTGTCAATGAGGACATTGATGAGGTGAGCACAGGCCACTTGCGCTACTTGGCAATCGATTTCTATATTGCACAGGTCCTTGGAAATACCGTCATCAATAGGGCCTCCACCCTTAAGACCTGCAATAGCTTGTATTTGCAGTTCCTTTACACCTTGGAAAATTACGGAATATTAGATAAAGAGCAGCGATCAAAATTGGACGCTGTAAAAACATCATATGACCCGCAAATTGACGAATTGCGCTCCAAAGATCCTGTGACGAGAAGACAAAGCAAGATCGACGAGTTCAAGATGGAAAAAGAGTTCAAAGAGAAGCTTAAGATCCTGGAGTCGTCAGATTTCCATAATCTGGACGACGAAGTAGTGAGACAAGTCTACCTTGATCAGCTCAAGTATTTTGCTTTGAAGTCGTTCCAGAGCATTGAATCGAATCTGATGGAAATTGAGGTTCTGGCCAACATGCCTGCTCGCCCCATTGAACCGGTTCAGGAGCCGGATGAAAGAGAGAGACAGAAGAAATTCGACGAAACCTACACTGACAAAGTGGAGTCCCTAACTAATCCAATACTGTCAAAGGACGGCAAGGTCCTGCGGCCTTTCACGATTGTGCCATCCCGTGACCAGCTACAGAAGAAGGTCTTTGGAACGGGCCAGGTTCTACCCACGATGACCGTGGAAGAGCTTGTGGACCAAGAACTGGCAAATGGGGGCATGGTCAAAGAATCCTTGCCGGAAAAAGAATTTGACGAGGATAATGAAGAGGACGTCGATAGGCTTACATACAAGAACCGCGAATGGGACGAGTTCACTGACAACAACCCCAGAGGAAGCGGAAACACACAGAATTTGGGCTGACATGAGTCGTGCACACTTCATATTTGGAAAAAATCACGATCGAAAAATAAATCGAGCAGAGAAAAAAACGGACACGAGTAGGGGCGCCATGAGTTCGTTTGTTCCTGCGCAATTTAGCTCTTTCACCACGAATTTTGACTTTGACAAGCTGAAGGTAAGAATTTGCCATAGCTATGGATCTCGAAGTATACTGACTATTAGACTGATACGACATCGTCGTTCCAAAGCCGACTTCGGTCGCTTAGAAGTCCACAAGACTTTTTCGATTTCAGAAGAATGAGCAAGCCAAGCGGCATATTCGAAGTTCAGCAAAGAGTGAATTTCAACTTGACATACTTCAGTTCAAACTACATTCTCATCACAGGCATCATCTGTTGCTATTGCATTCTGACCAACCTTTTATTGTTTTTCATTTTGGCAGCCGACGTGCTTATTGTTTACCTGACACAGCTGCTGTTCAAAAATTCGGACGAGCTTCAGTTCAGAGGTTTCAAGCTGTCTAAATCAGCAATTTACTCCACTCTGTTGTTGATCAATCTACCACTGCTTTTCGTGGCCAACCCCTTTACCACATTGATCTGGCTTGCAACAGCGAGTGCTGCAGTTGTTCTGCCCCATGCTGTCCTCATGGAGAAGCCAATAGATGCCTCCTTTGCCGAAGTCGTTTAGGTATACTAATGAACGCTATTATCTATTAACCACACCTGACACCTACCATGTAGCTTTATCTAGACTAAATTCTAGCTGATTATTTCTGACGGCAAATTGTTGCACTTGATTCCACCATGGGAAACTCCACCCTTATGAGATGGCCAGTAACGACGATACTAGTTTTAGGTGTCGTGGTAACTGTCCTTTACAAAGCAATGGCGATATACATTCCTCGCCCCGCTCCAGTCCAAGTGTCTTTTACGTCTCCCTCATCGGCCTTCAAGATCAAACATATATTCCACAACGCTGCAGATGGCAAGACTCACAAAAGATTGGATATAGATGATGAGTTTCTTAGCATTTACAACTCTGCAGGGTCCCAGATGGCACACATCGAGGATATGGATTTATTTAACGTCTCTCCTTTTGAGCAAGAGCTTGTGATCAGACATACAGAGGGACAAACTATCAGATTGGCGGACCGGTCGCCCGACTTTGTGGAGTCATATCTTGACTTTGCCCTTGAAAATGGTCCTGCTTCGCGTATGATCGAGTTTGATTGGCAACAAGAATCTCTCTTGATTCCGAATATGAGCGATAAGGAGACAATCGTCAGTTTGGCCCTAATGTCATCGGACGCTTATGTTGGCCTCCCGACTGATGCTGACTGGAATGATGTAGGCGACAAGTACAACGAGTCGGAGCGTTTTGGATGGGAAAATGGAGGTGTGAGAGGTCATGTTTTCACCGATCCTGAAGAAACAATCGTGATAATTTCAATTAAAGGCACATCAGCTGCGGGCTTAAACACGGGAGGAGACGGCCAGACAGTCGAGCAGGATAAGACAAATGACAACTTACTCTTCTCTTGCTGTTGCGCGAGAGTGTCGTCGTTGTGGAAAACAGTATGCGACTGCTACGAAGAGTCGTACACCTGTAACCAGAACTGTTTGGAACAGGAACTAAGGCGACCGGACAGATACTACAAAGCCGTCTTAGAAATCTACCGCAACGTGACGCACATGTATCCAGAGTCGGAGATATGGGTCACAGGACATTCATTGGGAGGATCGCTAAGTTCGCTTCTTGGCCGCACGTTTGGCCTTCCTGCTGTCTCATTTGAAGCCGTGGGAGAATTGCTGGCCACCCGCAGATTGCACCTACCAATGCCACCAGGGTTACCAGAGGAGATGGAAAACATTTGGCATGTTGGAAATACTGCGGACCCTATTTTTATGGGTGTTTGCAACGGTGCGTCTTCTACATGCTCTTTGGCCGGTTACGCATTGGAAACACAGTGCCATTCGGGAAAGAAGTGTGTTTACGACGTGGTAAACGACCTGGGATGGCATGTGAACCTGCTAAACCACAGGATAAGGACTATCATCAGCGACGTTTTGATGGTCTACAACGACACTGCCGAGTGCGTCAAATCCCCACCATGCTACGACTGTTATAATTGGAGATTTGTGGACCATTCTGGCGATCGGTACAGAACCACAGCTACCTCCCCGTCACCAATACCCTCCGACCCCCCTGGACGAAGATGTTTGAAGCGCACATGGTATGGCCGCTGCTACGAATGGGCGGACGATCCCAGCTCGGTGAAGACTACCTTCGCGACAAGCACGATATACAGCAAGACGAGCGACATCAGCACCAGCACGCACACAGGAGGAAATACCACATGCATCAGAAGATCCTGGCTTGGGTACTGTCTTGAGTACGGTCCGGGATTACGTTAGGCAAAGGCATAATTTTTTTCTTGGATAGCTACCATTCATATATACATTTATTTATGATTACGGCTGTGCAAGGTAGGTAAAAAACGCGTCTTTCAATTTTAAAACACGCTCCCCAATGTTTAGAAAAGTCAAGCGGAGAACAGACGGACGCCGGAACTTTGATGAGATCCAGGCTGGAGAGTCAGGGTACCGTCGTCTGGGCAGCAAGGGGTTCAAAGACGATCTCTCTATATATCCCCACAGGCTGTCCTTCTACAAAGTGCCTCCCTTTGAGGAGATCACTCTGGAGGAGTTTGAGACCTGGGCGATTGACAGACTAAAGGTTGTTCTGGAGCTTGAATCATGTGTTAGCAGGGGCAAGTCGTTTAAAGATATTGAGATAATAATGAAACCACTGTTGTCCAAGCTGTTGCCTATGAATTTACCTAACAGAGAGTCGACGTCTTTGTATTTAGAGCGCAAGAAGGACCACTACTCGCATTTCATTCTTCGACTGGCATTTTGTCGTTCCGAAGAGCTCAGGTCGCGTTTTATACGCGCCGAAACTCTACTGTTCCGACTCAGATTCAATATGATGTCGATACAGGAACAGAAAGATTTCGTCGCGTCTCTCGATCTGCCGTGGGAGACCGTATCCGAGGAGGAGAAACAGGAGTTCCAGAGCGAGTTGATGGCCTGCTGCTACAACACGGCACGTTCTATTTTGACCCAGACCGTGGAATACCAGCGCACGAAGAAGGTGACAGACGAGCAGGTGAGGGCGTTTTTAGCGGCAGAGAAATTCTACAAGATCCCGTTCGAGTTTGTTCCGGAGCTAGTCTCCACCAGACAGTCGTTTCTGCGCCGCGGTAAGGCGTTTGTCGCACAGTTCCAGCAACTCTCGCTGATTTTGACTGAGTTCAGCAAACACCTCGCGGAGCAGCTCAATGTCACGATGCGTGCTCTTCCGACGCTGGATGAGGACGACCGTCTCATTCCGGTACTCAACAACCTTTCGCGCGGGTACGCCTCGATGGATTATCAATCGGAACTTGGTGGCTCTGAGACGAACGACGGGTCGGTGACCGCGGAGAGCGTTCCTAGTCTCATGAAACACATGCCGTTATGCATGAACCGTCTGATGCAGGGCGTTATGAGCGACCACCACTTGAAATACCAAGGCAGACAACAACTGTCGCTATTTTTGAAAGGCATTGGCCTAAGTGCAGAGGAAGCACTACGGTTCTGGCAGATACAATTCACGTCTGGACCGGGGTCGATGTCGATCGAGAGGTTCAACAAGGAGTACAAATACACTTTCAGACACAATTACGGTCTAGAAGGTGGACGCATCAACTACAAGCCGTGGGACTGTCGCACGATCCTGAGCAAGCCGCGTCCAAGTAAGAACGAGTACCACGGGTGTCCGTATCGGGATCTGCATCGCGATCAATTGGCCGACCAGCTGCAGAAAATGGGATTGGACCAGGGAGCTCGACTAGACGACGTTCTGGAGCTCAGCGACCGGGGCGAGTACCAGGTTGCATGCACCAAGGTGTTCGAGCTCGTGCACGGAGAAAAGATCGACACATTGCTAAAGAACGGTGACACGGTGGACGAAACGTCGATCACACATCCTAATCTGTACTACAGCCGATCACTGTATTTAGAATCCAAGTAAACAAACATACAGTTGAAGGATCATGTAAACACCACAACATTCTCGCTTTTACCGATATTTAAAGTTTTTAATTGCGCGTCAACAATGCGGCGGATAAATGCGTTTTCTATTGTAATTGTTTAGATTATGCTGCACGAATTATTATTTGGGCGATGCATTGCCTTTTTAGTTTATTTCCATCTCGTGCCAGTCTTCTCCACCAACCCTTGTTTATATATCCGCTGGGACGCTATCTCGAATCCATTTGATTATCGCTAATGAGCTCAGAGAACAAAAAGTCGACGTTCAGTCTGTTTTCAAGGTCGAAAACGCGAATCGTCCGCAGGTCCAAAACCTTCCTCTCTCCAAAGACTCCTTCCGTGGACGCGTTTCCAGAGGACGCCGAAGTAAAGAGATACGACGAGCTGGAGGCCGAAAACAAAATGCTCAAGGAACAAGTGACAAAGCAGAAGTTCATGATACTCAAGCTCATCGACGAGCTCGAATACATGGAGACCCTTTGCAAAAAGAGAGCAGCTATAGTGGTGGACCCTACGTCACCTACCAATTCCGTTTCGTCCAATGCCTCGTCTATGGAAACACTAGTTGCCGAAAACAGCGAGAAGGAGAAGCTGATAAAGCAGCTCAAACTCAAGACCAAACTACTTGAGTCGAACGTCGCCGACTTGCGCAGCCAACTGAAGTCTAATCTCTGCCAATACCAACGCAGTCTCTCTAACTTATCCGACTCCGTGACGATGATCAACGAAAACCAGAAATTTCTTACGCCGCCGCCAAGACCCCACATTGTTCCTAGTTCGCGCTCACTGGATCTTAAACAATACACCGACATGAACGCTGGTGAGACCTTTGTGCTGCGCAAATTTAGTATCTGCTAAGATTTACGTCGCGTCGATCGGCGAGCTCATTATAATTTTTGTGTACACTTAGATTTCAGTTGTATAGTAACCACTATTTTTCTTGTTGTGATGCGGTTTATTTTAGCATTGGCCTATTTCCTGGCCGCATGTCGCGCCGCATTCAGTGCCGAGGAACTCACCGAACGGCGATTGCAGTCTCCGTCCGGAATCATCCGGGTCAAGTCAAGCGAGTTTGACAGCTTCTTCGAAGGAGAGAAGGATTACTTTCTTGTCTCGTTTTTGACGGCACAAACAAACCAGAAATGCCAGCTCTGCCAGTATTTCCAGCCCGTGTATGAAACAGTTGCGCGCTCATTCTATGAATCGAACCCGTCGTTCCAAAAGGTATTTTTTCTCTCTGTCGATGCCGGCGACAACATTGCACACTTCCAGAAATACAATATAAGCACCGTGCCACATCTCTGGATCTACCCTATATCTTCCTTTATCTATAAACCTGTTGACAGCGACGATGCATTTGACAAAAGAATCCCAATGCCGGAGAGCTTATCTATTGTCAGCGAACATTACACCTATCCAATAACGGACACCGTCAAGCAAGCGGACCAGGAGCTCCGATTTGCCACGTTTTTGGGAGAGCTCACCCAGACTAAAATTGTGATCAACAAGCCAATGGACTTGGTGCTGGCATTGAAGTACTGCGCAGGCTTTTTCGTTCTATTCAGGATTCTGAGGTCTAGAAGACAGAAAGTGCTCGACAGAATAAAAAATGGAACAGCGATGCTGGTCCTGAGCATCATCTCAATATACATATTCTTTTCCGGCGTGAACTTTGCTGTGCAAAGAAACGTACCGTTCTTGGTCAAAGACAAAGATGGAAGCCTTAAATTTCTGACCCCTGGAGTCCAGAACATGATCGGAGCCGAGGTCACATTGTCGATAGCGTTCCAGATGATATTTTCGCTTCTTCTATGGCTCCTAATCCAAGGTGTCCCACGGATACCAAAGGAAAACCGGCCTGCTGGCATGCTCCTCTTTGCTGGCATGCTCTTCATCACCTACAACTTATTCACCAGCATGTTCAAATCAAAAGACCCCGGTTATCCATTCACATACCTTTATATACCTATTTTCTAGACTACTGCTCGCTTTCACTTTTGTTCACAAAGTAGAAAGACAAGCAAATAAACAACGCTCCCATAATATACACCCCTGAGTTGACCTTGTGTTTGAACACGAAGTCGCACACCATGGCAAATGGTATTGTCAGCGATAAACCTAGCGTGACCGTCAATGGCGACGTGAGAAGCATGGCACGGGCCCAGAGGAAATCCGCGAGAAACGAGATGGCACAATTGAATATGACCACGAAATACACGTACGAGGTTGGCGGGAGCTCGAATTTCTCGTACCCCATTTTGTCCAGCAAAACTAACGGTGGCCATAAGAATAGCAGGTTGAAGATACCGACAAAGCCAAAGAAAAGTCTCATGTCGATTCTGCTGTCGTTCTTGATTTTCAGCTTGAGCAATATTGAGTAGACTCCGTACAGGAAGGCGCCCGATAATGCAAGAATATTGCCCATAACAACGTATTGTTTGGTTTCGGTTGGCGACGGGTCATCGTTGCGGGTGACAAGTACAACGCCGACAAAGGACATCACGATAGAGGCCAGCTTTGTTTTATTAATGCGCTCAATCAGGAACAAAGCGCCAACTATCATGGTGAAAAAGGACGACGTCGATGATAGGATGGTCTGGGAGGACACGGAGGTGTATAGTAGCGATGCGTTTGTGACTAAATTAGACAGGAACCACAAGGTGCAGAACCAGAATGCCAACTGGATAGTCTCTTTGACAGTCAGCGGTAGATATTCTGCATCGAGATCAAATTCCGTGTGGTTTGACAAATGGTAGGGAATGAGATAGAGCGCGAAGGATGCAGTGTTTATCCATGTGATGAAAAACGGTTTTGAATAGATGTCTTTCTCAAACAGGTCGTTGAGCAGCACTGACGATAAAACCCAGAGTCCAACCACGCAGAAAAGAAAGAAGAGTCCCAAAGACCAGTCGCGCGATCGCTTCGCCCTTTCAATAGCGCTTCTGGTGACGGTCAGCGAAGACATAATTGGGTAACAGAAACTGTGGCTATTATTTATTTTTGCGGGCGATCGACGCGTCGACACTTAGAGTGATCTGGTGAATCTTTGCAGCTCAGTATTCAACAGGTATGAGAAGTATTTAAACTGGAACGTCGCCAGCGAGGTAGTGCTCAACTCAGCTGGCACACGGGGAGAAGAAACCTTTTTAGCATCCTTTCCCGAGGATAATGCCACGCACATTTTTTCGTAAGGAGGAGACACTTGAAGAGGCACCTGTTCTGCCACCAAAAAATCGAATTGTTGCGGCGACAAGTGAGGGAGTTTAGCTTTCAGGTAGTCGAGAGTCTTTTTGCGCAGCAGGTGTGGGTCGTAATAGGGCTCAAAAGTAGGCTGGTAGCTATGGAGGAAATTTGATTTGTGCTCACGGGCCAAATTCCTAGAGCCGTAAGTAATTTCGGATCCGGGGTTATTTGCTGACCGTGCACCAAGCGAGAGCTGGGACATAGAGGTGGCTGGGGTGAAGAGCTGTTTCCGCCGGTCGTAAGAAGACCGCCTGGATGAGCTGATCGACATGTATGCAGATAGACTCAGCTGCACGGAGCTAGCAGATGAGAGGTCTGTGCTATCCTTGTTTTCTAGCATGGAATGCGACGGTGAGAAATTAGAGAAAATAGAAAGTATTTAAATAAAGTTTCCAAAGAGAAATTGCCGAATTCTTGCCATCACAGTGCAGAATAGTTGTACTGGGTGGGCCGAGTCGGCCAGGAAGCAATATTTCCATCTGCAAACGCATAATGGATCCCCATATTTTTATGTATTTTCGTAAATGGGCAATTACCCGGTTGAAAAGTGAAAAAAAATTTTCAAATTCAAGGTACCACCGAGTGTTTGCCACAGCTAATTGAGTCACTATTTACGATACAATAACCATGTCGTGGCTGTTTGGAAGTAAGCAGGAGAAGAAAGAGACGCCAGTGGCTCCAGCTGGCCAGGCTGGATTCGATGCCAACCAAATCTCGGACATTTCTAGCATTCTGAAAAGTAATACCTTGGATCCAACCAAGCTGCATCCTTTGGCCGGTCTCGACAAAGATATCGAATACCTGGATTTGGACGAGGAAAAACTCACCACTCTGGAAGGTGCCGGCAACGGGCTGTTGCCATCCAGAGGATGGACCGACGATCTTTGTTACGGAACGGGTACCGTGTACGTTCTAGGACTGGGTCTTGGAGGTATCCGTGGACTAAATGAGGGTCTGAAAAATCTGCCGCAGGGAAGAGTGGACCCTGTGACAAATCAGCTCAGGCCAGTTCCATTCAAGCTCAAATTGAACACAGTTTTGAACCAGGTTACCAAGTTTGGCCCCCACATGGGTAACAATGCTGGTGTTTTGGCTATTATGTACAACTTGATTGACTCTTCTCTGGACAACATTAGAAACAAGCACGATGACCTCAACTCGCTGGCTGCTGGCTTTTTGAGTGGCGCGCTCTTCAGAAGCAGCAAAGGTCTCAAACCTATGGGATATTCGGCTGGTGCAATGACCTTGGTGGCCGCAGCATGGTGTGGACTCAAACGACTGATCAATTGACGATTAACGATTATAGATGACGAGTCATAGATGTATATATGCGAACTGTGCGAGAATTCAGATTTGCGACGGCAGAGGTAGATGCCATGGGCTACCCCACGAGCTTACAATCAGACAGTAGTGTCTGTTGATGAGGTTAAGCTCCTCTAGCTCGTCCAGCAGCTCCAGGCGGTTGATAGCGGCCAGCTCGTCCTCCGGTATCCAATGGCTGTATATGTAGCTTAGGTCTGACACGTTAGTGGACTCGAAACCGAGTTTTTGCAGTCTTTCGTGCTGCTTTTCGATTGTGGAATATTTTAGCAGCGACGGCATCTGAATTCCGCGCATCGAAAGGTTTTTCAGCATGATCTCACCGTAGTTGCCTGGCGACTCTCCGCCTATCGGGTCGTACACAACGAGAACGGCCTCAGCGAGGTTTTCACGCAGAAACTGCAAAACACGATCACTTTCAACGTCTTCCATGTAGCAAACACAGCATTCGCTCAAAACCAGAGTAGGCAATGACGGATCAACTGCTGGCAATTGTGTCATGGAATGGAGCTGGCGTAAATCTAGCGGAACCAGATGGTACCGAGGCGTGTCCAGCGCTGCCGAAGATGCATTAAATTGCTCAACTGTGGTGGGTTCGGGCTCTGGTTGGGCACCAACTGCAGACCTCAGCAGTTCTTGGTCCAAGATACTATATTTTTTTATTCTGCAGGTTTCTTCAAAATCGATCTCGACCACCGTCAAATTGCTATTGTTCTCAAGCAGCCTCATGCCCCTTGTGTCGCTTCCGCATCCGAGAATAATAATTTGCACCGGTGTGGCGGTCTTTGCAGCTAGCCATTTATCCACCACAAGATCGATGGCACGGGTCCGGATCCATGTACCGCGGTTGATTACGGGCGACTTGAGCACGACCGGCAGTTTTGCGGTCAGCTTGGCCTTGCCGGTCCCATCAAAAAGTCCGAAAAACTGCTTACTTAACTGTCTTCTCACAGCCAGCCGTTTGTATTCGGAGTCAATTGCCAGCAGTTGGTATTTGAGGGTCCCGCTTATAATAGCCTCGAGGTATTTATCCTGCAGATACTTCTTTAGGTGACAGGAAAATCTGCATGCGAGGGCATCGTAGTCGGTCGACCTGGTGATCTGATCTTGTTGGAGCATTATTGTTTGGGATGAAATTAAAAAATTGGGGTCTCGGGTGTATAGATGTGGACCTCGAGGTGCAAGGGGTAGATTTTTTCGTCAAGTGTGGAGTTCGAAAAATGCAAGGATTTGTGTCATTTGTGTCAAAAATCATGTGTCCTAGGAAAATACGTCTGGCAGATTAGCGGTTCGGAGGGCCATTTTTATGCCAAATAACTGCCAGATAAGCGCGATGGCGTCTCTGCCCTAGCTAAGACCAGGCAGTCTACAGTGTGCAGAAAATGCCGCCTTGCACACTCACCTTTTTTGCCGCCCCTATCTCTGTGGCAGCAGCCACATCAAGGCTGTGCTCTAAGCATACAGAACGCTTTCAATCAAGATTTTGCAACCAGCGCCACTGTTTGAAGATATATAAGATGCAGTCCACGTCTAGTACATACAGACCTATGTCAAGTATGGTGAAGGAAGACTCAGTCATCGTTTCGAATGAGAGCGCAAATTTTTCAGATGAGAGCCTAGATCTGGCCGACGCTCCAAATCCATTTTTGGATCCTGCCATCGAACGCAAGTTCAGACAGATCTACGAGGAGAGCCAGTACGAGTGTCGTCACCGGCTGGATCCGGAGTTCACCTGGACCAAAAAAGAGGAGCGCAAAGTTTTGTGGAAGCTCGAATACCGCGTTACTTTCCTCGCCTGCTTCATGTTTGCTGCCTTGCAGGTCGATAGAGGTAATTTAGCCCAGGCTGTGTCGGACAACCTGTTGGACGACCTCAACCTTACCACCAACCAGTACAACACAGGTAACACCATTTTCTACTTGTGTTTCCTGTCTATGGAGCTGCCATCGCAGCTGATCTCCAAGAGACTGGGAGCTGACGTCTGGATTCCTCTCCAGATGTGTGCCTGGTCCATCGTCACTATCTGCCAGTTCTGGCTCAAGGGCAAGCACAGTTTCTACGCCTGTCGTGCTCTTTTGGGAATTTTCGAGGGAGGATTCATTCCAGACCTGGTCCTGTGGATGTCCTATTTTTTCACTGCCAGCGAGCTTTCTATCAGACTGAGTTTGTTCTGGACAAGTTTGTCGCTGTCGCAGATTATTTCCGCTTTCGAGGCCTACGGACTGCTCCACCTGCGTGGCCATGCGGGCAAGGGAGGCTGGGCATGGCTTTTCATGGTGGAAGGTCTTTCGACGCTCGCCATTGGAATTGTTTCGTGGTTCCTGATGGTTCCTAGTGCTGTGCAGACGAAAAAGCCATGGAACAAAAAAGGATGGTTCACCGAGAGAGAGGAGAAAATCGTGGTGAACAGGATCCTCAGAGACGACCCTACCAAGGGCGACATGCACAACCGTCAAGGACTGACCCTGAAGATGATCTGGACCGCTCTGATGGACTACAACCTGTGGCCTATTTACTTCATTGGTCTGATTGCGTACATTCCTGTCAACACTGTCACTGCGTACCTGACTCTGGTTCTGAAGAGCTCTGGATTCGGCACCTTCGATGTCAACCTGCTCACAATTCCATACAATGTGCTCCACATTATTTTACTGCTGCTGATCACGTGGCTTTCCGAGAAAATCAACGAGAGACTGCTACTTTCGCTGGTGCAACCCATCTACTCGGTTCCGTTGCTAGGTGTTTTACGGTGGTGGAGCGGCTCGCTGGACAACAAATGGGGCACTTTCGCCGTCACAACGTTGCTTCTCGGTGTGCCTTACATTCATGCAATGATGGTGTCGTTATGTTCGCGGAACTCCCAATCGATCAAGACCAGAACCGTCTCTGCGTCGCTGTACAATATGTTTGTGCAGGCAGGTTCCATTGTGGCGTCCAACATCTACAGGACCCCGGATAAACCATACTATCACGCGGGTAACACGGCGCTGTTCTGGATCTCGTTCTTGATGATTCCAACCCTGCTGCTGTCAAAGCTGTACTATGTGTATTTGAACCGGAAAAGGGATAGGATCTGGCAGGCCATGTCCGAAAAGGAAAGAGAGGACTACATTCTCAACTCGCAGGATGAGGGTTCGGCAAGACTAACGTTCCGGTTTGCCCATTGAATAGAAATAGAATATTAATTCGTCGAGTTTTTCCGTGACGTCAAGTAGAGTACATATATATTGCTGTTGAATTTTGTCTGTTGAACGGTGCCGGGTGTGTCCAACAAAATAAAAAAAAATTTGTAGGGCGGCGCACCTCAATAAGCCTACGCGTAGCGAGCGAGCGCAGTGCGCAGAAAATATTTTGATTTAAATTAGACGTCTATGTCTTGTTGAGAGAGCTCAAGAAGAAAGGTGTTTGGATTACGGTAAGTGAACAGACGTGGAGGAAGCACAGGGCACAGCCAAGACGGCGAATAGCTGCACAGCTGTCTAATTGGGGCGAATTGGCATTCAGGGGTGAATCTGTTCAGCACAAGATGCTGCACTGTAACTCCAACTGTCTTGCCAAATTCTGTACCGAATGCTCTTATGGATAGGCACAGAACCGACAGATCATCTTACAGTGGCCTGTTTTCCTGGCAAATTTCTGTCTAAACGACTGCCTTGTCCCCCGGCCGTGCTGTGTTTTTCTTCCACCCATAGAATATATTTTCCATGACTAATGCTAAGATTATTTAGGCTCTCTAAATTCGCTACTCGACCCTTAGCAACGATGACAGCCTCATACAAACCAAAGCATGCAACTCTTCCCAAGCATTTTTTGGGACTTAATTCCGTCGAAGTCGCCGAGCCCTCTGAGGTGAAGGACTTTGTCGTCAAACACGAAGGACACACAGTTATTCAGAAAGTGCTGATTGCCAACAATGGTATTGCAGCCGTGAAAGAGATCCGCTCGGTGAGAAAATGGGCCTACGAGACATTTGGCAACGAAAGAGCCATCCAATTCGTCGCCATGGCCACTCCCGAGGACCTCGACTCTAATGCCGATTACGTCAGAATGGCCGACCAATACGTCGAAGTTCCTGGAGGAACGAACAACAACAACCATGCCAACGTGGACCTGATTGTCGAGATTGCAGAGAGAACCAAAGTGGACGCTGTCTGGGCCGGTTGGGGACATGCCTCCGAAAACCCAGAGCTGCCTGAGAAGCTGGCTGCGTCTCCGCGTAAGATCGTCTTTATTGGTCCGCCAGGGTCCGCCATGAGATCGCTTGGTGACAAAATTTCTTCAACGATTGTGGCCCAGCACGCCAAGGTGCCGTGTATTCCATGGTCTGGAACAGGCGTCGACAAGGTCACCGTCGACGAGCACGGAATCGTGTCTGTCGACGCCGAAACCTATGCCAAGGGATGCTGTGAGGGTCCTGAGGATGGTCTTCGAAAGGCCAAGGAAATCGGGTTCCCAGTTATGATCAAGGCCTCCGAAGGAGGAGGAGGTAAAGGTATCAGAAAGGTCGAGAAGGAGGAAGATTTCATCACCTTGTACCACCAGGCCGCTAGCGAGATCCCAGGATCGCCGATTTTCATCATGCAGCTGGCCGGCTCCGCCAGACATTTGGAAGTGCAGCTGTTGGCCGATCAGTACGGAAACAACATCTCGCTTTTTGGCAGAGACTGTTCTGTGCAGAGAAGACACCAGAAGGTCATTGAGGAAGCGCCAGTGACGATCGCCAAAGAAGACACATTCAGACAGATGGAGGCTGCTGCCGTCAGACTGGGTAAACTGGTCGGCTACGTTTCTGCCGGTACTGTCGAGTACCTTTATTCGTATGCAGACGACAAGTTCTACTTTTTGGAGCTGAACCCTAGATTGCAAGTCGAACACCCAACTACTGAGATGGTTTCTGGCGTGAACCTGCCTGCCACGCAGTTGCAAATCGCCATGGGTATTCCTCTGCACAGAATCAGAGACATTCGTTTATTCTACGGAGCCGATCCTCACACCGCCACAGAGATCGACTTCGAGTTCAAGAACGAGAACAGCGTGACGTCGCAGCGCCGGCCTATCCCCAAGGGCCACTGTACCGCGTGCCGTATCACCTCAGAGGACCCCAGCGAGGGATTCAAGCCGTCGAGTGGTACGCTGCACGAGCTGAACTTCCGGTCCTCATCCAACGTGTGGGGTTACTTCTCGGTCAGTAACCAATCCTCGATCCACTCCTTCTCCGACACGCAGTTCGGTCACATTTTTGCGTTTGGAGAAAATAGACAGGCGTCGAGAAAACACATGGTGGTTGCATTGAAAGAGCTCAGCATCAGAGGTGATTTCAAGACCACCGTCGAGTACCTGATCAAGCTGCTTGAGTCTCCAGATTTCGAGGACAACACCATCACCACTGGCTGGCTGGACGAGCTGATCAGCAAGAGACTCACGTCGGAGAGACCCGACCCTCACGTTGCCGTGATTTGCGGTGCGGTCACCAAGGCCCACCAGGCATGCGAGGAAAACAAAAAGGAGTACATTGCCTGTCTTGAGAAGGGACAGGTGCCAGCTAAGGAGTTGCTCAAGACCATCTTCAACGTCGACTTCATCTACGAGGGCCAGAAATACACTTTCACGTGTGCAAAGGCGGCAGAGGACATGTTCAGCTTGTTCATCAACGGCTCCAGATGCGTGACGAAGGTCAAGGCCCTCGCGGACGGCGGTCTGCTGGTTGCCCTAAGCGGCAAGTCGCATTCTGTCTACTGGAAAGAGGAGGTCGGGGCTACCAGAATCTCTGTGGACGGCAAAACTTGCTTGCTAGAGGACGAGAACGATCCTACCCAGCTGAGAACGCCGTCTCCAGGTAAGCTTGTGAGATATCTGGTGGAGAACGGCGGACACGTGACTGCAGGCAAGCCGTTTGCCGAGGTCGAGGTGATGAAGATGTTCATGCCGTTGGTTGCTCAGGAGAACGGTATTGTGCAGCTGTTGAAGCAGCCGGGCTCTACTCTTGCTGCGGGCGACATTTTGGCCATTTTATCTCTGGACGATCCGTCCAGAGTGAAACATGCTCTGCCGTTTGACGGCACTCTTCCAGACCTGGGCGACCCTATTGTTATCGGTACTCGCCCTGTTCACAAGTACCACAAGCTGCTGAACGTGTTGACCAACATTCTGGCCGGTTTCGACAACCAGGTGGTGATGAACGCCACGCTGACGGACCTGATCCAAATATTAAAGGACCCAGAGCTGCCATACTCTGAATGGCAAAACGTGATATCTGCTCTGCACTCGCGTCTGCCGGCCAAACTGGACCAGCAACTGACCGAGCTGATTGAGAGAAGTCACAGAAGAAAGGCAGAGTTCCCTGCCAGACAGGTTTTGAAGCTGTTTGAGAAGGCCAGAGCAGAAGGCCAGCTCGGAGCGCTTCTCGAGCAGGCCATCGAGCCACTTCTTGAGATTGCCCACGGCTACCTAGAGGGCCTGGAGAGCCACGAGTTCTCTGTGTTTGCCAAGCTTCTGATGGAGTACTACAATATTGAGAGTCTATTCAGCGGCGAGAACACGAGACTCGAGGACGTGATCCTGAGACTTAGAGATGAGAACAAGAACGACCTCAGCAAGGTGGTGACGTATGCGTTGTCGCACTCGAGAATCGGCGCCAAGAACAACCTGATTGTCGCCATTCTCGACAAGTACAGACCGGTTTTGCAAGAGAATCCAGAGGCGCTTCGGATTTTCAAGGAGCCCTTGAAGAAAATTGTCGAGCTTGATAGCCGGGCGACCGCCAAGGCCACGCTCAAGGCCAAGGAGGTTCTCATTTTCTGCTCCCTGCCATCCATCAAGGAGAGATCTGACCAGTTGGAGCATATTCTAAGAACATCTGTTGTGGAGACGAGGTACGGCGAGACCACTGCTGCGAAGCACAGACTTCCAGATATGGAGGTTATCCGTGACGTGATCGATTCCAACTACGTTGTGTTTGACGTGCTGACGCAGTTCCTGTGTTCTGCGGACCCGTGGATCGCTGCTGCTGCTGCAGAGGTGTACATCAGAAGAGCCTACAGAGCTTATTCGGTGACAGAAGTCAAACACCATCTTTCGTCGTCAAACAGCTCTCCTGTGGTGTCGTGGCGATTCCAGCTGCCTGCGCTGTCGACAGCAGCATACAACTCTGTTCCCGACTCCATCAGAAACTCCAAATCTACGTCGATGAACAGGGCCGTCTCCGTGTCGGACCTGACGTTCATGATCAACAAGGACGACTCGCAGCCTCTGCGGACGGGTATTCTTGTTCCGGCGGGCCATTTGGATGACGTCGAGGACATGCTCAGCAGAGGCTTGGAGCTGGCAGAAGTCGGCGCGGGGCAAGACCCGATCAACGTGTGCAACGTCTTTGTGCAGTCGACGGAGGGCTACGACACCGAGGAAGAGGTTTTGAAGCAGATGGCCGAAATCGTCGACTCGATGAGACACGAGCTACACGACGCCCTGATCAGAAGACTCACGTTTGTGCTGACCGACCACGTTGGCACGTATCCAAAGTATTACACGTTCAAATACTCTGACGGTGCCTACATCGAAGACCAGGTCATCAGACACATCGAGCCGGCGATGGCGTTCCAGCTGGAGCTTGGCAGACTGTCAAACTTCCACATCAAGCCGGTGCAGACCGCCAACAGAAACATCCACGTGTACGAGGCGGTGGCCAAGAATTCGTCTGGCATCGATAAGCGGTACTTCACCAGGGGAATTATCCGCACGGGCTCGATCAAAGATGACATCACGGCGCCCGAGTACCTGACTTCGGAGGCCCACAGACTTATGAGCGACATTTTGGATGCTCTTGAGATCATTGACACCTCCAACACCGACCTTAACCACATCTTCATCAATTTCTCGGCCGTCTTCAACATCACACCTGAGGACGTGAGAAACGCGTTCGGCGGCTTCCTTGAGCGGTTCGGCAGAAGACTCTGGAGACTCAGAGTCACCGGCGCAGAGATCAGAATCATGTGCACGGACCCAGAGACAGGCGTGCCGTTCCCTCTCAGGGCCATCATCAACAACGTCAGTGGCTACGTCGTCAAGTCAGAAATGTACATTGAAGAGCGCAACGCCAACGGCGAGTGGATCTTCAAGTCCCTGGGCACTCCGGGAGCCATGCATCTCAGAGCCATCTCCACCCCGTACCCAACTAAGGAGTGGCTGCAACCAAAGAGACAGAAGGCCCACAGTCTGGG
The DNA here is from genome assembly GCF_000187245.1 of Ogataea parapolymorpha DL-1. Classification (NCBI taxonomy): domain Eukaryota; kingdom Fungi; phylum Ascomycota; class Pichiomycetes; order Pichiales; family Pichiaceae; genus Ogataea; species Ogataea parapolymorpha. The sequence continues at coordinate 838,972 of NC_027863.1, read as the reverse complement.
AACCACGTACGTGTACGACTTCCCAGAGCTTTTCAGACAGGCAGTGCACTCATTGTGGCAGAAATATGACCCTAGTGCCAAAGTCGGTGACGACGTCTTCAGTTACCTCGAAATTATCACCGACGAGGCCGGAAACTTGACTGAGGTCGAAAGAGAACCGGGAGCAAACACCATCGGTATGGTTGGTTTCAAGATGACCGCCAAGACACCAGAATACCCAAGAGGAAGACAGTTTGTGGTGATTGCCAACGACATCACGTTCAAGATTGGCTCGTTTGGTCCAAAGGAGGACGTTTTCTTCCACAAGTGCACGGAGCTGGCCAGAAGTCTGGGAATCCCTAGAATCTACCTGTCGGCCAACTCTGGTGCCAGAATGGGCATGGCCGAGGAACTTATTCCTTACTACAAGGTCAACTGGATCGACCCATCCAACCCATCAAGAGGTTTCACGTATTTCTACCTGACGCCTGAAGATCTGGCCGAGCTCGAAAAGACCGGCAAGGGCGGCTCCGTCATCACAGAAAGAGTTGTCGAGAACGGCGAGGAGCGTCACGTGATCACGGCCATCGTCGGTGTGGAAGACGGGCTCGGAGTCGAGTGTTTGAAAGGGTCTGGTCTGATTGCCGGTGGCACGGCCCGGGCATACAGAGACATCTTCACGCTGACACTGGTCACGTGTAGATCTGTTGGTATCGGTGCCTATTTGGTGAGACTTGGCCAGAGAGCCATTCAGGTGGAAGGACAACCTATTATTCTGACGGGTGCTCCGGCCATCAACAAAGTTTTGGGCAGAGAGGTTTACTCGTCCAACTTGCAACTGGGAGGCACGCAGATCATGTACAGAAACGGTGTTTCGCACATGACCGCAAGAGATGACCTGCAGGGTGTGGAGAAGATCATGGAGTGGCTGTCGTATGTGCCTGCCAAACGCGGGCTGCCTGTTCCGATTTTGGAGTCACGTGAAGACCCATGGGACAGAGACGTTGTTTACAGGCCGGTGAAGAACGAGCCGTACGACGTGAGATGGCTGATTGCTGGAAGAGAGACCGAGGACGGCTTCGAGCCTGGTCTTTTCGACCGCAACTCGTTCCAGGAGGCTCTTGCCGGCTGGGCCAGAGGTGTGGTTATTGGAAGAGCCCGTCTGGGTGGTATTCCAATGGGTGTGATTGGCGTTGAGACCAGAACCGTGGACAACCTTGTTCCTGCGGATCCTGCCAACCCGAACTCGACCGAGCTGCTGATTCAGGAGCCGGGCCAGGTTTGGCATCCAAACTCAGCCTACAAGACGGCACAGGCCATCAGAGACTTTAACAACGGAGAACAGCTGCCACTGATGATCATCGGTAACTGGAGAGGTTTCTCTGGAGGCCAGAGAGACATGTACAATGAGATCCTCAAATACGGTTCTTACATTGTGGACGCGCTTGTGGACTTCAAGCAGCCGATCTTCATCTACGTTCCTCCTACTGGTGAACTGAGAGGTGGATCGTGGGTCGTTGTGGATGCCACCATCAACAAGGACATGATGGAGATGTATGCAGACGTGGACGCTCGTGGAGGCATCTTAGAACCCGCTGGTGCAGTCAACATCAAATACAGAGAAAACAAGCTGGTGGTCACGATGGACCGTCTGGACGACAAGTGCAAGCAGCTCCGTCAGCAGCTGTCTGCTGAGGGCCTTGCCGACGAAGAAAAGACCAAGCTCACCAAAGAGTTGAGCGAAAGACATAGGGAATTGATGCCTATTTACTCGCAGATTGCCGTGCAATTTGCCGATCTTCACGACAGATGCGGACGCATGCTTGCGAAGGGCGTGATCCGCAAAGCTCTGGAGTGGACCAATTCTCGTCGCTTCTTCTTCTGGCGTGTGAGAAGAAGACTGAACGATGAGTATCTGATCGCCAAAATTGCCGAGCAGCTGCCACAATCCACCAGACTGGAGAGAGTTGCCAGACTAAACTCGTGGTATCCATCTTCGCTGGATCTCGAGGACGACAGAGCCGTGGCCACCTGGACCGAGGACAACCACAAGCTCCTGGAGAACAACCTCAAGAAATTGAAGGGAGATGCGGTCAAACAGACTCTGGCCAGACTGTTCCGCACCGACATGAAACACACGGCCGAGGGGCTTTCGGAGATCTTGTCTCTGTTGCCTGCCGAGGACCGTGAGGCAATTTTGAAAGAGCTGAAGCACTAATCAAAATTACATTCTGTTGATATGTTAAATAAATTAAATATCCTAATCTTTTTACCTGTTCTATTAAGTCCCTAAATCTTTTTTAAAGGCGCTAGCGACCGATCCGCTTTTTATTGCTTTGCTTTGCTAATGAGATTTGCAGAATTCTTGGTGGTATTTGCCACGTTAGGCGGGGGGATGGCTGCACCGGTTGAGTCTCTGGCCGGGACCCAACGGTATCTGGTGCAAATGAAGGAGCGGTTCACCACAGAGAAGCTGTGTGCTTTGGACGACAAGATCAAGAGTCTGAGTCATTTCCGAGACGGCATCGACAGGAATTTCTCCTTTGGCAACTTCGAGGCCTTCTCAGGCAAGTTCAGCAAGGAAGCGTTGCTCAGAATGGCTTCCAACCCAATGGTTGCAAAAATCGTGCCCGATAGCCTGGTCGAAGCCGTCGACATCGAGGTCGAGGCAAACGCTCCGTCGCATCTGGTCCGACTGTCGCAGGACGACCCCGTCAGCCCAGATGACACCGAGTATTTCTATGACTCCGACTACTTGGGACAGAACGTGAATGCATACATCATCGACAGCGGAGTGTTTGTGGACCATCCGCAGTTCGAAGGACGGGCCGTCAATGGACCCAACTTCAGCGACGACGTGTCAAACACGGACTTCGTGGGCCACGGTACACATGTGGCTGGTATCATTGGGTCCAAGCATTTTGGCGTTGCAAAAAAAATCAACCTCATCAGTGTAAAAGTTCTCGACAGATACGGCCAGGGCTCACTGTCGTCGGTGATTGCTGGATTGGAGTACGCCGTGAAACACCACAGGGAGCACGAGAACACGCCGGGACTGGCCAATTTGTCGCTCGGAGCGGCCAAGAGCTCTGTGCTGGACGACGCCGTCAAGGCAGCCTATCAGAGCGGCCTGGTGATTGTGGTTGCAGCAGGAAATAGCAACATCGACGCGTGCAACACGTCGCCGGCCGGCTCACCCTACGCGTATACTGTGGGTGCAATCGACGACTCGCAGGACAAAATCGCTAGTTTTTCCAACTGGGGCAAGTGCGTCAATATTTTTTCCAGTGGAGTGGATATCAAAAGCTTGTCCAACAGCAAGACCAATTTGAAGAAAGTCCAGACACTGAGCGGCACGTCGATGGCCAGTCCTGTTGCCGCGGGGCTGATTGGCGTGCTGCTGAGCAAGGGTGTGTCACACGATGAGATTGTCTCCGAAATGGAGGAATTGTCGATCAACGGGGCTGTTCCAAGAATCAGCCTACTTTTGCGGCCAGGAAGCCCCAACAGAATAGCGTCGAACGGCATTAGAGAGTACGACTTCGACATAATGCGAGTGTCCAACAGCAGCGTCACAAACGGCACTGCGATTAGAGCGTAAGTAGAATGCAAGTGAATATACGATCCGGATGTTTAGCGGTGCGGCTGGTGCGTGAAGCTGATCACGAGTCTTCCGGAGCGCGCGTTGTACGACACAAAAATCAGCGAGTGGCACGGCGTCTTGGGCGGGCTCTGGTCCACTGACGACGATTGCAGAGCCATGAGTTCGGAGTCGATGTCGTCGTTCTGGAAAAGCATGTCTATTTCGTTGACGCATTTGAGACACTCTCGTACTCTCATCTGAACAGGGTCACAGTATTTGCGGGAAAATTCAGACTCGGTCTGGTACTTGAAGTCGTAGCCAGTCGCCTTGCTTATAGCAAGAATGTATTTTTCGTACAATCGGAGGAGCACAGTCGCGGGTGTTTTTTCTTTGGCGGCCGTCCGTGCAAGAAGCTGTGCGTGCGGCTCGTTTGTCGTGAACACAATGTTGCGCAGCTCCTGTTCGTGGTTGAGTTTGAGTAGCTGGAGATAGTAGTCGAGTGATTTGATGACTGAGTCTGTGTTTTCGCACGGAGAACATAGGTCGTCGAGGCCGTTAGTGTTCTGGCCGCAGCAAACACACACAGATGGAGGCCGCCGCGAATTCTGCTCACCGATGGCATTGCTCTGGTCGCCCTGGCGCAGAAAATGCAGGCGCTGCTGGAGCTCGGCCCGCGAGTCTGCCGGAGACTGTGTCGGAGTGTCGTGCTCGGCCAGCGAGTCTTTCTCGAGTCCCGACGCGTCGGTCTGCTCAGGAGACGGCGCGGTAGACGACTGCGGCACATCGGGTGTCGTCTCGCGCGTCTGTTCGGATTTTGTGCGCGGAGTGTCGGCAGCAGTCGCCGTCTCCAAATCGGTATCCATATTTCTAATCTGCTGGATCATGTCGTACTCCTCTCTGTTTTTGATGACGCTATGTTTCGACCCACGCCGCTTCTGCGCTCGCTCGATCACGCGACATGGGTTGCACGTCTTGAATTGCAAGTGTTCGGGTGTCTCAGACACCAGTCTCTTGCGCTTGCATCGCCGGCATGTGATGGGTTTGCCGTTGACATAGACATAGTCTGACTCTGAGCCCTCGTTAGGGTTGTTGTACGCATTGAGCCGCGCAAGAACACGCTCATCGGTCAATTCGGAAGCCACCTTCATGTCGAGTTAATAGGGGGCCAAGGGTGTATGCATCAGCTACAACAACAAGTTTTTTTTGTTAAATTATTTATTATTCTCCAGGTCGATCGACCCGTCGTCTATTTAAAATAATTGGAATATGTAGTAGATCTAAAACACAAAAAACCCTTCCTCCTCTAGGTACAAGACAATCTTCTGGATCGCAGTGTTGATCGGTAGAGAGTCGAGGTCCACACGGATCTCCGCGTCGGCAGGCACCTCATAGCCTTCAATGTCCTTTCTGGAAGCCTGGAAGTATCCTCTTCTGTCGTTAGCCTCGCACACGGCCCTAGGCGTCTCAACAGACACCACGACAAAAGTGCCGGACTTGGCGACGGCTTTTCTGATGGCAGACAGCTCGGTGTTCGAAACGACCTCCTCGTTGTTCACCACAATCACGCCGGCACCAGATCTCACCAGCTCGCCAAGAACAAAGCTGACTGCCCCCCTGCCGATCTTGGCCGCATCCAGCAGCGTGATGTGTCTGCCGCCAGCAAACTGGTTGAACGTGGCCTGCAGAGCATAACTCAGCGCCTCAACGCCCGAGTTCGGCAAACCCTGCAAGTACAGGGCGAAACCCTGGGTCTGTCTTGGAGGATAAGCGGTTCTCAGGATCTTGACCACCTCAGGGTACGAGAACCACTCTGGGATGTGGGTGCCTTCTCTCAAACGCTTTCTAAGCTCGGTTCCGGAGATGTTGAGCGTCTTGGTGCCATCTGGAATGCTGTCGATAGGAGCGTATCTGGCCTCGTCGGGCAGATAAGTGACCATTCTGAACGGAACGACCTCAATCTCCAGCTCGGTGGAAAATCTCTCCACGAGTTCCTGGGCGTCGTATGGACCATAGAAAGGAACTCCCTTCGAGTTGGATCCTGGTCCCGCGTGGTCTCTGCCAACAATGAAGTGCGTGGCACCATAGTTCTTTCTGATAATGGAGTGCCATAGAGCCTCTCTGTCTCCGGCCATTCTCATGGCCAATGGCAGCAAAGCAAGCTGCGCCATGCCGTTCGGATACTTCTTGATGATCTCCTGGTACACCTTCACTCTGGTGTGGTGGTCGATGTCGCCCGGCTTGGTCAGCCCAACCACCGGGTGGATCAGTAAATTAGCCAGCTTGTCTCTGGCAGCACGCACCGTCAGCTCTCTGTGGGCCCTGTGCATTGGATTTCTGGTCTGGAAAGCCACCACCTTGGACCAGTGCTTGTTGGCAAACTCGGTACGCAGCTGGGCTGGAGTCTTTCTGAGCTCGGTGTAGTCGTAGTGCTTTGGCGCATTGATGGCCTGTAATGCGCCACCGATGTACACCTCACCAGCCACATCGAACAGGTAGCGGATAGCCGGATGCTCAGGGTCGCCTCTGAACACCTCCTTGGCCTCAAGCTGCTTGTCTGGGGTATAGATGTCTCCGACGGTGAGAATGGCCAATGCAAGGTCATCTCTAGGGTCTCTCAGCACAACTCTGTCGCCAGACTTGAACTGCGAACTCACCTGCTTCGAAACGTCCAGGGTGATTGGGATGGGCCAGACCTCGCCAGTGGAAAGACGCATCTTGTGAACGACAGACGTATAGTCGGCCTCGTTGAGGAAACCGGTCAACGGAGAAAATCCTCCAACGAGGATCAACTCGAGGTCGCACAGCTGTCTGTCGGTCAGAGAAAGAGACTTGAGGGTGGCAGCCTCGGCGATCAGCTCGCTCTTGATTGGCGCATCGCGTTGCAACAGGTCTTGGAGGACACCTCCGTGGGGAACGAGCATTTTGGGAGGAGAGTCGGTCAACTTTTGGTCAACTTTTCACTCGAGGCTTGGACTTTGTCGTCGGTACTGATAAAATTGCACGTGACTCGGAGAAAGAAGCCACTGTAATTTTTTCAGTATTTTTTTTTCTCCCGTTGCTGCACGTCTAGAGCTGCACAGCCCTGAAATCAGTCTGCTCCAGGTGGTACAGGTCTCTGCACTCGACGATGCGCAGCTCGCACTCCTTCATGGATGTGGCGTCGCCGAGCTTGCCCTGCACCGTCCCGCCAAGCCTTTCGACGCACATCCGCTGCGTTTTGGCCAGCACGCGTGACATCACGCTCTGCACCTGGTTCGTCGCCAGCACCACGTCCTGAAGTCTGAACAGCCTGTCCAGCAGCAGCGCAGAAAAGAGGTCGCCGACGCCGGTGAAGTACGAGTCCAATTTGGGGATTTCGAACAGAATTGGCTCGTCTGCGTCCTTGGAAGAGACACAGCAGTAGAAACAGCCTTTGGACTCTAAACCGAGCTGCTGTGCGCTCAGAAACAGCGATGAGATCACCACGTGCTTGATCTGATGTTCTGTGTGCAAGGTGGCCAGGGCGCGTCGCAGGTCGTCGCGGCTGGTGATCTTGAAGTCCAGCAGCAGCTCGAGTTCCAGCTGGTTCGGCGTGATCACGTCCACGAGGCCGCTGTGCACCAGCTGTCGATACACAGGAATCACGTCCTCGCTGACGTATATCTGGCCGTCGTCGCCCATGACGGGATCCAGCAGCCAGAGACACTGGGGACGGCTTCTTTTGACGGCCTTGCACATCTGGCCGACGGCGGCCAACGAGCTCGCGCCGTGGATGTATCCTGTGAGCAGGGCGTCGTACTGGACATTTATGTCGCACAGCCCGGCGTAGATCTCGGCAAGTTTGTCGCCAGCGACCACCTCGCCATGGACACTGCCGTACCCCGTGTGGTTTGAGAAATTGACCGTGTTGAGCACGTCGACGTTCCAGCCGAGCATCTGAAGCGGGAATGTGGCGGCCTTGTTCCCCACGTAGCCGTGGGCGACGTGCGACTGGATCGAGAGGAGCTGCATGAAATGAAAAGTCGATAAGATAAGGTCGTCGGCAAGGGTAGATTATTCACCTGTTGGGGTGCTAGCACGAAAAATGGATGCTCAGTGGAACACAAACGACTTCTCGCAGCCTCTAATGCTCTATCCGCGTTCTGTTTGGTGTCTGCCAATTCTGCGACGCTTCAGTGCACCTTTTGTTAGCAAATATTCTCGAGAAAAAATTAATCAACAACATGTAAAAACCGGTGGTCGGGAAGTCACCGGCTGCAACCGCTCCACAATCACCGTTTTCGTCCCCACGCTAACCAGCTGGATGCCCTGGTCCAGGATGCTGGTGTTGCCCTCCTCCCACTTGGACTCGTCGATCTTGCCGGACAAATACGAGTTCCAGTTGTTCTGCAGGTCTTTGCCGACGGGAATGGAGTTGTCGGTGATCGAGGACTCCATCGCGTTCACAATCATCGGGATAGGATTGGTGAACGGCACCTCGATCTCAGAGTCCTCCACCAGCATGCGCGGCTTGCGTGCCAGGTCCAGTGGGCTCTGGCCAGGCACCAGCAACGTCTGCACCACGTTCCAGGCCTGTCCCTTCAGGACAGCCAGTTGTTTGCGAAACATGCGCTCTTTGAAGCCCGGGTCGCGGCTCAACATCTCGCGCAACAGAACGCTCGTGTCCTCCCACCACGCTTTCGAAGTCAGCAGGGGCAGAAAATGGTTTCTGGTCTGCACAGAAAACGGCTGGCCAATAATGGAGATCGGAAGAAATAGCCACCCAAAGGGGAACGACCGCCACTCGTTTGGATGTTTCCACGGCAGCGACAGCCCGTTGTCGATAGCGCCGAGCCGGAGTCGCGCGCGGCCGTTCTCGTGCTCTATCTTGAGCATCCAGTTGTCAAGGCCACGGTCGGTGTTTCTGACGATAAAGTCGAGAATGACAAGTTTTTCGATCTCCCGCTGTAGTTGCGAAAGCGTGTCTGCGGTCCATTCGAACGCTCCGTTGGTCTGGGTGGTGGCTGTTTGTGCCGGACCCTGATGCGGCAGCGGATGTCTTCTGAAAAATTCGTCTGCCCCCACGTAGCCGTCCAGATACAGCTGGAACGAGCCGACCTTGTGTCTGGGCTTCTTCTTGCGCAGCATGTAGCCGATTTTCTCGTAGAAGGGATAGTAGAAGCTGTCTGACGAGAGTGTCACGATATCTGTGTAAGGGACGATGTGGGTCTGGAGTTGGCGGTCCAGTAGACTGGTAGCGCTCTCGGCGATGTAGCCCGTGTTGGGAATCAGACACGAGCGGCCAAAAAAGCACGGGAAGAAGTTTCTGTGGATCCATTTGGTCATTTTCGGCGACAGGGGCCCGTACGGCTCCTCGTCCTGGGGCTTGAACACGCCAATCGGCTCGTAATTGGCGTTGTACACATAGTACGAGCCTGACGAGCCTGACGAGATCAGCCGCGGCTTGATGCCAAGCTCAATGGCGGCCGCGCCACTCGCGACGATCCGTTCGAAGTCCTGCTTCGTGGTGGGCCCTGAATCCAGGAACCCGGCAGGGGGCAGCTTGGCGAGAGGGTGGATATCTGGTGGGGCGCGGAAGACGGAATAGTATATTTCTGTTGTGTGGGGCTGGACGTTTTTGGAGCGGAAGATACGGGGGAACCTCAAGTCGCGGATATTGTTTGTCCAGTGGGCAAGAGACCGTTTCGAGAATGGCGAGTGGTCTGTGCCGTGGGCAGGCGCCAACAGCGGCGTGGTCTCAGACAGCCCGGCGGACGACGATCCCTGCACAGGGGGCTGGAGCGGGCTTGGAGGTCCGGGCTGGGCGGCGATCGTCATGTGCTAGCGCATGTGTAAATTATTTAAATAATTCGAGAAAAATAAGATGACAACCTCGTCGCTCTTGGGCCACGTTTTGCCGCTCGTGGTGCCGTTTCTGGCGCAGCAGGACAAGCTGAACGTTGCTTACGCAAACTATGAGCTGTACCAGGCGGTAGTGCCGTTGTTGTACCAGAAATTGCTGTTTACTGGCAGGCCTCTTGTAAACAGCGAGGGCAGCTGGACAAATATTGGGTCTCTGAAAAACCCACTCATCGGCGACAAAAAACACAGCGAAGTGTACACGCTGCGACAGGAGCTACTGTTGCAGACCCTGACGCTCAACAAGGAGCTTGCCAGGTACGTCGAGCAGGTGGTTGTGGTGGATCAGGAGATACTACGAGATTTGGCACAGGTGCTCAGTCAGTGCCCGAATCTGAGGAGATTTGAGGTCCCGCAACCGGACCGCTGGCTTGCAGAGATCTACAAAAGACCATTGGAGTCGTTTGTGGTCACCGAACTTGACCAGCTGTGCCATCTGCCCGACACCGTCAGACGGCTGAAACTTGGTGTGCTAAAATCGGAGTCGCTTTCTGTTTTCGACCGCCAGCGGGCCCTAAAAAAAATCTACTCATTGGACGCACTCGAGCTCGTGTCCGACGAGCCGTCCATCACGACGTTCCTCAAGTTTCTGCAGCCGTTCGCTCGTCTCAGACTCACGTCGCTCAGCATAGTGTATTACCACGGATACAACGACTACAATCACGTCTCGCGCACTTTAGTGCAGCAGCTGCTGGATAAAACCGATCTGGCCACGCTGCGGGAGCTGGAGATGGTGCTTGGGTGTGACGAGATGGCGTGCGGGTGTTTGGGAGAGTTCTGCCGCCATCTGGTGTCGAAACCATTTAATTTGCGGCGACTGGCTATTTTGCAACGCACGGTCCACAGAGACCACAATTACACGGAAAAATTCGACGTCGCCGTGACGTCGCTTTTGGCGTCGATGCCCAATAACGAGCGTCTCACAGAGCTGTATATCAAGCACACGCCGCCGCTCGACGCCATGATCGTCCACGGGTTCGAGGGAAATTATAATAAACGACGCGATCTCTACCACTCGATGCTGCCGCACTTGCGCGGGCTCGAACGGCTCGTGTGCCCCACGTTCGTGTGGTCGCTCGCATGCTACGAGCAGCTCATGTCGGACCTGCTGTGGAACGGCTGCACGTGCGACCACTGCGAGTCTTTCCTGTCGCTTTTTGACGAATTCATCATGAAACACCATTACTATGACGCCGCGTCGGGCCTCGAGAAAGACGTCATCTCGTCGTGCTTTTTCAGCTGCGCAGCAGCAACGCTCGCCGCCCGGTTTGTCGGAAGTCCACTCGAACACCTCCCGTTGCTCGACGTGTACTGGAATTTCCACTCTCTGCTCAACATGGACCACGACGCCGGCTACGACTGCCGGTTCAACCAGAGCTTTTTCCGGCATCTCGCCGCCTGCATCTCGCATTTCCTCCAAGAGTACGTCCACGAAGTTTCACGGACAAACCCAAATCTGTGGCACGTCAACTTCAACGGCATAGTGTTTGAAAAATCAGACTCTTGGGTCTGCAAAAACGAAAAAGTGTATCGAATCTAATAATCTTGTCTATTTGCCAAATCGCTCGTAGAACCTCTCGCGCTCGTGCTTGAGGTCCAAAGAGTACTGGAAGTTTTTCTCGTGGCTCTCTGTGTCCTCTGGTGTTTTAAAATGCTTGGTGAATAGCCGGTCGCATGTCTGGCGGATAGCATCCATTTCCTCTATTTTATCCATGTACTCGTAGTCAAACGTGACAAACGCTTCTTTCTGTATCCGCTGGCACTCCCGCACCATTTTCCATAGAGGAACGCACTCAGAGCTCCACACGTTGCGTGCTTTGTCGCATTGGAGGAATTTTTCAAAAAGTTCGGCACAATTGATCGATATTGCCTCCGAAACAGGATACTCCCGCTTGTACATCTCTACCCGATACGCCTCCTTGATCGATTGTTGCTGGACACGGTCGTACTTGGGGTCTGTTTGGTCTTTTGATTCAGAGCCGATTTCTCGACCGTCAGTCTGTTTGGCCAACAGCTGCTTGAGCTGCCGGTCGCTTATCGTCGACTCCTTCGAATCAACATACTTCTGCAGCTCTTCGGGTAATTTGTCGTCCGTCGTCTCGGACTTTCTAAACCACATTTACCCCACAATAATAATAAAATTAATTAAATTATTTCAATTTTAATATCTCAGCTTTGGCTCTTGAAGCTTGTTTTTCTTCCACGATCCTCTCAACCTCTGCGTTTAGTCCCAGCCAGCTGATAGGCTCAATTTCTGGAAGAGAGTTGATCCACGAAATACAGTCGTCAATGCTATCCGACTCCGGGAGATAGATGGAAGATCCGTCAACGGCAATGCTCTGCGAATCCAGGACGTTGGAGTTGAAAAGAAGAGCCGAAATGTCGATAATGACTTCGAGGTCCTCCTTATCGGTGACTTTTCCTCCAAAAACAACACGACCGAGCAAATTCGAAAGCATGTCCCAAGAAACACCCTTGGAAATTATTTGGTCCAACACATGTTTGGCCGATGACAAATCGCTCTGCGTAAATTCGTAACGCTCCTTGAACCCAACAGGCACAAAACGCAGCCTTTCTCTTAGAATACCATAAAACCATGCGAGCAAAACGTACAATCTCGCGTGGTCTGGATGTTGAGCTTTTCCAAGGTTCAGAATGCCGTTGGGTCTGATGAGAGTTTCTTGAAGAACCGTTCGTATTCCAGGATTGCTCTCCAAAATAACCTGCTTGCACATTTTGACTATCGTTGTGGCGATGTGCGAGTCTGTCTGGCAGGTCATGAACAGGCGGAACTCGCTGTGAATTTCTGCTTCGAACAGCTTCGGAATAATCTCGACAAAGTCAGGAGCCATGTGCACATTTTCAATCAGTAACCAGCTGCCTTTTTTCAGCGCAGCAACAAAAAGTCTACGCGCAACTTCAACTCCCTCGCTGGAGCCCATAGAGTAGGACTCGACGCGTTGCTGAGCGGCCAGCGCTAGGGAGTAAACGGTAGAGCTTGCATCGAATCCGCCAGAAGTACGCAAAATGAAATACTTGTGCGACTCGAGCAGTTGCGAAATGTCGTATTCGCCAGAATGCTCAAAGTCGCCAACATATTCCTTCATTAGGTTCTCGAAAATAGCACGGTCTTCTTGCAGCAGCGAGCCGGAAAGTGTTGAGTATGCCTCTTTGCCGAAAGCTTTCACCATTTCGGAAACAGGTCGACCTTTGCTCTGCGTCAGCATCTTCTTGAAGATCACAACCAGATCCATGGAAGCAAATTGGTAGACTCTGTTAAGTTTGCAGAGACGGTCAAGCAGAAGTTGTATGTTGCAGAAAGCTTCACCAAGACTCAGATACTTGTCCCTCACCTGTTTCACCTGGTCCAGGATTTCTGAAGACTGCGACAGTTTGGTCTTGATGGTGGCAGCCTCATGTTTGATCGACTCAAGCTTCTTAACTAGCTCGTCGTTTTCCAAAATGCTCACACGAGTGTCACTCAGGCTCAACAGGAGATCGTTTTCCAGGTTGTATAGCGATTCCTTATATTCCCCGTTGAGCTTGGAAAGCTCGACAAGCTGTTGTTCGAGCGATGGCTGCTCGCTATTAAGAGTCATATTCAGCGCCTGGTTCACTAGAGAGCTGCTGGTGAAGGTATAATTCAGAACGTTCATCCGTGCTTCCAAATATGGCGGAATTCGAGCAGACGCGTCTTTAGTGTGCACAAATAGCTGGAATTTAGGAGAAAGGTCGATCTCCCTCGATCCAAGCTTGACGAGACTGCGGCCGCCGGAGGTTTCGACGTCTCTGGCAATCACACGGCTGACAATCGGGTCGTAATGTTCACCATCCCGAATGAGTATAGAGCCTCCAAATCTTATGCAATTTTCCAGAAGCTTCACATACCCGTCGTCCAAAAAGCTCGTGACCACAATATCCTGGTACTGTTTTTCCATAAAGTCAATCATCAATCCCGATGGATCAATAAGGAACGCAAATCTTCTGTCTGCAGACATCATCATGGTGTTTTCTATGAAAAGTTCGTCGTTTGGAAGACCATTCGTTTGCCAAGTAAACTCTTGGTCGGGTTTCAAACTCGACGCGCGGTAATTAAACGTGCTGTCGAATGGAATGGCATATTTTGCGAGCTCGGTCTTCCAAAGCTCCAAATATTCACGCCGTTCAAGCTCGTTATAGCGTCCCAGGTATGACATGTAGGCCGCTCCAAGAAGGGTATTGCCAACAAGACACTCTCTCTGGCCCTGGAACGCCACAACACTTGCTTCCCATCTGACTTTCTCCTCTCGCAAACTCTCCAGAAGTAAGGTGCTGCGTTCAACCTTGGTTTCCACGTCCTGCATCTCGGCCTTGATTTTTTCACTTTCACGAATAGTCTCGCTGTACTTTTCCTTGTAGACTTCTATGCTCTCCTGCAAGTCGTTGATCATTCCATCGATTGCAATCAATTTCGCCTTGGTATCAATAAGTTCGTTTTCCAGGGCCCGCACTTCGTTTCTCAAAGGCTGAACTTTCTCAACAACAGAAGCATATCTAAGCTGAGCTTCCACCCAAAGTAAAAGCGGTCCACAAGCTTTGCTGGCCCGGTTAACTGCTTCAAAATTGTACCCGGGTCTTGAAATAAATTCGCGTTCCATAAAGTCTGCCAACTCCTTCGTAAGATGCACTTCGCTGTCAAACCCGACAATGCTTGCAATGAAGTCGTCTCTTCTAATTATGAGCTGGACATCCCGCCACGTATTCACGTCGTATCCCAAAAGAATACACACCGACTCAAGGGTCATCTTCACTGCCTCAGGAGGATTGTTCATCGAACGCAGCTCTGTAAGATGCTGTTTCTTGATGTTCTTGACTCCCTTTTGTGCCTCTAAAATCAAAGGCTCCACATTTTTCAGATCCTCAAGAACAACATTCCGCCGGTCGCTAATAATGCGCTCCTGCTCTGTAAACCTCTTGTGGATCTCAATAGACGCTTCCTGTTTGCGTTCTGCCTCATTCTGATCGGTGATCATTTTGTCGAGCATTTCCCTTGCCTCCTTGTTCTTGTTGTCCAGCTGAAGCTTCTTAACAGACAAACTCTCGCTCAACTTCTTGACTTCCAAGAATGTTTCTCTAAGCCTGTCCAGACCAACATTTATGTGCGACTGGTGCTCTTGAAGCTCTGTTTCTTTCTGTTTAAAAGAGCTGATGAAATTGTTCACCAGACTGAAAAATTCATTAGGAGTAGGGCTCCTGTTTCTGAATCCACCGTGTATAGACACCAAAACATTCACGACGGCATCACGCAACCCATCCACACCCACTCCAGGAGGGGCATGGTACTGCGAATTATTAATCGGCAGAACAGCCAGTAATCCCTTGGCCACTGTCTCCAGAGACTCGGCTGTCCAGTCACCCATCCAGCTAATCACACATCTATTGAACAATGCAGGAGACGAAATGAGAGGCGGAGCATTAGACGAGTAGGGATCCGTAATTGTAAAAACCACATGGAAGTTTTTGGCCACCTGTTCTGTGAACCAGGTGTACAGCTCCGCGTCAGAGTCCAAAAATAGGCCCTGTTCTTGAGACTTCTGTGAACAAAGAGTCATCAGCGTGTTGTAATCTTCTCCTTCAAATAATCCAGGAACCTCGGCATTGGCAAGAAGAGTGTTCATTCTTTCCAGGAACGCTGTCTCCAGAATAGCAGACTCGTCGATAATGAAACACAACTTGTCGCCTTCGGCTGCTCGGCGAAGGAGTTCCCGCAAGGTCGCATCAAATTCCGCCAAAGTGTATTTCCTGGAAACACTCAGCTGGTGGATTGAAAGTCCGTTAATCCACGCGACAAACTTGGTAAGTGTAGTCTTTCCGCTGCCACTTGGCCCCACAAGAATCATGTGGCCTTGTGGATTTTTCAGGACCCGATCTATGCGCAGCACATGGTCTAATAGGTCCGGGTAGAGCACGAGAGAAACATTTGTCTCTTCCTCGCTAAACACCTTCAAACGCTGCTCAAGGAACGCACCCAGCTCTTTTTCGGAAACAGGGCTGTAATCATACGACAGCCAACCTGAATACAGAATCGGCATCTCTAGTGCACTTTCTGTGTCCGTATACGGGAAATTTTTGGTCAGTGTCGACTTGATCATCTCATAGGTCCAGATTCTCTCCTCCTGGGTGATTAAACGATCAGAGAATAGTCTCAGTGCTTCATGGGCCCAGATGCGAAGAAGGCCTTCCAAAGAAAGCTGGGTAGAAGACCTCACGGCCTCGTAAATACCACGAACCCAACGGGTCAGCTCTCTTGGGGAGTAGATGTAGTGTGCTCTGTCCGTAAAATGCGCTTTGGACGAAGTGTAGACCTGGATCATCGAATCGGTCAGAGATTGCACGTATCCTCGGAGGTCAGGAACACACTTGAGCAACGCTTTGTTGAAGGTGGAATAAATTTGGTTCAATGACTGAGTGCCAGGATAGTCCACCATGATCACAGAACAATGTCTCAGGAATCTGCCGTTCAAAACGTTTCTTCCGGGGTCTGTGGGCGGATTGCAGGCTCCGACAAGTTGTATGTTTCCCAAACTGACCCAAGCCCCGTCCTTTTTCCTCCAGAATCCGTTTTTTTCCACCAGCTGCCGCAAAAACGATATTGTTGTCTGCGAGCCATATTCATCAAACGCAGGAAGGTTGATTTCGTCGCAGAATAAAACCACCCACTTTTCGGCCACGGCAGGAACAAGTTTGAGCCCTGTTGGGCCTGTTTGATAGACACAGTGCTGCTCCAGTGCTTTAACAACCAAGTCTGGCGTGGTGTCCTTGGAGAAGTTCACGCCAACAAATATGTACTGGTGTGACTTCCTGAGCGCAGACATCAACGTCATGGTCTTTCCGGAACCGGGAGGACCGCAGAGAATCACAGTTTCGTGTTTTCGCACTAGTGAGAAAATAAGGTTTTCATGGACGCTGGTGTCCAGCGTTGGAATGACGATGTCTGGCCTTGTGATCATATGAGGTTCTAGGTCGCTTTCTTCGATGTCACAGGGTGACCAAGTGTAATCAACCATTGAGATGTCGGAGTAGAGCATGTCTGGTATGCTGAACTGAGCTAGCCCAGGTAAGGTCTGCACGTAGCTGCAGAACTTCTCCCTGTTCTCTAATGACAAGTCCCCGGCAAAGGACCATATCAACGAATGCAGAGCGGAACGGGCAACATATGGAATAAGGTTATCTTGGACAACGGCAGCTTGCACGGCCAGCTTCTCGAGTCTTTGTGACATCAAGCCGAAAAAAGTGTCAATCATGCTCAAACCTCGGTCCATCACATGCGCATACTTCTTCGTCTCCAGCCATACCTGCTGGAGCACAGATGCTGGAAGCAGTTCCTGCAAGTGATTGGCAAACCTCTGTTTAATGTCGTCCACTGAGCCAGCCCGAAAGTTCCCGGCCATATCTTCGTTTTCGAGTGACTGATTGCGGAACGAGCACATGAGATTGGCATAATAGTCTTCAAAGCCGAAAAGCATATTCCCAAACGAAACGATACCACACCGACTGACCGTGGCTGGAGTGGCAAAGTTCAGATTTTCGACCTCAAACACAATCCTCACGTTGTCTGGCAAAGGAATCCGCTCTCCGCTAGGCAGAGTTAAAATCTTGTTGTCGTCGAGAACACTGTTGAGGTTTTCGACCCATTGAGGGTCGACGTCACCATCAAAAACGATCCAGATGTTCTTGGATTTCTCGCGACGCAAATTCAGCTCCACGCGCCGCAAAAGTGTGGTGAAGACACCGTCAGTCCATTCTCTTGTCGCATAGTCCAAAGAACCATACAACGGCTCTTTTCCCAGCACCTTGGGATCAATGGTATACACGGAGTTCTCCACCCCCGTCAACCGCTTCATGGCTTCCAAAAGACACTCGAAAAGCATGGTCTTGCCGCTTCCGGCATCTCCAACCATCATGAACCCATGATGCGACCGCTGTATCTCAAAAACTTGTAGAGCTTTCTTCAGCCATGACGAGGATGCTGCAAGTCCTCTCTCGGCAGCAATCTCCTTCAAATGCGGAACGAGCTCGTCAGCTGCTGTCTCCAAGCCTTTATCACACCCAAATATGCCGATATGCGCAGAAAAAAATGGCTCGTCCTGAACAAGGAGCTTGGGTAGAGTGACTGTGTTCAAGCTGTGTACAACTATTCTGCTCTCCATTTCGGAATCGACGGACTGCTCCCTGAGCGCTCTGCGGAACCCGCCGCATCTTGCCAATGTGCTTTTCAGGGCACGCAATCCAAAATCATAGTGAGGCTGGTTTGAACAGCTGGACGCCAATCTTCTGAAAAAGTCCACCACTTGCTCGCCTAACCTCTTGGCAGAGCTGAAACCTTGAGATATCAGTATCACCTCGCAAATTACGCTCTGGTCTGGCTGCACAACGGCGAAAGTACGGTATTTGGTCTTCAAGTTGTCTGGAAGAGCAGATCTGCCGGCATAGTTTGGGTTGCTGGTGATAAAAACGCCAGATCCTGCCGCTACTTGAAACTTCTTGCCCAGAACCTCTATGTTCATGCCGTTATCAGCTCCTAAAGCGGTCTCGATCTTTTCGATCTGCGTGGAAATGGCAGAAAGCATCTTCCGGTCCAGTCTATTGAACTCATCGAAACAACACCACGAGCCTACACGACAGACACCAATCAGGATCCTGCTGACACTGTGGAAATCAAACGTCTCATCACAACAGAAAACCAGTACCATCATTCCCAAGTTTTGTCCCAATGCTTTAATGGACTCTGTTTTTCCCGTACCTGCAGGTCCAACGAGAGAGCCTCCTAATTTTTCGTTCAGTGCCTCGGTCATAGCAAGGTGACAGGTATCCATCAGCGGAGTGTATACAAGACGGGCAGGAGCACCAAGATACTCGAATCCATAGTGTGCGGCCCAGTTCCCTTGTTTCACCACCACAGACTCAAGGATGTTATCTGTCTCAATTAAGTAGTAACGCTGCTGTGACAGCCACTCGTAAGACTTCAAGCTCTGATCCTTCTGCAGTGCCAAAATATCCCGTTGGTGCACAAGCTCAATAATTAGATTTTCGTACCTTCTTCGCTGCAGGGACGACAAATCTTGCAGAATTAGCTCTGCAAAGATTGAAAGCACCTTGCTGTATTTTTCCACACACATGCTATGGTCGGCAGTGGATTCCACCAGTTGCGTCCAAAACACCTGAAGCGACAGAATCAAAATCTGGTTCGGGTATTTGTCGATCCATTGAACAAGACTTTCTTTCAGGTCTTCTGAATCCCAAACGGTGAATAGCTGTTTTAACGAGCGTTGCAACAAATGAGCTAAGGTCCGTTTAGTTTCCATTTCCAGTTCACGTAGCCAGTCTGTGAGAGATTGATGAGTCACCAGGGACACCGGTGAATTCAAAGTGACTTTTTCTCCTTCCGGGGAAATAATCCCTTCGATTTTGGATACGTCCGGATTGTAAAGCGTTCCCGCTATTCCAATGAACATTTTTTGCAAATAAGTTGAAACCAGGGGAATGTTGGTTGAGTTTCCGACAATCTCAAGCAGCTCCTCATTACCAATAAAATAAAATCGAGGAAAAATGTCCCTTTGCTTTTCCAAATACCCTATCAAGGATTTTTTGATTTTCTCCAAAGTTTCAGAAATCTTGGTCAGAATCTGCTTGACGTTCGGGATGTTGCTCACCTCAGCCACCAACACTGATTTGTATACTTTCTTCATTAGCGAGTGGAATTCAGAAGACGTATTATAAAATCTGTTTGACTCCAATGGTAGCAGCTTTCTTATTTCATCGTTCTTCTCAAACACACCAGACAAATATATCCATTGACGCTGAACGTCAATCCACATATCCAATACAGATTGCACATCGGACAGCTTCTCCTCTAACTGGTTGATTGTCTTCTCAAATGCGGAATAGTACGGCGACATTTTCGTTGACCATAAGGTATTGAGATCCTCTGTAATGGTCTGAAACAAAACATCCCAGCCTTTGATGAGTCTGAACTCGTCATTGAACTGGAACAACTGGAAAGAAAGCTGATCCCAGTTTTTCTGAATATTATTGATGGATTTCTCCAAGCTCTTTTCTCCTTGGGCCTTGTGTATTGCTGATTTGAAGTATTTCTCATTTGCGGCAAGATCTAGGTCCAGGACGTGGCCTAGAGTCATATTGGCCGGTGGCTCTTTAAGAGTGTGATCTCTAAATATCTCAATCCAGTGACGGTCATTGATCGCATCAGACCGTAGCCCTCCAATAATCGGCAGGACCTTGATGTAACTCTTGAGTTTTGCTTGAAACTCTTCAAAAGCAGAGTACTGTCTTATGGTGGCTGGCTGTGCCCTAGAACGGGCTAGAATGTCCTCTAAGGTCTTCCGAAGAGATGAGATGGTAACAGAGGACCATTTTTGGGAGCGCAATTCTGTTAAAGAAACGTGTAGTTCGTTGATGATCGACCAGAACCTCCTCAGGTCCTCCACTTCTCCTAGAATCGATGATAAGTTATCTTTTATGAGCAATTGGAGATCGAGAACTTTAGATGCGTTCAAAAGCTTTGACCGTTCCTTCATCAGCCTCAGACAGGCATTTTCAAACCGGTTTAAGGACGAAAGAGCCACCTCTGGCTCAAGCTTCTTGCCCAGTGGCTTGTCATTACTCCACTGTTTGTTCAAAGAGTCAATGGACTCCTTGAGCATGCCGGCTTCTTTTTCCACTGTGCTGACAACGAGAGTCATATTGGATAGAATTAATTGGATTTTTGCATCTACCAAGGTGCTTAGTGCAAAAAAAGCTTTTTGGAGCTGCTCAAAATGAACCCAGTCCTGCCCGAACTTGACGCGGAAAAGGATCAACAGATGATTGCAAGAGTCTAGCGTCTGAATTTTGGTGGAACTCTCCTGAACATAATTCTTTGTCTGGTAGAGAAGGTCCACTAGAGCTATGACGGCTTTTGCGGAGCCGAAGTCCACTGGAGCTGTTTCAATAGCCCTCCGTTGGGCTTTAACTTCTTCAAGAGTGCAATTGATCTCTTTTGAGACTAGCTGTGTAAGGACGTCCAAAATATTGCGCTGCCAGGTGTTGTAGTAGGTGCTCACTTTCCACTGAGCCTGCTCGTACTCGAGTTTGATCGGCCCAAATCTAGTGAACGTCTCCACTGTGTCGAATGCTTCCTTGAGGTGTTTCACTTCAAGAAGCGCATCCCGCCATTGTGACAGATTGGTGCCAAGGGCTCTTTTCAAATCCTCAAGCTCAATGCCCCACAGCGATTGCAGTTGAAGCCATTTATCCACCAAATTTTTGGCCAAAACCATAACTTGTCCAAGCTCTTCAACGCATTCAAAATAGGGCCTTTGAAGTAGATTCTGAAGATTAGAGAACATCTTGGGGTGGTCGTCAATAGAGACTTCAAACTGGCCAGAGGTTAATCGGTGCTGGCTGGTAACAGTATTTAAGCATTTGTTGAGATCTGCAACGATTGACATCTCGGAAATTTCCAACGGAGGACGAACAGACAGCTTAAAGTCCTGCATAACTATTGTATGGATTTTATCTGGGATATCTCCCTCCATGCCACATAATCTTGCTCTCCAGATGGCTAGCTCAGATTTGCACCTATGAAAAAGAATATCCTCTACGGCGAGGTTCATGGCATTGGTAAACTCCTCAATATTCGTAAATCCTTGTAAGGCGAACTTGTTGACTTCTCGTTGCAACGTGTCGATGTTGCGACGGAACTCCTCCGCGGTATATCTGCAGGTCGTCAAATCATTGAGAGCTGTTTTAATCTGTTCTCTTGAAGACTCCAAGAACTCAAACTTTTGCAAAAGAGTCTGAATCTGAAACTGGAACTTCTCTGCTTCCTCGCATACTTTCACTTCATCAAGATTCGTTAAACCCGATTCAATTAACACTTGAGCATTTTCTAGCGCGATCCACTCAGACTGTGAAAGAAACGTAATGCCTCTAAAAATGGTGTTTAGGTATGGCTGTAGCAAAACCTTGAGCTCACCCAATTGATCGACCTGTTGCAAAATAGACTCAAGATTGATCACCGAATTGTTGAGACTAGTTGCAATGGGGTATATGGTCTCCAAAGTATGGGCAAGAGAAGCAACATTGCGGGGTATTTCAAAACCCATGATTTGCAGCAAGTTGACCTCCTTGAACAGTTCTGCATCAGCAGGTGACAAGTTGACCTTGACCGTAAATTCCTTGGACTCTGTGCGCTCTATCTTAAGTATATATCGTCTCACAGTCGTATCTTTAACATTTTGCTTGAAAGAGGACAGCCAATCGCGGTAGCACTTATCCAGGTCCAGTTTCTCCATAAGTAACTTCATTTCATTCTCGATTTTTGCACCTTCAGGATACTTTGCCCAGTCCTTTGTCAAAACCAGCTCCATACGCGTAATTAAAAACTCGATCTTGTATCTTGCTTGGCTGATCCAGGCGATCATGCTGCTGAAGCGCGGGATGTCTCGAAGCTGAAGCATTTTCTGTGTGCTTTTCTGTCGTTCAAACTCCTGCTGAAGCGAAACCAGGTCATCCTGAATCACCTGCAATAGTTCATGCTGGTGGTCAAATATAGAAGCTCTGATGTTGGGCCGTTTCAGCAAAAATGAGTACTGCTCAAATATCGTAAAGGTCTCGTTTGGAGCCGAGATGGCCTGAAGTGTTTGTCGGAGAAATTCGATCAGCTTGTCTTCAAGCGCATTCACTCTCTTCTGGTACGTCCTCTCTGCTTGTGTCCATGCTCTTTGGCCTTCTGTTCCTATGTCTAGAGGGTTGGCAGTCTCCACGGAACTATAAGCGTAGTCAAGCTCTTCCAGATACGCAGTCACCTTCGTGGCTTTAACCAGGTTTGAAACTATTTCTCTCAATTCTTCGTGCTGGGACCTGAACTCAGCAGCCTTCGAGACGGCTTTCTTCAGCTCATCTGGGACCACGATCCTCACAGCTATGAATTTGTCTGATCTCTTTCGAAGCAGTTCACGAGCCATCGTGGTGAAGTCTTTAATATGTTCATCGAGGTTTTTTAACAAATCGTCCACTTGATCGCTTATAAGCTTGAAGTCAGCATACGCTAGCTCCATTACTTTTGCATCGTGTAAAATGCCGGTCAATTTGAGCATGGTGTCCTCAACGATGGTCTGACAGAGCTCAATTGCTCGTTGGATCGGATACATGGTCACCCGGAGTTTACGCAGGTGCTCAAAGATGGAAGAAACAGCCTCGCCAATTTTGTCCAGCGATTGTGCGGATAAAAGATCGTTGATGGGGAGGTCCTTGAGCAGTTGGTTGTATTTAGCGGCCACATTTAGTGCGTCCTTGATTCCAGTGTCGGAAAACGTCACCGTGGCGTGGTATCTCTTTGCAGAGCGTAAAACGTCGAGCGTAAGCTGAATCTCGGGGCTTTTGAGCTGTTCCTGAATAGACAACAGCGCTGTCTCCTTAGAGGCCCAAAAATTCACTTCCGCAAGCGTGGGTCCGTCGGAGGGTTCATGGCTGAGTTGGGCCACGTTCTGGACTTGTTTGACCCAGTCGTTGACGATCGACTGCATCTCGTTCAGAATCTTGGAGTCTGTTTTGGTGTGTTCGTCGAGAATGTCGATGGAAAAAGCGGCGAGATGCTGGTTTTGCCGCACAGCACGTAAAATCGCCGGATGCGCGGTGGTGGCGAGGTTCGGGATCTGGATCGTCTGCTGCAGATGCTGGAAGGAAAGTGCGAGTTCGGAGATCTTTTTCTGTGTAGAAGCCACGGACTGCGAGGTGGCAAATGAAGTGAGAGCCGAAAAGTACGGCGAAATTCCAAACTGCAACAGCAACTCCAGATACTCAAAGTTCTGTCGCGGCGAAGACCTCAATGGAAGCTTGGCCACAAAGATCTGGTCTGTGCACGGCACGCTGTCAAGCAGCGGGCCCCTCTGTTTGAGAAATACCACGATGGAGGCCGAGTGGGCAAGATCCGCCAGCTTCTCTGTCTCCAGTCGCTCATATAAGTGTAATTCTAGAAGTTAGAGCGCGCAAAATGGTACTTACCGTGCATTCCTGTCTGGACAAGGAAAAGGGCACTTTCGCTGGGGTTTTCGATAAATTGGGCCAGCAGGAGATTGTAGTCTCCGTCCAGACTGGCCGTGCTAAGCAACGAGGCCGCCGACCGCTGAATATAGTCGAAAACGGTGGCGGGGAGAAGCAAAGACATATGCGGGAGAGTTTTGTTTATTTGTTGATCTGAGACGCGACTTCACCGCCACACAGTAAGTAAAAGTGCTACGCCACAGAGGAATAATATTCTGACTATTACTACAAAATTCAAAAACGGTATTGTATTGTATCCATCATGCTAATGACACTTAGATCACAAAACTGAACATCCTAAATAGAACAAATATTAGTTATTAGGCTGTCGTGGGCACGAAGGAAGCAAGATATCAATAATGGGGAGCAGTCCTCTATTAACCCATTTCAAGTGCTAGCTCAGTTGGACTTCTCGTGCTGAGTAGAGACTCTGTTCATGGCAACCATGAAGTCCTCAAGGGTTCTTTGAGGAGGTCTCTCCTTCAGTGGCTTGCCGTTCATGAATCTGTCGAACTTCTCAGACTCAGACATAATAACGTAGGCACCACCAAGGACACAGAAGACACCGAACGACCAGATCCACACTCTGACAACAGTGACGATGTCGTTCCAGTTCTGGGACCACCATCCGAACAGGGTGAACATGGTGGCAATGATATCGACAATCAAGACGGCACCAGACAGTTGCCACGATGGAATGGAGGACCAGAATGGACCGGTGGCTCTGGTGACGAAAATCAGCCAGTTCTCAGTCAGGGAGATTTGCAAGAACAGGACACCGTCGATGGAACCAAAGTTCTGGATGATACCTCCCTTTGGCAGGAACATGGTGGTCAAGGTGATCCACGTACCGATGGCAAGGATGACACCCATGACGATGGACATACCCCATAATCTTGGCAGGTTCCACTTGACTGGCTTCTGGTCGAATGGAGCGTTATCGTAAGCAATGGCAAGAGTAGCAACGTCGGCAAAGATGGCAATGAAGACAACCAAGTCAATGTTCAAAGACTCGTTCAGAATGGCAATCCACAGACCAAGGAAGATCTCCAAGTGCAAAGACAGAGCAATACGGTAGACAACGTAAGCGTACATTCTGTGGAAAATCTGTCTGGAAGTCTTCAAGGCGTCAATGATGGCAGAAAGACCTGGAGCAAGGAAAACGATATCGGCAGCAGATCTGGCAGAGTCCGAGGCACCCTCGACGGCAATACCAGTGTCGGCCTTCTTAAGAGATGGGGCGTCGTTGACACCGTCACCAGTCATGGCAACCAAGTAACCTCTCTTTTGCAGAATCTCAACGACATTGTACTTGTGTTGAGGGAAGACCTCAGCGAAACCGTCAGCGTTCTCAACAAAGTCAAACAACTCGGATCCAGACAAGTCTCCTCCTCCGGAAAGTCCCAATCTGTCGGCATCAAAAATGTTGGTACCAAGACCCAACTGTCTGCAGGTCTCCTTGGCAATACCAACAGCGTCACCAGTAAGCATCTTGACTCTCAAACCGAGCTCCTTAGCCTCGTTAACAGTCTTAGCAGTGTCATCTCTAGGAGGGTCCATACATGGCATGATACCGAGAATCTCCCAGTGGCCCTCACCTCTCTTTCTGGCAACACCCAGAGATCTGAAACCTCTGGAAGCAAACTCGGCAACCTTGTTTTCGTACTTCTCGAGAATGTCCTCTGGGATAGGGTGGTCCTCCTGGACGGTCTTCAGAACGAACAATGGAGCACCCTTGACACAGATGATTCTCTCACCTTCTGGGGACTCGACGTATGCAGTGACTTTCTTGGAAACAGGGTCGAATGGCTGGAACTCGAGCATCTTGTACTTGGTCAAAGCGGCTCTGGCTCTTGGGTAGTTGATCAGGGATTTAAGGAAGGCCTTGTCGATAGCATCAAGACCCTTCTTCTTTCTGGAGGCAGCAAGACAGGCAGTAAGCATCAAGTCATCAGGCTCCACACCCTCGACGGTGTAAGGCTCGTGCAGAGAAAGTTTGTTCTTGGTCAAGGTACCGGTCTTGTCGGAACACAGGATTTCGACACCGGCAAGAGAGTCGATAGCAGACAGTTTTTGGACAATGGCCTGCTTCTTGGCCAAGTAAGCAGCACCGACGGCCATGGTGGTGGTGACGACGGCAGGAAGACCGACTGGCACACCAACAATGGTGATGGCAAGGGTGTATCTAAGGATTCTGACGATCTTTGCGGTTCTGTAGAAGGCAGAAGTCCAGACAACCAACAGAGTGACAATGACCAAGACGAGCAAGGTGGTACCGATACCGTTCAGGACCTCGGTAAAGTGACCTTGACCACCGGAGGCCTTGTTGACCAGGGCAGCAGCTCTACCAACGAAGGTGGAGTCACCGGTAGCAGTAACAATCATCAAAGCCTCACCTCTCTTGACAGTGGAAGAAGAAAAGGTTGGGTCTCCAGATCTCTTGTCGACTGCCAAAGATTCACCGGTAAGGGCGGACTGGTCGACTTGCAGGAAACACTCGTCGGAAACAAGCTTACCGTCGGCAGGAATGACAACACCGTCTTCCAGCTGCAGAATGTCACCTGGAACAACCTCAGAAGCAGGAATTTCGACCGGGTGGCCGTCTCTGATGACGGTGGCAGTGTTTGCCAGCGTCTTCTTCAACTCGTCGACAATGGAACCGGCCTGGTACTCTTGGATGAAACCGACACAGGCGTTCAACATCAGCAAACCACAGATAACACCGAAATCGACCCAGTCCTCGAGACCGGCAGCAAGAATG
Source organism: Ogataea parapolymorpha DL-1 (assembly GCF_000187245.1). Taxonomy (NCBI): domain Eukaryota; kingdom Fungi; phylum Ascomycota; class Pichiomycetes; order Pichiales; family Pichiaceae; genus Ogataea; species Ogataea parapolymorpha. Next base: position 812,687 of record NC_027863.1, on the reverse strand, counting down.
GCAGCAGCCTCCATGACGAACTGGATAGGACCAATAAAGAACATACAGAACTTGAGCACGAGGTTCTCCTTCTCCTCGGCCATCTGGTTAGGACCAAACTTCTTTCTTCTTTTGGCAACCTCCTCGGAGGTCAAACCAACCTTTGGGTCGGTTCTCAGCAGCTCCTCGGGAACGACCTTGAAAGAAGAGTGGTCCTGCACCTCGTCCTCTTCCTCGCCGTCGTCGGCACCGTGGTTGGATTGCAATTCCATCACCAATTGGTCGATGTCCTCTTCCTCTTCATCTTCTTCCTGAAGAGGGACTTTCTCCTTGGTTGGTTCAGTTGCAGACATGATGAGTCTCTATTCTAGCAATTGAACTGAAAGAAAAAAAGAATATAAAGTTGGATGGAGAAAAACGAAGGAAAGATACTGCATTTTTAAGAGGTGGATGCAAATTATGCACCTTGAAACGAGCGACTTTGTTTGTCCAAATTGAGTAAACAACAATCGGTACCAAAAGGGTAAAAAAGAAACACAAACCACAATTAAGTTTCCGACCAACGAGTTATTTAGCTGTATTTTCACTGGTCGATATCGTTGAGAAAACCGATTTCTATTGTTTTTCAGCAACGGAATATCCGGGAAGACATATTTTGCGTGAAAATTGGATACCGGGACATTGCCGATACTGGCTCGACCGTGCCGAGCAAACCGCAGCGCACTCAATCTAGCCGTGAGCACCTCCATCTTACCCGGTTATCTGGGATACTGCTTCGCGGAGACGTTTTATTAAGCGTATCTTACCCGCCTTTTCTACGCTATCGTTTCTTTCTGTATGCTATTGTTTACCTTTTGCAATCCAGGGGAAGGTCGCAGGACCCAGGCAGGGACGGCTGAAACTCGGGATACTGCGGAGCCAGAATCTACAACTGGCTTCTGTCCATCCGCTGCCCCAGGAGATCCGCCCTTACCCATCAACGCCCAAGGGCCTCTTTGCAAGCCATCCCCAGCTTCTACAACTACGTAATTGCCAAGAACATAATTTCTGCACCGGTTTCGGACCAGGACCGGTTATATGCGAAATCATAACTTTTGAGGTTTTTTCGGCCAGGTTTTTTTTCACTCAACTTGCCAAAACCGAGCCGATCTTTCCAGCCATTCATTCATTCCGCATCCACCGCCTAAAAATGCCTGTGTTCTGTTTTTAGACCGTATTGTTCCCTATTGGGAAACTTGCTTGCCCAAACAAGATACCCCGGATCACGACATTCTTGTTGTCATGGCCCTCAATACTGTATCGTTTCATGCCCCATGTGACATAGACCCTCTCGGAGGCTTGCCCTTGCGTATAGCCAGGGTGGGCCTGTTTCATTGGACTAATTAGGTAAATTTGGTGATTATTCCATCTGGCTGCACCGAAGCCAGCTAATAATTCTGCATTTTTAATTACAGATAACGATCCTAACTATTCTTACAATTCCATTTACCCTCCTATAACCGAAAACCTATAACCCAAGCTCGCCGCTTGGTTCACTCCGTCCACTCCTCGTCGCTGTCGCTCGACAGGATCCTCGACCGATGCCGCGTGTTCGCAGGTCGATAGTACTCATCACCGTCGTCTATGTCGCTGGGCACGCTATCTGCGTCCCTGAGGTCGCGCTCAAAGTCGTAGTCAACGTAATCGTCGTCAAAATCGTCCTCCTCCTCTTCGCCAGGAGACGGAGCATTAATAAACAGTCGAAGTGCTTCCCGTTGCCGCCAGGCGTCCGCAAGCTCAGGGCTTTCGCGCTCCAGCAGAGAAATAAAACTCTCTTCGCCGTACGAGGCCGACTCGTCGTGGTACTCCGGATCATCTTCACTGTCCGAGGACGAAAATCTCTCGTTAGTAGCCGCAAGAAGGCGTCGCCCACAATTCAAACAGCGTGAGCCGTGCGCTTCCCAGTGGCAGACACTGCAACGCGGAATGCCATCGCTGGTATCCAGAACGGCCTCCGAATAGTTGTCAAACAGGTTCTTGAAACAGGTATCGTTGTGGTTATCTTTCTCGTATAACTTGTTGCGCTCGCGTATCATCTTGGTTATGGGTTCTTTTTGGTCGGGATGGTCCTTCGCCACCGCCTCCAGATAACTTTCCAGCAGCTGTTTCATCGGCACATTGAACACAGGAACACGCCTCACACGCTGGCGACACAACGGACACGAGTGCTTCACCTTGAGCCAGTCCGACAGGCACTCGTAACAAAAAGTGTGCCCACAAGCGACCGTGAACGGAGTCACCATCAATTCCTGACAGATGGTGCAAGTAAAGACCTCGACACTGCGTCGCATCAGGTCCTTCTTGTTCTCATCCCCCAAGGATTGCAATAACTTGAGCACTTCCATCGATGTGGATCATAAAAAATTATTTTACGTTTTAGAAATTTAGTACATTTGTCTATCTTTATACAAGTTCCCTCCAGCGGCCCATTTTCTCTAGATACTCGTCCAATTTTTGCATATGCTGCGCGCTGATTTGGTCGTACTGGTTCTGTAGCACTTTGATCGTGTGCTCGAGATATATAACAAGGTTCTCTCTGATCTCGTGGCTGTCTTGCACGTCCAGGTTATGGGCGTATAACTCACAGATCGATTTCGTGTTGCGCATGAAAATCTCCGTAGGGTAGAACGTCTTGTCCTTCTTGACTTGCTCTAGTATATCGATCGCAAGGTCCAGACGCCCCTGCTCAAGGTAAAACTTGATTATAGCGTACACAGCCCTGAGAAGCTCGGTGTTGCTGCGCGGCGAAACCTCTGCCATTCTGTCCATAACCACCATGCCAAACTCATGGTTATGGAACTTGACGGCATCCAGCAGCATGTTCGTGTAGTCTGAAACGGACAGAAAGTCGCGATGTTCCTCCACAATCGACGAGAGGAACTTAAAGGTGCCAAGATGAAATTTCGGGTTGAGTGTCTTGCGTTTGAGAAAAACTAGCATTTTGAGCGATGGTTCGTCCAAGTCCGCGATTTTCGGGTTGCTGCGCATAAAATCCACCAGCTGCTCGACTTCCTCGATGGACCGAGACGTCTTCAATGCCGTCACCAATATCCCCTTGTGCGGCCAGATCCCACTGCGCATCCGGCTGTCGATCGCCTTCATCCGCGGCAGCACGGGTTCTGCCCTGTCCCCAACTATACTCCTGCGCAACAGACGATGCTTGCCGGTTTTTTCGTCGAGTGTGATCACGTGCGCAAGCCGTTGAAGCGAGAAGTTATCGCTGCTCTGGATTTCCTGCACCAATCTCCGAGTTATAGGTGTGCGGATCATCGGGTATGCTGCCACGTAAGTTTTCCACAGGTTATAGACAAAATCTTCCTGGAATTCCAAGCCGGTTTCTCTGGCTATCTTGAGCAAAAGTTCCGCATACACCTCGGGCTGTCCATCGCGCTGGATCCACCATAAAACTCTGCGAAGCAGAACCTTGAACTCTGCGTCCGTGGCAGCGTCCTCCAGCACTTTCCTAGCCAGCGAAACCTCTCCAACTCTCATGAACATGTCTATGCACTCCAGACGGAAACACTCACATTCCTCGGGCTCTAATCGCTCAACCCATTCCAGATAGAGAGTGGAGATGTATTGCCGGGCCTCTCGGCTCGTTTCAATTTCGTCCAGCTCGTCGACGAACCACACCTTGTGACTTTTAGTGTCTTCCATATGTTGTATAACCCATTTTTCCTGTTCTCGTGTACCGTGGCGCATCATTATCTTGTATATTAGGACTCGCGTGCGAAAGTGGATGTTATGGCCTCGGGAGTGCCATAACCGGTATGCCATATAGCACAGTGACGGATTGGACGTCGTTTGCTGCAGATCCTTTAGGTACGAGTCCAAAATATCGGCGGACAATTTTCTGCATGACATAACTGTCTGATTAAATATCTGTGTGGCCACGCTCACGTTTTCTGTGCGCAGATACACACGTAGAGCTAGCCGGAAAGCGTCGGGATCAGGGTCGTCGACACGACTGAGGTAGATGCTGAATATACGTTCAAACTCTTTGTAGTCGAAGTTCATGTAGAGGACGAGAAGCAGGCGTTCGAGAAATGCAGTGCTCAGGCCCGCGTAGTCAAAAATGTCGCGAAATCTCTGTGCCATTTTGTAGATAAAGGTGTAATTGTTGGACATAATGAGCAGCTGTTCGAACTCGAACGGCGCAAGAGACACCGACTCGAGTCTACGGTATAACTCGGCGTATTTCTTGGTTCTGAAAAGCTCTGCCATATCCGGAGGTAAAAAAGCGGGAACAGGCCTTTCGGGATGCTTGTCGCAGGGCTTCCGTTTGTACTTACCCTTCAGAAATGCGTCCATGGGTCGTCTGCTGATGCTGAATAATTTCGATAAGTCTGGACGCTCGCTCTGCGGCACTTTTTCTGGCTCCTGTGGTAAATCGTTGGATAACTCCTGGTTTTGTGGCTGTGGGTCAACTGGCGCAAGTTCTTTATATACATCGCTCTTGGTGTGCTGTTCGTGTCTATCGTGGTGGTCATGCGGGATATTCTTGAGCCTTAACCCGGGGCCAAGTCCAAAAACACCCCCTTGGTTCATATTGGTAACCGGTTTGTCGCGTTCTAGCTGGCCCCAGTCAAGCTCTACTCGCATGGAGAAGACCCGCAAGTATATTCGCCCCGGCGAGCTCAGCAGAATGCGCGCGTTCTGAAGCCTCTGCATCGCAGAGTTCTATATGCAGCGAGCTGGAATGATAAAATAAGTCGATTTGGAAAAAAACCCAGAGAAAAATCTTGAAAAATTATTATATAAAATAATTCCGTTACAGTTTACTGGATAAATTTATGTGGACTGCTTTTGTCTGGCTGAATGCTGCCAGGCCGGCCTCTCCAAGCTCGCGGCCGATTCCCGACATCTTGTATCCTCCGAATGGCATACGGTAGTCTGCTGCGAACGTGTAGTTGACAAACACCTGGCCGCTCTGCACCTCGCGGATATACTTCTGTGACCGATTGATGTTTTGAGTGAACAGGTATGCAGCCAGGCCGTAGGACGAGTCGTTTGACAGCTCAATTGCTTCCTCGTCCGTGTTGAATTTCGACACCGTGACGACGGGGCCGAAGATCTCTTCTTGAACGACTCTCATAGATTGGGAACAGTCGGCCAAAATTGTCGGCTGCAGAAAATAGCCCGCCAGGTCGGGCACTTTGTTGCCTCCGCACACAAGTCTGGCACCCTCGGCCACTCCTATCTTGACGTAGTCCAGGATCTTATCCTGCTGCACCTTGGAGACCTGCGGACCGACGTTGACACCCTCGGCGAACTGCGGACCCTGCACGAAATTCTCTTCAACGTGCTTTTTCAGTCTGTCCAGAAACTCGTGGTAGATACCCGCTTGCACGTATATTCTGGACGAGGCGGTGCAAATTTCGCCCTTGTTGAAGAAGATGCCGAACGCAGCCCATTTGACAGCCTGTTCCAGGTCGGCATCGTCGTACACCACAAGCGGCGACTTTCCACCGCACTCCAGAGTGCATGCCTTAAGGTTTTCTGCGGCGAGCTTCTGGATGGTCTTGCCAACCACAGTGCTACCCGTGAAAGTGACCTTGTCGATGCCTGGGTGTGACGCAATGGCGGACCCAACCTTGGCTCCAAGACCACAAACAACGTTCACCAGTCCAGCCGGAGCTCCAGCCTTCAAAAAGAGCTCGCACATATACAGGGCAGAAAGAGGCGTATTTTCGGACGGCTTGACCACAATGGCGTTGCCGGCTGCCAAGCACGGGGCCACTTTCCATGCAAACGTGGAGCAGGGGAAATTCCACGCCATGATGGCAGCACACACCCCATATGGCTCCGTCACAGTGTAGGTGAATTTCGAGCGCTCTGTTTCGACTGTCTTGCCGTCCTCGGCAGTGATTGCCAAAGCACTGTAGTAGCGGAACACGTCTGCCGAGTGCAGCACGTCGAAAATGGCGTTCGTCGCCTTTGGCTTGCCGCTTTCGAGGGCTTCGAGATCGGCCAGTTGATCGCTGTGCTCGACCATGAGCTGCGACATTTTGAGCAGCAGGTCCGACCTTTCGCGGCCACTTTTGCTGCGCCATACCTCAGTAAAGCACTTTCTTGCGCTTTTCACGGCCTGCTCCACATGTTTCTCGTCGCCAAGATGGACGGCACAGATCTCAGCGCCGGTGCCAGGGTCCTCGACGGCGAGTTGGCTTTCGGTGGCCAGAAACTCGTTGTTGATAAAAACGCCGGTCTCCAGCTGGTATTGCTTGCCGTTCGGAACTGTAATGTGTGCGATGGTCATTTGAGAAGCAAATTCAGCACTAAATGCTATCTATATATCGTGTATGCACCTTCCTGATAAGGCAGGAGCTGAAAAAAATTAAATTTAATCATTTGTGGTGCAAGGGTGCAGTAGAAAATTATCATCTCATTCTTTGTCATGAATGCGCCGTCTACACCACGACACCCTGAACCGGACCAAGAGGTGGAATTGACCGACCACGACATACCAAAGGATCTTGCCGAGGCTCTGGATTTATCGTCCGACTCTGAAGAGGCAGTGGGCAGCGAGAGCGTCGAGATGGTCCCAACAGCAACCACGGGAAGTATTGACGATTTCACTGACCTGGACGCCACAATTAATAGGCCGTCGCCGGTCAATCCATTTGGACAGAACCGCGGGCTCACTGCTTCGGAGCCCCCGCGCCTCGTGCGCCGGCCGCCCCAGCGCCCGCGCAAGCTAAGCGGGGCGCAACAGAGTCGGCTGGTGGCGTACATGGACGCCAAGCTGCTGCAGATCCAGCGGATGTTTATCAAGTATCTTTCGCTGCGAAACGATGATGACGAGAACGATGTCGATGACGAGCAGGCCGAAAAGTCGCCGCTTGCCGAGATCGACGCGTCGCCCCCACCGCAGGCAGAGCCGGACGACGTTTCCAAGTACACGCTGGACCGGCTGCTGGAGCAGGTCACGAGCGCCGTGTTACTGCTGTGGGTGTCACTTTACGGGACAGAGAAGATTCCAGCTATTTACCATTCAAACCTAGCAGACTCAGAGCCCGAGGACGAGCTTCAGATCGACCTGATCGACCCGTCGACCGTCGTGGGGCAGCCGGCGTACCTCATCCGCATCATGGGCGACCTGGCGGACTATCTGGAGAAATATCGTCTCGACTCGTTCCAGGACTTCCAACTGGTGTTGGAGCTGCTGGCCAAAATTGACAATTTCGCGAGTATTCTCATCGACCAAACAGAAAAGCCAATTTTCAGCACCACCGACAAGGTGCGCATGGACTCGATCGTCCAGCGGACGAAAATACTGATGGTGGCCAAATTCGAGGAGTTCCAGGCGGCCGTCGACGCGAGCGAGACAGACGAGCGCGGCAAGCGCGGCGCGCACTCGGGCAGAGACCTGCTCCCGACGTACCAGCTGCTCGTGGGCGAGATCTACGAGGGAATCACGGACCGCACGTCGATATGAGCCACTGGTACGCGGAAGCAGTGTGCTGCTCCTCCTCGCACCACAGGTCCTCCAGTTTTTCCGCCATTTTGCGCGCCAGCGGGTACTGTTGGTCCTGGGCGAGGATATGTAATTCTTTGGAGAAAAATTCACGGTGCGCCATTTTTAGGGCCACACAGCCTCCAATCAATAGCGGGAACAGCAGCAGCGTGAGCGAGTTGCCCGACAGCGCGCCGAGCTCCGCCACCAGCTGCTCGAGGTAGAACTGCACCACGGGGCTGCCCGCTTCTGTGGAGGCGTCCGCGAGCTTCAGATACAAAATCTCCTGCGCGTAGAAAAGAGCCTTGCACACGGCCAAGTTCCGCTGGGTTTGACGCTGGCCAGGCGTGAGGTCCTGGAGCGGAATCTGGATCTCGAGCGTCTGGATGGCCGTCCACGTAAGCGTCATTTTGTGTTTCACTGGGGCGAGCAGTTTAGTGGTCTTCGCGTCCGCGAGCTTTGCCAGTGTCTCGAGCGACTCCAGCAGAAGCGCGCGCTGTTGCCCGACGTGCCAGTCGCACGCAAATGGCACGTCCACGAGCGAGATGAAGTTGAAGCTGTGCTGGTAAAATTCGTACGGCGAGGGCAGCTTGGAGGTGTTGCAGAAAAACAGCGCAATGGGGAAATTCCGCACAAAGACGTTGAGCACGGTATGGCTGTCGGGCAACGCTGCGAGCGCCCTGAGCGTCTGGGCGTCGAGCAGCTCGCGCAAGTTGGTCTCGAGCGCGTGCAGCGTGTGGATGGCGACGATAATCCACGAGAAAGGCGGGGCGTTTTCCACCAGCATGTCGAGCGCAGGCTCGGAGGTCAGAATGTCGAAGCGCGGCGCAATTTTGCGATCCTGGTGCTTGTACGAATCAAGCTCGAACACAAAGCACATGTGCGAGGGGATCGGGTACTCGCTGGGGTCTTGGGGATCGTGCTGGGGCAGCTGTGGCGGCGACGTTGCGGCTTTTATCTCGTAGTTCCTGGGAAGCGCAGCACCTCGTTTTTCGGGCCACGAGCAGTGTAAGAAGTTGCGCGAACAGCCCGAACACACGGGAAACCGCTCGTCGCACTTCTTCTTGCGCTTTCGGCAGGTGAAACAGCCCGACTTGGTTCGTGATTTGGACATGGGAAAAATAAAAAATGCAACAATTTTGTGGGTCCGAGGTGTAAATAGCACCGGTGCGCGGGTGGGCACAAGCTGCGTAGCACCGGGCACAGTAGCTGGCGCTGCGCAGCCTTCTTCTGCCGCCAACTTACTTGAGCCACTTGAGCTCCTCTCTGCAATGGCACTCGCTTATATGGCTATCCTTTCACCGCGGATAACTGCCTAAAAGAGCTACGATTTTATTCCGCATAGAAATTCCCAATCTGATTCTTATCAGTGCCAAATAAATAGCTGCCAACTCCCAGCACCCAACTTATTTTTAATCATGGTGTCTCTGCCTTTGTCTGTGTCTGCCCCTGCCAATATCGAATCCCTGTACAAGTTCACGGACGACGTGTCGGACCCGCAATTGTTCGAGTCCTGGAAGCCCAAGATCGCCGCGTACCGCCAGGCTCTGGCGGACTCTCTGCCGGCGGAGTACAAGTTGCCCGAGTCCGAAATTCCTGCCGATCTTGACGAGAGCAGTTTCAGCACGGTCCAATTCCTCAAAGAGACCAAACACCTGACTCCAGCGGAGCGCGAGATCACCGAGTCGTCTGCTACCGAGCTGCTGCGCAAGATGGAAGCTAGACAGCTGTCTGCCGTGGCGGTGCTGAAGGCGTTTGCGCACCGGGCCGTGATCGCGCACCAGCTAACCAACTTTGCGTGTGAGTTCTTTGTGCACGAGGCGCTGCAACGAGCCAAGCAGCTGGACGAGTACCTCGCTGTCCACGGAAAGCTGGCAGGCCCGCTGCACGGCATTCCGATCTCGCTCAAAGAGCAGATCGGGTACGCGGGCAAGATCACACACGGTGGCTGGGTCGCGTGGCTGGACAACGTGCCTAAAGAGGACGCCGTGACGGTGCAGGTGCTGCGGAACCTGGGCGCTGTGTTCTACGTGCGCACGAACGAGCCACAGACGCTGATGCACCTGGACTCCAACAACAACATTGTCGGGCGCACGCGCAACCCGCACAACTCGCTCTTGACGGCGGGCGGGTCGTCGGGTGGCGAAGGCGCCAGCGTGGGCTCGCGGGCGTCGCCGCTGGGCGTGGGCACCGACATCGGCGGCTCAATCCGTGCGCCGGCCGCGTTCTCTGGCGTGTACGGCCTGCGTCCGACCTCGAGACGGATCTCGACGTTCGGCGGCGTCTCGTCGGGCAAAGGCCAGGAGTCGATCGTCGCTGTCGCCGGCCCGCTCGCCAGCAGCGTCGACGACATCGAGCTGTTCATGCGCGCGTACATCAACGCGGGCAAGCCGTGGGACCTGGACCCGTGGTCGCTGCCGATTCCATGGCGCCAGGTCGCCGTTCCTGAGCCGCAGACGCTGACGGTCGCCGTGATGTACGACGACGGGCTCGTGAGACCGCTGCCACCGGTTGTCCGCGGTCTCAAGCACACTGTGGGCAAGCTCCAGCAGGCGGGCGTCAACGTGATCGAGTTCCAGCCGCTCGAGACGGACAAACTCTACGAGGTGGCTAATCTGCTGTACAGCTGCGACGGCAACCACGCGCAGAAGGAGATGCTACGGCCATCGGGCGAGCCACTGCTGCCGCTCACTAAATGGGCACTCTCGTTCGGGCAAGGCGACCGTGCGCTGTCCATCACCGAGAACAGAGAGCTCAACTACCAGCGTGACAGGCTGCGGAAACTGTACAACGACTATTTCGTCCAGAACAAGGTCGACTTCATCCTGTGCCCGAACTACTGCGGCACAGCCCCGGTGTGTGTCCAGGACGGCGTCGAGGGCCCTTACTACTGGGGCTACACCTCGCACTTCAACCTGCTGGACTTGCCCGGTTTGACGGCTCCGACGGGGCTGTATGCGGACCAAAACGTCGACACGAAGCTGGAGTACACGCCGCGGTCGACGATCGAGGCGATCGAGCACGCCAAGTACAAGCCGGAGCTCGTTCACGGCGCTCCGATCTGCTACCAGCTGGTCGGGCGGCGGTACTTTGACGAGGAGGTGGTGGCTGCGGGCAAGCTTTTCGGGCAGATCCTGGAATCAAATTAGGTAGTTATATAGATCTACGAAACCCTATCCAAGACCGGTAAAAACTGCCCGACAATGAGCATCGGGATGTCGAACACGTCGCGCTTGATGGTCCAGATGCAGCAGCAGCGTAGGTAGTTGCGATCCTCCGCCTTGCGCAGGTTGCAGTCGGTGAGGTACGTAGCGTTGAGGTCGCCAAACGCCAGCTCGCTGAAGCTGCGGAAGTACTTGATCGTGCTCTCGTCGTCCATCAGCTCGACAATGAAAGTGCGTTTCGACAGCAGCGCCTTGCGCGAGTAGCCCGTCATGACGGCAAACGTGTCTGTGAGCGCGACGATCTCGCCCGTGCGGCGCCAGATTGCGATCGGCGACGGTGATAGCGCAATCAGATGCTCGTATTCCAGCAGCGACCGCTGGAACGAGTGCTCTGTGAACAGCAGATCGTTCTCATGCAGCGATTTGGTGGCAGAAATGAACGACGGCCTGTACTTGGCCATGCACTTGGCAATCTCGATCAGCTGGCCCTTGCTGAACCGCTGCTTCAAGTACGAGATCAGTGCGTGGTACGCGCGAGGATACCGGTACGGCTTGATCAGCTGGGTCAAATAAATATCGTCTGGGTGCTTCACGTGCTGGCGCACCAGGATCGGCGCGACGTAGAATTCGTCCTGCTCGGGCACCGCGGGCACCTCGCGGGCAAGGTTCGGCATCGCCGAGTGCCACTCGTTGTACACGTACGAGTTCGGGGTCTCGTTGTTCGGGTACGACGACCGCATCGTCAGCGTCTCGATGTTGATCTCGATGAACGGCCGAAACTCCTTGTCCTCCTCGAAATCGACAAAGTCGTCCGTAGGCGAGGGCGGGTTTGTGTTGAGCAGGTCGGTCAGCTGCGCGTACTCGTCGTTGGCCATCGTCGACTCAAAGTTGCGCGGGTCCGGGGCAAACACGAAGGGCAGCGAGTCAAAGCCTTCGAGCGGCGCGTCCTGCGACGCCACAGACGACTGTCTGCTCGACTGCGTGCGTGAGCCGTCTCTGTAGACGCTTTTTTTCTTGCGCACCGAGTCCCGGCACGAGTCTGCGAGCCCCCGCTTGGTGCAGTTCGCGCACGGGCGCGCATCATTGCACTGGAGGTGCTTGCGGTGGCAGAACTCGCAGGCGACGCGCGTGGCCTTGCGCGAGAGCTTGACCTCGAGGGGAAGACGTTTGGTCATGGATGCGGTGGTAGGTGTGGTCTGGGGAACCGCCGGGGCTGCGGCAATATGTTTTTTTTATTTATTTGTTTAAATTGAAAAATTTAAATTTTTGGTGTCTACGTAGCCTAGTTACCTAGTTACTTCTCAACACGTCCAAGAACTGGCCCTTAGATGGCTTGCCTGGCTTGTTGTCGGCCTTGGCAGATCCAAGCTTCTTCTCGGAGAATGCCTTGGCGTATGGGTTGAGTCTCAGCAGAACCTGCTTGTTCTTCAATGGGTTCTTCTTCAGAACGTGAGTTCTCTTCTGGGTGGCCTGGCCAGCCGGTCTAACAACAGCCTGGATCTCAGCGGAATTAATCAATCTGGTGACGTCCGTGTTGGAGACAATGTTGGCTGGCAGAGCGTAGCCGGATTTGGACTGGTAGACAGAGTCCAGAGCAGCAAAGGCAGACTCGGTCCAGATGACAAATCTTCCCAAGTGGGCACCTGGAGCCAGTTGCAACAGACCCAGAGCGGTGACTGGAGCGGTCTCGACACCTGGCAGGTTTCTGAAAGCCTTGACAAGACCCTTGTCCTCGCCGTAGACAATCAATGGACCTCTTCTTTGGGTGAATCTTCTGCCTCTCAGCTTACCCTTACCGGCTCTCATCTTCTTGGACTTGATGACCTTGACGACGTCCTTGTGGGCACCGACAGCCTTCAGGACAGCAACAGCCTCCTTGGTCTTGGTGACGGACTCAAGGTCGGAAGAGACAACCAATGGAATCTGAGGAATTTCCTCGACTCTGTGGCCTCTGGCCAGAACAAGAGATTGCACAGCAGTGGCAGCAATGGCAGAAGCAGTGGCGTATCTCTTCTCGTTGAGATTGACCTTGACGTGCCATCTTCTCCAGATCTTGGTTGGAGCGAACATACGACCGCCTCTGCACATGTTACCGAAAGCAGCTTGGCCGGATCTGTGGGTTCCACCACCGCCAACTCTTGGGATTCTGGCAACGGCTCTACCGGTACCCCAGGACTCGGCAGAGGTCTGGTGACCAGCGTTCTCAGCGACGGCGTAAGCCTGTCTCTTGTTCTTGTTGACTCTGGTGAAGACGGAGTGGACAATGTCTGGTCTGATAGGAGCCTTGAACACGGCTGGGAGCGGCAGAGAGCTGGAAGTGGCCTTGCCGTCGAGGCTGACGACGGAAACTTGAGGAGTGGACATGGTTAAAAAATGATGAAAATTCAGAGTGAAAAAATTGATTCAAATATTTTGTGGTCGTGCAGCGTGCCAAATCCGCATCTGCGCGGCCGGGTAACCCACCCCCCCCAACATCCAAATTCCCTCTTCCCAATTGTCGTCCCCCTCGCACCTGGGGCACAAAATAAGCTGACGTCCTTTGTTTCCTGCACCATTTAACATGTCCTCCACGATTGCCCCCCTACTGCAGATCGATCCCTGGCTTGAGCCATTTGCTGCCGAAATTGACCATCGGCGCAAGCTCGCCGACAATTGGCTTCAGGTGCTGCAGAAAAACGAGGGCGGGCTGCTCAAGTTCGCAGACTCTTATCAAAAACTGGGGTTCCATGTCAACCCTGACAACTCGATTTCCTACAAAGAGTATGCACCCAATGCCGTCGCAGCGTGCGTGATCGGCGACTACAACGACTGGCAACACGACAAGGACGTCATGACAAAGGACAATTACGGGTTCTTCAACATTGTGCTGCCTCCTGTCGATGGGAAACCTGCTATCCCGCACAATTCGAGGGTCAAGATTTTACTCACGCTGCCTGATGGCTCCAAGGTTGCGCGGCTGTCGCCGTACATTTTGCGCGCTACTGCGCCACCCAAGGAGTACAATAATCCGGCCTACGAGGCTCGTTTCTGGAACCCCCCAACAGACTACGAGTTCAAGCATCCAAGACCGCCTCTGCCGCAGTCGCTCAAAATTTACGAAGCACACGTCGGCATCTCGACTCCTGAACCGCGCGTTGGCACCTACAAGGAGTTCACTGCCAACGTGCTGCCCATGATCAAGGACCTGGGCTACAACACCGTCCAGCTCATGTCTGTCATGGAACATGCATACTACGCTTCTTTCGGCTATCAGGTCACGTCGTTCTACGCGATCAGCTCGCGGTTTGGAACCCCAGAGGAGCTGAAGGAGCTCATCGATACGGCACACAGCATGGGTATCCGTGTTCTTCTCGACGTGGTGCACTCTCACGCGTCTAAAAATGTTGAGGACGGACTTAACATGTTTGACGGCACTGACTACTGCTACTTCCACAGCGGTGGGAAGGGTGTTCACGACCAGTGGGACTCGAGACTGTTCAACTACGGCAGCTATGAGACACTGAGGTTCCTGCTCAGCAACCTCAAATTCTACTTACAAGAGTACAAGTTCGACGGGTTCCGGTTCGATGGTGTCACCAGCATGCTGTACGTTCATCACGGAATTGGCGAAGGCTTCTCTGGAGACTACAATGAGTATCTGAGCCCCAATGGATCAGTGGACAAGGAGTCTCTCACATACATGATGCTCGCAAACGACCTTTGCCGTCAATACGGAGAGCTCGAAAACTGTACTATCACGACGGTGGCAGAGGACGTGTCCGGTTATCCAACCTTGTGTATGCCTCGTTCAATTGGAGGTGTTGGATTTGATTACAGGCTTGCAATGTCGATTCCAGACATGTGGATCAAGATCCTCAAGCATTTAAGAGACGAAGACTGGGATATCGCTGCCATTGCGCACACTCTTACCAACAGAAGATACAAGGAAAAATGTATTGCATATGCAGAGTCTCATGACCAGGCCCTTGTCGGAGACAAGACGCTGGCATTTTGGCTCATGGACGCTCAAATGTACACTAACATGTCTGTTCTTACTGAACTTACCCCTGTTGTTGATCGCGGCATTCAGCTGCACAAGATGATCAGGCTGGTCACGCAATCGCTTGGTGGAGAAGCGTACTTGAATTTTGAGGGTAACGAGTTTGGTCATCCAGAATGGCTGGATTTCCCTCGTCAAGGAAACGGCGAGTCGTACCACTACGCAAGAAGACAATTCAATCTGATTAAGGACGATTTGCTGAGATACAAATTTTTGTACCAGTTTGACAAAGCAATGAACACCACAGAGTCGAAATACACTTGGCTGAATTCCGAGCCGGCGTACGTGTCTCTGAAAAATGAGGTAGACAAGGTGCTGGTTTACGAGCGGAACAACAAGCTGTTCTTGTTCAACTTCCATCCCACGCAATCTTTTACTGATTACAGGGTTGGTGTCGAGACTCCAGGGTGCTACAAGATCATATTAAACTCAGACCGTTCCGAATATGGCGGACATGGCCGTATCGACGAGTCCAAATCTGTATTTTTCACCACTGAATTCCCATGGAATAACAGAAAGAATTATATTCAGGTTTATCTACCTTCGCGGTGCGCCCTGGTTCTTGCTTTGGACAGCGAGATCAAGTGAGCACCTCATGCCAGTCATTGCTATTCGATATCGGAAACAAACTTGATACGGTTGAGTACCAGCGATTCCATAAATATTTCAATGCATTTCTCGTGTGAGGTTTTAAGAGCATTAGCTTTGGTGAGGAACATTTCCTTCTTTTTGATCACGTTCTCTGTTGGGGTGATCTCGAACAGTTTGGAGAGGGCTTCCACATGATTGGAAAGGTTACTCTGTGTTTTCTCCAGCATGCCCTTCTCCTTTGAGCTTTCGAGATAGAACATTAGGGCATACGACCACATCAGCGTGATACGGCATCTCAGCAGGGTATCGATCGACTCGCGGTAAAAGTGGGCCTCGATCCACGACACTTTAGCCCGTTGCTGTATTTCCTGGACTTTGTACTCCAGCTTGGCAAGAAACTCTGTGTCTTTTTTAAGTGAGACGCGGTGGATCTCAAACAGGTCGAAATAAAACAGGTATTTTTTGAGCGACACTCGTGACGTTTCCTGTTTCTCGCGCTCCTTCTTGGCTTCTTCGTCGTCGAAGCTTGTGCACACAAAGTTGTTTTTGTGACGACTCCAATCGCCCAGACAGATCCAACAGAACTGGTAGTGGCACTCTCCGCAGGTCATGTGGTTGCAGCCTCCGTTTTTCTCAATTGGCGAAGAACATTTGGGACAGTCCTTAGTGTTTGCCGTGATCCAATGCGACGTCTCAGTCTCGTCTGCACAGGTCTGGATCCATTTACGAACCACAGCACACGTGGCTGGCGCATGGTCCTCGCTCGTGCACGCAAAGCAGAACCGATGTCCATTGGCACACTGCACGATGGGGATATACTTGTGTGCGACGTACTCCTCCACAGAGCTGATCACGTCCGAATCGAACCCCCTGTACTCGATGAAACACTCGCAGTCGACAGCGGGACAGTTTCTAAACGTCCGGGCATGCTTCTTTGTGTACTGGAGTACCACCGCGTACCAATAGCGCGACAGAAGCACTTTGTTGCGCCGTTCCTGTTTTTCGAGCCGCTGTTGTCGAATATGGCGCTCGTGGAAATTGAACAGCGCGTCGTCGGTGCTCTCCTCGCCGTCCTCAGACTCTGCATCCTCCTCGTCAGAACTCTCGCTTGCCACTTTCTGGTATTTGGCCATGATTTGCTCCGAGGTCAACGGACCACCCAAGTTCTGTCTCTGTTCCTGCCGCTCTTGCTCTTCCTTTTGCAGCGCTCTCTGCTCGTCAATCGCACTCAGCTGCGCCAGCTCGCCCGGCCGCACATACAGACGACAAGCAGTGTCGGGACACTTCACCAGCCCGGTCTGGCTGCCTCTAACATAGCGCACATAGCAATCCACGCAGTATCGATGATCACACCACGAGAGCCGGAACGTTTCGACGGGGCCCTCGCTGCAGCAGATCGCACACATAAACTCCGGCCCGGCCGTCTCCACCAGCCCAGACACCACCCCCGTGTCTGTCGCGAGCCCGCACTCTCGACGCAGGTTACCCGGCTCTTTTGTAGTGAAGTCCTCCAGCAGCTTCTGCTCGTTCCACTCGTACTTGAGCATCAGCACGGCGCAGTCGTCCTCGCCGATCTGCAGAATGCTGTCGACGTCCCTGATATGCGCCTTGAGCTGGCCCTCGATCTCGTCCGCCTCCACGGGCTTGTACCGCATGCGATGCGTGCTCAGGCCGTTCGCCGTCTGTCTGTTCTTGTGCGTGTAGTGCACAGAATCTGTCAGAGACAGCGCCTCAAGCTCGTCGAACGACACAGAGCTCGCGTACTCTTCCTCAGACTCGTACTCAAACTCGCTGGCGGACATAAATTAGATAAATAATTGCACAGCCAGCAAATATAAATAATCTTGAAATCTTTTTTATCATGCTCCATTCTACATAAGCCGATTTCTGTGATTAGCCTGCCTTTACTGTACTCATCTCAATCATGACATCAGACCCAGGTCTCCAGTTCATCACCTATACACGTTGATGGTGCCGCTGCGGTCGCCGCTGACGAGCATCTCGTACGGCAGACACACCCACGCAATGTGTAGCACCCGGTCGCGGTGGCCGACCGCCGCGGCCGTGCGTTTCTGGTCTGTGCGTCGCTCGCTCACAAACATGAGGTTCGAGTTGATCTGTGTAGCCACAAAAGACGCCGCCGCGACGTTCCCCACCAAACACGACCGCTCGGGCTCGCCAAGGTCCCACACAGTCAGCTGGTTGTCTGCCGCAGCGCTCACCATCACCCCGCCCGCACATTTCAAGGCTGTGCAGCTTTTGTCGGCGGTGATTAGCTCATCAGAAAGCTCGAGCTGCGCCAGCTGGTCGTCCAGCGAATCGTTCTCGTTGCCCAGCTCGGTCACGATGTACGTTTCGATCGTGGAGGACACGCTGGAGCAGCAGAAAACCTGTCGCGGCTGCAGGCGTGCCACGTCCCAGACAGTGACGTCTGCGTCGCCAGAGCCGCCAATCACGGCTATGTATCTGGACTTTCTGCCGTTCGGCGAGTACTCTGACGGCAAAGTCTCGATGCGGTGGATCGGGAAGCTCGATCCGCGGAATTTTGCGCTCTTCAGTGAGATCTCAAAGTTCAAGTCCCACAGGTCCAAGATACCCTTTGACGTGCCGACAACGGCCCAGCCCTGCGACTCGTCCACGGCGAGCGCGGTCGGGATCCCGTGCGACAGGTTGCACTGCAGCGAAAAAACAGGCTTCATGGTGCGTACATCAAGGCCAAGAAGCTTGGATGTTGGCGTGGTGGCCACCAGAAGCGGTTTTTCAGCCCGCCAGCAGAACCCGAGCTGCAGTGCATACCTGTCGGTCCTGTCGAGCTTGTAGTGTCTGATGAGGCTCGTTTTGGCGGACGAGTGCCGTCTGTGCGTATTTGCAAACTCAATTCGAAAAATCTTAATGTAGCCGTCCTTGGTGGCTACCGCGAGACAGTATCTATTTGGCATAAATTTAATAGCCACAATTGGTGATTCCAGGTTAACGGCCAGCGTCGACGACCCGGTGACGTTTGTCTCGAGTCGCGCAGAATCCCACAGCTTGAGCTCGCCGGACTCGTCGCTGGAGACGAAAAACTTGTGGTCTGGAGAAACTTCGAGGCCCGTGATGGCCGCCTTGTGCTCCACGAGCCGGGAGATCAGTGTTCCAGACACCAGCGATTTCTCGCGAGTTTCCGGCAGTTCGTATGCCGTGGCAGGTCCGCCGAACTCGTTGTAGTCGTCCAAAGTGGGCTCGAAGGACATGCTGCCCAAGAATTTGAGAATGTACGGGTTTGTGCCCGAGTAGCTGTGTTTAATTTTGGTGGTGATTTTCTGGACACTGGACGACTCCTCGACAGAAACGGGCGTCGACGGCGGCAGCGACGTTGTTTCGCCGTGGACTGCGCGGCTGCTGGTGAATGTGAGCGGGTCTGCCTTGACGGCAGTACCGTACAGCAGAGCAGACGCCTTTCTTGGAGCAGACGATGCCGCAGAGCCGTTCAGGGGTCCTGGCACAGGGTCCTCGCTCGGAACCACCTCCGAGCGGTGTAAGACATCGAAGAACACGGTTCGTGGGAGCACGTTGGGCTTGGATACGTCGGCAGAAATATTTTGCTGGCTATTGGTCCGTGCGATTTTGTAGATGTAGGAGCGCAGCGTCGCCACTTTCCAGAGCTCCGAGTCGGCCATTCCCACGGACTTGAGCCGCTCGACGTGCTGCAGATCGCTCTGGCTCAGCGGCACCTCGTTGTTGGCCACCACCGCCATGTCGTCGACGCCATGGAAGCGGTGCAGCGAACTCTGGGACACGTTTTTGCGCAGAAACGCGATGCCCGACGTGTTGAACAGGTCTCCGCGGCGGTGCGACGCCTCTACACGCTGCCAAAACAGCGACTGGTCCTGTTTCAGGGACCAAGCTTGCGCCAGTGTGTATACGGCGGGCGAGATCGGCTGCTGGGCACTGATATAGAGCGACTCCCACGAAAACTCGGTCAATTCGTCCTGGAAAAACGGCCTGATGATCGGGTAGAGCATGCAGTAGAGGTCTGCAAGCGACAGACTAGAACCGACAGCCACAACGAGATCGAGTACCGCCTGTCTGATGGTCTCATTTGGATGCAGCAGCAGACGGATCGTGAGCTTGACAAGGTCCCAGTAGTGGACTTTGCGCACGAGTCCAAGTTTGCAGAGCTCCGTGAAAGTCTTGATAACACCGATGACGACCAGCTCGTCGGCGTCGTTCAGCGATTGCACTAAGAGCGGCAGAATATACTGCTCCAAACTGACAATGCCGACGAAAATAGAGATGGGCACGATGCTGGCGACAAAGCCGAGCCGGATATTGGGGTTCTTATCATTGAGGTATGTGATGAGATGGCTCAGAATAATGTCGTTAGTCCTGTCTTTGCCGAAAAATGCTGCAAGGGGTAGAATATTTTTCAGCAGCGATATGCGCACAAATGAGTCCTGGTCGGTGAGGATCTGCACCACGAGCGACTCAAACTCCACCACCATGTTCTTGAATGATTTTTCCAGCTGCAGGTCGTTCTCGATCGCAAACTCGTCGGACGCCGCGTGTTGCGGTTGCACGCTGAAAAGCGTGGCCATTTCGTAGAACCGGCGCGCGGTCCGCGCCAAGTAGGGCAGACAACCCGCAAAAACAGACCGCAGGTATCTGCCGGCCTCCGGCTGCGCGGTATCCTGATACGTGCGCTTGAGAAATTGCTGCAACTTGGGAAGAACGTATTCCGGGAAGATGTAAGCGTTGACGGGTGTAATCACGT
Organism: Ogataea parapolymorpha DL-1; assembly: GCF_000187245.1. Classification (NCBI taxonomy): domain Eukaryota; kingdom Fungi; phylum Ascomycota; class Pichiomycetes; order Pichiales; family Pichiaceae; genus Ogataea; species Ogataea parapolymorpha. Next base: position 792,666 of record NC_027863.1, on the reverse strand, counting down.
CCACCATGGCCAGAAGCTGGGTCAAACACCGCAGAGCAGCGCTCTGGACGTCTTCGCTCGGATCGTCCAGCATGTACACCAGATACGGCAGACATCTGTCCAGCTTTGCCTCGTCGTGGAGCTGTTCTGCAAAGGAGAGAATGATGTCGCAGGCCTGCACTCTGAACGATGAATGCGTGGAGTTTCGCACGCTATGCAGTACCAAGGACAGCAAAATTAAAGAAGCGCAGTCGTTCGAGGCCTTGAAAACCTCATTAGTCGGTTTGGGCACATGGTCGTTCATGCCGGGCAGCTGCAAACGAACAGGAATCATTGTATCTGTGACATGTTTCTTGTCGTCGTCGTATTGGTGCTTGAAGCCTAAATATAGCGAGATTTTGTCGAAATCGTTGTAAACGCGCGCAATGCGCACGTCGCAGCTGCGAAACGGATCGCTCACCTCTGTAATGTCGCTGAGTTTCCTCATATAGGGATGCAAAAACGTGTAAAAATGGTCGGGAAACACTGAGCGACGAAACTGGGTCAGACAATCCTGCGCACGGAGCCGCTGCCCAGGGTCAAGAGCAATCATGCTTTGGATCAGTCTGCGCACGTTGATGTCGTCTATGCTGTCCAGGTTCGGCTGGTATTCGCCTTTTTTGTACTTGAACAGCTGCGCAAGCGTGAAGATTGAGAGACCCTCGAGATAGATCTCGGCAATGGCACACCCCAGCGAGAAAATGTCCATTTGCCAGGTCAGTTTGGCGTCCGGATGCTCGTCGACTTCTTTGTCAGAAGCAAGAAACCGCTCGGGAGCAACATAGCACGTGTGGCGCTGGCTGGTATCAAAGTAGAACGAAAACTGCGAGGGGTTGTTCTCTGGCAGATAGACAGGCTTAAACACAGCAAAGTCACTGATCAGACACCAGTTCCAGGACGTCATCAGCACATTTTCTGTTTTGAGATCGCCATGGTACACGTTTTTCTGGTGCATGCGCGAAAGGCCAACAAGAAGCTGGTACACAATCCATTTGCGCTCGATCGGCTCCAAAAACGGACGGATACTTATTCGATCGTAGAGATTGTAGCGAATATAAGGGCGAATCAGGTATCCTGCTCTCTGGGAGTCTATTATTTTCTCAAAGGGTAAGACGTTAGGTAAGTCCAACAAGTTGACCCTCAGCTGCTCCAACTCGCGCACCCAGGCCTCGAGATTCAGCTCGGTGCTGGGCTTTATGAGTAGCTTGACAACAACGGCTCCTTCTTTGTCAAGACATTTGATGGTCTTCAGAAATCGAGTCGAGCTTAACGGTTTGCTATATTGGACATCATTGAGATAGTCTATGTAGGCGGAAACGGCAATTGTCTGTGCCGTGGGCGACAGAAGCGACAACTGGGCACCCATCAGAAATAACTAAAATAAATAAAAGTTGGACACAGCCTTATTTTTCATACGTGTATCGTTTATTCTAATCTCATTAGCTTACAGTATACCACGGAGCCCTACTTGAGCGTTGCCTTTCTTTCCTTGCGGAAAAGCTCGACTTCCTCGTGTAGCAGGATTTTCATATCGTTGACGGTGCGACACTTCCACTCGAAACTAAAGTCGAACGGCTGTGCTACCTCTGGCTCGTCTTCCAGATTGCGGACCTCAGCGAGTAACGGGTGGTCCAGACACTGCTCGACAGTGTACCGTTTCTCGACCTTCCAGCAAAGCAAGTTCGAAAGCAAATCGTGAGCCAACACGCTGGCGTGAGGATACACGTTGGACCACTCCTGTTTCTGGAACTGCGGTTTCGAGGACGCAAAGTAGTCCCACGCCACAGTGGAGTTGTACCCTAGTATCACGTTTCTTGAGGGAGTGCCCAACACTTTGCAGATCTCACTGATCTGGTGCATCTGGTCGTCGCCAATGAAGAGCGGCTTGCGGCCGTACAGCTCGCCAAAAATACACCCAACGGCCCACATGTCGATCTCCTTCCCGTACTGTTTTCTTGTGAGAATCAGCTCTGGCGCGCGATACCACCGCGTGGCGACGTAGTTGGTGATGTTGCTGGATCTATGGTTCTTGTTCATGTACTGTTCCGAGATTCCGCGTGCGAGACCAAAGTCGCAGATCTTGAGCACTCCCTGGCTCGTCACCAGAATGTTGCCCGGCTTGAGGTCTCGATGAATCACGTCTGCGGAGTGAATATATTTTAGTCCGCATAAGATCTGGTACAGGAAGCACTGGATGTGGAACTCGCTGAACTGCACGGACGAGTGGATCACCTTGGCCAAATCGTAGTCTACCAACTCCTGGAAACAGTACAGTCCGTCGTAGGGCTTCATGTAGACGATATCGAGGTCCACCAAGTTGATAATGTTTTTGTGGCCCTTGAAGTAGGACATGAGCTTGAGCTCTCTCACCGCGCGTTTCAGCAGCACCTCCTTGTTGAAGATGTTGCTAACCTTTTTTATGGCGATTGACACTTTATCCTTTGACTGCATGTCGACCGCCGAGCACACTGTTCCGTACGAGCCCTTTCCAAGCACAGATATGATATGGTACCGGGAGTCCAAGTAGAAGTTGGCCTTTTCGTACACTATTCTGGACGGCGGCTGCTTCTGTTGTTTGGTGTTGGAAGCGAGTCTGTTGTTGAGCGTGCGGGCGACATATCCCTCTTCGATCGACATGATTTATGGGAGCGCCAGAAGGAGAGAAAAAAAGGGCAAGGGGGAAAAAATTATGCGAAACTGAACGAGGGCAACACCCCACCGTCGGGCACATGTGCAAGTTCCAACTGCTGGAATTTGCCCGATGACTGGTGGAAATAGAGCCCCGAGATCGAGCCCGTGAGCTGGTTGAAGCAGATGTAATAGAAACCTTCAAATGAGGCCCCCATGATGCTCTTCACGCTGGCGTCCGGAACGAGAAATATCTCTTTCCACCTCATGTAGAGATGCTCGTTATTTAGTGCGGTGTCGTATATGTGTTCGTTGGCGAGGTCATTTTCCTGGTCGAAATCCAGACTTCTCCAGGACGGGAACCTGCTCCAGTGCTGGAGGTCATTGCGTTTGTTGGATCCCCACTCCTCGTTGGCCGTGTAGAACGAGTGGTGCGGGCCGATGATCTCTCCTTTGAAGAACGTGGTGAACTCGGGATGCGATTCCGTCAGGCCGTGGATCGTGAAGTAGCCGCACAAATACGATCTTTTCAGGTCCACCTCTTTCAAGTCCACGCGCACCTCAAATGTCGACCGGCCGGACTGCTGGGACCCAATGAAGGAGGAGTTCGGCTTGAGGAAAGACGAGACTTGCGACTTGTGCCGACCGGCGAAGAAGTCGCGCACACAGGGCGACGCGACGATCTGCGGAGGCGGAGCATGGTGTTTGGCCTTGAGCGGGTGTGTCGAGCCCGTACAGCGCTCCTGGGTATCTATGTGGTCAATGTTTATTGGGGTAGGCATGGATTTAGTGGAAATAAAGCGAGTCTAACTTTTTTTGCCAGGTGACAAAACAAAAGAGAACAGTGTCTGTAGCTGACAGGTTGGTCTAGGAAGACAGTCCTCGAATATCGAAAATGCAATTAGCTGAAAGTGCACAACACTGTAGGATAAAAATTTCTTCTTGATACCTGTTGACTAATTCTTTTGCTTTGCCCGTTTCAGCCTTTCTTTTCCGTATCTTATCTCGCGTGAATTCGCGAAATTAATAATTTTTCACAGATTTTCGACATCCATGAGCGACGAGTACCGAGCGTTGAAGGACGTTTTTGCGGGCACTATGGGCGGCATTGCCCAGGTCCTGGTTGGCCAGCCATTTGATACCACCAAGGTGCGTATCCAGTCTGCTGAGGGCCACGTCTCTCCCGTCTACGTGGTGCGTCAGCTGCTGACCAACGAAGGTCCTATGGCCTTCTACAAAGGAACGCTGACCCCACTGATCGGAGTCGGGGCCTGTGTGTCTGTGCAGTTTGGTGTCAACGAGTTCATGAAACGGACGTTTTCGAGTCTCAACGGTCCTGGAAATCCAATCAGCATGCCTCAATTTTACGTGTGCGGAGCAGCAGCAGGATTTGCAAACGGTTTTATAGCCGCACCAATTGAGCACATCAGAATCAGATTGCAAACGCAGACCACCGGCGCCAAGACGTTCAACGGGCCTCTGGACGTGATCAAGAAGCTGTACCATGCGGGAGGCATCAAGTTAATCTACCGAGGTCTAGGGCCTACGCTCGCTAGAGAAAGTCTGGGTAGCGGAGCATATTTTTTGACTTTTGAAGCTCTCGTGAAAAACGAGATCGAGTCGCGGAATATTGCCAGAAAGGACATTGAGAACTGGAAGCTCTGCGTCTTTGGGGCGCTGGCAGGTTACGGAATGTGGTTCAGTATTTATCCGATCGATGTGATCAAGTCCAACATGCAGACTGACAACTACAAGAAGCCGGTTTATAGAAATGCTGTTGAGACTTTTAGGGGTATTTGGAAACAGAGCGGTGCTTGGGGGCTAGTCAAAGGATTCTCGCCGACAATTCTGAGAGCTGCCCCAGCCAACGCGGCTACTTTCCTGGCCTTTGAAATTACCATGCGGTATCTGAACTAGAATTCAGAGAATAATTAAAGTATTAAAAAAATTAATTTCTAGTACAAGCCAGAGGAGAGAAACCGGTCAACGTAGCCGCCGCTTCTCTGAGTCGCATCATCGTCCTCCTCGTCCTCCAACCGTCTCAGCAAGTAATCGACTTCTACCTTCTTCGTGAGCGGAATCACGAAATCCTTGTAGATTTTCACAATCACCTCTGGCTTCACCTTGCTCTGAATATGCTGCGTGAACTTTAGTGTAGGGTCTGTTCCATACGCTCTTCCCTTTTCCAGAAGTCTGTCCAAGATCCGTTTTTCGACCTCTGCGTTTGTGATGAGCGCCTCAATGCCTTCTACATCTCTGTTTTTGATCAGATCCACAATCTTGTCCCCCTCACTGATAAATTTAGCCTCTGCGACAAAACGGCCAAAATGGATTCTTCTTGACAGCGACTGCAGACACTCGATGTCCGCCATTGCGCACGAGCCAAGGTTGTCCTCCTGCTCTCCGCTGCCTGCAGCAATTCCTGGTACTATCTCTGACGTGTAGATCTTGAGTATCTCGTTGTTGACGTTGATTTCATCCGCGTAGGAGGCCAGCACCGAAGGGTAGTTGATCTTGGGCAGGAACGTTTTTTCCAGCACGTTGGGGAAAAAAGGCACCTCGTCTGGCGCATCGTATCTCCTCACCTGCGAATGGATTCGCTCGTGCTGCGACAACAGCCAATCCAAGAACGAGCCGTCAAAATTAGGAATAGGGAACTGGTTGACTTTATACACCGAGGGCGACGCATAAAACTGCGACCGCTCGATGAAGTTAAAGATAATCGTATCCTCCATCCGGACCAAGGCGTCTCTAATGTTGCCAAGGTCCAGCACTGTTTCTGGTTTCATGAAATCCATACCTATAAAAACTAAACAGGAAAAAAAAAAATCGCTCCTCAAGTCCGCTTATCCTCGCCTAAAAGCCAGGAAAGATGTCTGAACCACAGAAATCGCTGGATTCGCTCCTCCTTGCTGTCTCCAAACCCGTAGTTCTCGCGTGCGTCTATAAGGTCCTTTCGCGATTTCTCTGTCATTCGAATGCGTTTCGTCAGCGACTCGCGATACGTTCCGCCAATGTAATCGTCGTAGAATATGATGTGTGCAAACTGCAATGCGGTATATATTCCGGTGGCCACCAGCAGCGTGAGAAATATCGTTCGCCTATTCTGTCGAAACGTCTCCATATTGCTGGCATTGGGCCCCATGTCTCTCCATGTGTTGTCTGTGTAATAACCGAACCCAAAATCTTGTTGACCGTGCCACCTGTCCTCCCAGGTGCCGTACGTCGACGGCCGATAATGGCCGGCCTGCGGAGCAGTTTTGGGCCGGTAAAGGCTGCTGGAGTTGTCCTCCCAGCCGATCCCGTAATTATCGTAGTTCTGTCGTGTCTGTGGGTTTTTCAGCAGAGCATAGGCAGCAAGAATCCGCTTGAACCGGTGCTCTTTTTCCTTGTTTTCCAGCGCATCGTGCGCAGAGTCCGGATGGTAAACTTTGGCCAACTCGTAGAATCGCCTCTTAAGCTCCTCCTGCTTCACGTTGCTCTGTTTCAAACCGAGCACGTCGTAGGGCGTGGCATTCTTAAATGTCGGATACATTTTGAGCAGCCGCCCAACGTTCGTGTCCGTGCTGTACCCCCGTCTACAAAAACGGGGAATAAGCATCATAGTAAAGAAACTCTACCTGTATTGATCAAATCTATTTGCTCAAGATTTTGGAGCCACCCCCACACCGTTTATATTGCGGAACATCCTAACACCGTTATCACCTTCCACGAACTGGCACGCCTTGGCGGATTTCCACAGGGTGTACCACATGGACTCGTCGCTGTGGCGGTAGTGGATGCCCATGGCCTTCTTGATGCCCTCGGTGGCCGGCCTAGCGTTGTAGAACGGAATACGGGAAACGTAGTGGTGCAGAACGTGGGTCTCTATAATGTCGTGGAAAAAGAACCAGCCAACGAAGCCAAACTCTCTATCGATCGTGGCGGCGGCGCCTCTGGCAAATGTCCATTCATTGTTGTCGTAGTGAGGCAGCGAGACATCGGTGTGTTGCAAATACGTGATGAACACAAGCCAATGGTTGGTGAAAACGTATGGCAGAAACCAGTTGATGAAGCAGTGGAAGCCTCCAAAGCTCTTGCACCACTGATACACCACAAACGACTGGGCCAGCACGCCGATGTCGGAGAGCACAATGTACCAGTAGTCGCGCTTCTCAAAGATCGGCGACGCAGGGTTGAAGTGCGACACGGCAAACTTGTTGTGCTCTGGGTATTTTTGGCCAGTGACGTTGGTCAACAGATACCACCACCAGCCTCCAAACTGCTGCACTATCAACGACGTCAGGGTCTGGATTGGAGTGTCCTCAGAAAGCTCACTGAGCTTCACACGCGCATCTCCAGCCCGCTCTTTCTTGAACTCCTCAACAGTTTTAGGAACAAAAACCATATCCCTTGTGAGGTGTCCGGTGGCCTTGTGGTGTTTGCCGTGGCTGTATTTCCAGGAGAAGTACGGAACGTACAAGTAGGAGTGGACGATCCATCCCACAGTGTCGTTAAGCCAGCCGTAGTCGGAAAATGCCTGGTGGCCGCACTCGTGTCCCAAAACCCATAGTCCAGTATAAGGCAGCGACAGCAGGATCGCGTAACCAAGCCACAAAGCGCCTCTCAAGGCTGTCCAGGGAACCTGTGGAATGTATGTATTGGCCACCCAGCCCATGGCGAGACAAACGGCAATGTCTCTAAAAACGTAATAAAAGGACGTGGTCAATCTGCGTTCGAAACACTCTTTAGGGATACTGTCCAAAATCTCCTTAATGGAGTAGTCTGGCACTTGGAACTCGTTACCCTCAGTGTCTAGAGCGCGCAGTCCTTTGGTGGACTTGTCACCAAAACGACGTTGTGTCACTGTGGTCGACATATTCTTGATAATTCTCCTGATCAAAAGAAAACTAATTTATCACCTGGTCTGACTGTCTGCCCTGCCCCCACTAAAAAAAAATTTAAGTGAATCTACCAGATTTGGATTTTGTTGGGCCTGGCTGAGGAAAGATGGGTTTTTGGGTGGTGTAAGGATTTGCAGTGCTTTTTCCGTCCATTTTTTGATTTTATTTTTAATTCTCCATATTTATCAACGCAGCATGAGCGAGGTCCAGAAGAAACCCATTTCTTTTTCGAACATCCTGCTTGGAGCAGGTCTCAACATGTTTGAGGTCACTACGCTGGGCCAGCCTTTGGAGGTGGTCAAAACAACTATGGCCGCCAACCGGTCGCTCACCATTTTCCAGGCCACCAAACACGTCTGGTCGCGTGGAGGAATGTATGGTTTCTACCAGGGCCTGATCCCATGGGCCTGGATTGAGGCCAGCACCAAGGGTGCCGTGCTGCTGTTTGTCTCTTCGGAGGCCGAATACCGTCTCAAAGTGCTGGGAGCGTCTCCGTTTGTGTCTGGAATTGGTGGAGGAATCACTGGTGGTTTGTTCCAAGCATACCTGACAATGGGATTCTGCACGTGCATGAAGACCGTGGAGATCACGCGTCACAAGGCCGCTGCAGCTGGAGCTCCTGTTAAGAGCACTTTCGAGGTCTTCAAGGAGATCTTTGCCAAAGACGGTATCAGAGGCATCAACAAGGGTGTCAATGCCGTGGCCATCAGACAGATGACTAATTGGGGTTCGAGATTTGGTCTTTCGCGACTTGCAGAGGACAGCATCAGGTCGGTGACCGGTAAGAGCAAGGACGAGAAGCTGGGAGCTGGCGAGAGAATCCTGTCGTCTGTGGTTGGTGGAGGTCTCTCTGCCTGGAACCAGCCGATCGAGGTGATCAGGGTCGAGATGCAGTCGCAGACCAAAGACCCTAACCGGCCGAAAAATCTGAACGTTCTTGGCGCAGCCAAGTACATTTATTCGAACAACGGTATCAAAGGTCTGTACAGAGGCGTGACTCCAAGAGTTATGCTGGGAGTCTGGCAAACGGTGTGCATGGTGACTCTGGGAGACTATGCCAAGGAGTTTGTTGCTGAGCTTACGGGTGAAAAACCTGCTGGACACTGAATAAATACTATTAAAGTGATTACTTATAATCTTGGCTATCTTGAAAGTCTGATGCTGGATATCACGAGCCGGCTCACTGCTTACGCTGCACGCCCCATTTGTCGTAGCAGTAGAGCCCAATGAATGTAAGTGCGAGTCCTGTCCACTGGACTGCGCTGAGTTTTGTTCCCTCCACCAGGATCGAGCAGCTGATGATGATGATCCGTTTGAGGATGTTGGCGATGCTGTAGTTGATCGGACTCACCATTCCGAGTATTTGGAAGGCGACCACACTCTGCATGAAATGGGAGAGTCCGTTGACGAGAATAAGGCCGGCCACGTAGCGGTCGATCTTTGCGAGAGAAAAACCCGAGTCTGACGAGAACTCCGACAGCAGATACAGCGGTAGCGTCAGCACAAAGCCCACAAACGAGCAGTGGAACAGCACCGACATCTTGTCGAGTTTCTTCTCGGAGTTGATCACCAATTTGTTGAGAGACTGCGATGAATTGCCCAACAAAGGTGTGACCGGCGGACTGATGTGTTTTGGAGTCATCGCAATAGGGAGCATGGGCGTGGATGTGGCCGACTCGCTCTTGACGACCTTGTAGTTGAGACTGTGGGTGAAATAATCGTTCTTGAGGTCCTTGGTCTCGAAAGTTAGAATTTTCTTGGCAAAAATGTTTTGCGAAACAAAAATGAGCATGGAAACGAATGCAAACACGCAACCGGTGTAGAAGAACTCCGAGTCGGCGGTGATTTTGTTGTTTTTCACGCAGGACAACATGACACCGACCATCAGAGGAAGCAGGGTCAAGTACGTCTTGCTTCCAAACTTCTGCTTGAACATGAAACGGTAGATTAAAACGGTGGTCAAAGGCGAAAGTGCCTTAATCGTGTGAACTAAAGAAACGGGGATGACTGAGGTCGCCTTGTGCGACGCGATGTGGCCCACGAACTGGAACATTCCCATTGGGAGCGTTGTTTTCAAAACAAAGAGCGTGGGGGTCAGAAAGTCTGTGAGGGTGTAGCCGTAGCGGTTGAGCTCCACTGGGAACGTGCCCTTGGGAAATTTGTCCAACAGCGACGTGGACTCCTTGCCTGCGTACAGAGAGTTAGGGTTGAGATGATGACGGTGAGATGCAAACATGGCGTCATATTTCTTGACAAATGCCACGGTAAGGAAACAGTAGGCGGCGTTGATGATGAACTGGAGCTCTGTGAGCGTCACTGGGTAGTCGAAGTTGCGCAAGATGGATTTTGTGCTGTTTGACGATACAACACTGACCGTGTACCAGACCGCGCATAGCAAGCACAATTTCCAATCAATAAGGGGCAGCAGCGGAGATACGTTGGTAAACAGCTCCTGAACGGAGCTGCGTAGCTTCTGGATACTTGGCCGGCCAAATACTAAGAGCATGGTTGAGAAAGCGAGAGGAAGGGGACAAGATAATTATAGAAAAACAAGGTATGCTAGAGATGGCTGTACTCTTAAATAAAAAGAAATGGACCGGACATGACGAAAAAGGCAAGAAACTGATTCAATAGAAAATTTTTATTGTTCGCTTAGGTAAACCGTGTTCCTGATTAATAAAGATTGTCCTAATTTACCCATGCGAGGGTACCCCTTTCGAAACATTGCGTATTATGCAGAGCAAGCAGAGGGCGTGGTTGTCGTTTTCGGCCAACGCGCTGATCCAGGAAGTATAAACCTTAACGCCCGGCAAATGTAAGCCCGCTAGCATGCAGATCTAAATCGCCTGTTGCAAGTAATTTGAAATTTTTTCCGCAATCTTTATGACATCAACGATCGACCCTAGCAAGGTTATTTTTTGGCTGCAACAGCCACATAACAAGAGTTTTTGGCACTCAGATTTACAGGTCCGGCACACTCAGAATGGCGTGGGTGTGTTCGCCACGCGGCCCATCGAGCCTGGTACAGTGTTGCTCAGCGTTCCCAAATCGTCTATCTTATCTGCACATAATTCGTGTATAGCCAACCTTCTCTGCGACGCCCAGATCTTCGGGATGCACGCCTTAGTGATTGCCTTTCTATACGAGAAAAACGTTGGTGCAGCTAGTCCGTGGTCTGATTACATTAACTCCATAAACCTTGCTGGTGCGATGCTGCCACCCTGTATGTGGGGCACGCACGCCAAGTCTCTATTGGCTGGCACGGAGGCTGATCTCATGGGCGTTCTGGACAATACAGAGCTTGTTGCGCATTATGAGCTGGCCAGACGCTTTGCGGATCAGCATGCACCCATGATACCTGCACCTGCTGAGTTGGCCGACCTTTCGAAGTTTGCGGCCGTGGTTCTGGCCGTGGCGTCTCGAGCGTTTGAGATCGACCATTTCCATCTTTCGGGCCTGGTTCCTGGCGCTGATCTTTTCAACCACCACCCTGATGGCCAGGGGTCTGTGCATTTTGAGGCTCTTGCAGAGGTGTGTCCTGACTGTGGCAAGCTGGACTGTGGCCACGGCAGCGATGACTCCGACGACGAATTCGACGAATCTGGCGACTTTGAAGATCCTCAGGCCACTGACTTGCTGCCAGACGCACAGGACAAAGATAAGGATGAAAACTCCGAATTATGCGATATTGTTAGTCACACGAGCATTGTGCCAAACACAGAAATATTCAACACCTACGGTCCCTTATCAAACGCTGAGCTGCTTGCAAGGTACGCCTTCTGTGTCGAAGATAATCCGTATGACACCGTCTGTCTGGGAAAACAGGTGTCTGCACATAGAAAACGGGTCAACCCTGCCATCTCCAGGCGTCTCAGGTGGTGGTCGCGTCAGAGCGAGCAGCCATGGCTTCTAGAATGCTATATTAATGCCAATGGCACGCCGTCGCCGCAGCTGTGCTGTGTGGCCAAGCTCTTCACTGCCCCGGGCAAGACGTTGTCGCGGTCTCGGCTCAATAGACTGACCCCTTCTGCCAGACGACTCATTCAGCAATGGTGTGCGCAGAGAAAATTGCCCGACGTCCCGATTACAGTTCAAGATGCAACTACCGCGGCCCATATCCGTTGCATCAGAGACAACGAGAACCGCATCCTGGACAAGTGCATTGCCAAACTAAACTATTAATCTGTAAATAATATCCCTACTTGGCCCCCCCAAAAATTAACGTTTCGCTGATGTAATCACCCCAAAACAAAATTTTCCAATTGGACAAACAAACACTTCATCGACCCTCATAATATTCATGTTTAGGGCAGCCAAATTCCATCCTGCCGCGCGTCAGGCGATGTATGGCGTTAGATTGCAGTCCACCATACCAATCAAGAGCGCCAAAAAGTCGCGGCCATTTAGAAGGTTCCTGTTCCGGCTGTCCATGTTGACGGCAACGTTCTACCTTGGAGGAGGCTTCATTGCCACGAAAAATGACACTGTGCAGGATCTGTTTGAGGACTACGTTCCATTCGGTGACTCGGTGGTGTCGACCATTGACTACTACCTATACCACAAGGACGAGCTACTGAACCCCTTCTCGAGGGTCAATGACTCGTTTGCCGAGGTGAAGGAGAAGCTGGGTCTGGAGAAGACCATTACAATTCCCAAACAGGGTGTTCAGAGCGACAAGGTTGAATTGAAGGAGGCCCCTGCCGCCGGCTCCACAGAAGTGGCCGTGGGCCGCAGTCTGCCGCTTTTGCATCTCGAGTCTGGCGACGAGGTGATCGACAGCACTGTCAATGCTTTGAACGAGCTGATTGCCGCATTGAACTTGAAGGTGACCAGTTTTGAGAACCACAAAGTTGTGGAATCATTGCAGAAGAGCCTGCTGCTGTTGGCCGAGAAATACCGCGCCATCAGCTTATCCAAGAGCCAGGAACAGGCCAGTCTCGACGACAAGCTAAAAGCTCAGCTGAGCCAGAAGGAGGTCGAGCTGACCGAGGAGTTTGTGCAAAAGCTGGAAGAGGCCAAGAAGCAGATTGAGGAACGTCATTTACAGCAACTGAGAGTCGAGGTGGAGGCCGCCAGACAGAAGATCGAGCTCGAGGCGGCCAACCTGATAGAGCAGACGAAGTTGGCAGCCATCGACGAGTTCAACAAGGTGATCAGCGAGAAGATCGATTCGGAGAGAAATGCAAAACTCAAGGGATTGGACGCTTTGGCCGCCAGAGTGGCCGAGATTGAAAAATACGAGCTCGAGCTCGGCAAGAGTGCCGGAGCGTACCTCTCGTACAAAGAAATCAAGAAAAGTATTAGCTCGTTGCAAAGACTGCTTTCCACGAACGAAACCTCTCCGAAACGCGGCGAAGAGCTTGTTGCCGAGCTGACCAAACTGAAACAGCTCGTTGCTCCTCTGGACAACCAACTGATCACGGAGGCTGTGGCTGCTCTGCCATCGAACGACAAGCTTTTGAGAAGCGGCGGGGTGCTAACTCAATCCCAACTGATCTCCAGATGGGAGCTGCTTTTGCCAGAGCTGAGATCTGTGTCTCTGCTTCCACCGAACGCCGGTCTTGTTGGCCACATCTCGTCGCTGGTCTTTTCGAAATTGCTATTTGCCAAGTCTGGCAAGCCTGTCAAAACCGAAGATGAGCTCATTGGCAACGACATCGAGTCCGTGATCGCCAGAGTGAACACTTATCTTGTCAAGAACGAGCTGGACAACGCCGTCGAGGAGGTGTCCAACATGAAGGGCTGGGCAAGAAGACTTGCCGACGATTGGCTGGTCGAAAGCAGACGCAAGCTGGAGCTACAATTTTTGATCGATCTGGTCGACACCGAAGTGAATGTCAGTTTGTAGAGAAATATAGAAATAAATGAAGGCACACTATAGCATTAATATTTTTTCTAATTAATTTTCCATTTGTGTATTTTATTTACTTCCATGACCGCCGCGCCACAGGTTTACGGAGCAGACGAGATCAACGCCATTGTGATCGACCCGGGATCGTACCAGACGAAGATTGGCTATGCGGGCTACGACTCACCCAGCATGGTGCTTCCGTCGTATTATGGCCTGGTCGACGCAGACGGCAACAAGAGACGCATTTTCGACGAGAGTTTGTTGTTATTGCCCCAGAAAGGCCTCGAAATCAAGCACATAGTCGAAAACAACGCCGTGGTCGACTGGGAAGGCTTCGAGGCACAATTGGAGTACATGTTTAAGAAACTGGACATCGATCCTACTCAACAGCCCGTGCTGCTAACCGAGTCCACCATGAGCTCTTACGAGAGCAAAGTCAACGCGCTGAAGCTGTTTTTGGAAAAACACAAGTTCCCTGCCTTCTACCTTGTGAAACAGCCAACGACAGTGTCTTTTGCGCACGGCCGTCCCAACTGTCTCGTGGTGGACGTTGGCCATGATCTGGTCACCGTGACACCCATCGTGGACGGGTTGTGTCTGAAAAATCAGGTCATGGGCACGCGGTATGCGGGGGCTTTTTTGAACCAGCAGTTTGAGCAGTTTCTAGAAGACAAGAAGATCGCGTTGCGGCCTCATTACATGATTAAATCGAAAAAAATAGTTCATTGGGAATCTGAGACGACCACGGCGCAATTTGAGGAGCGGAAGTACGATTTCGAGGTGGCTGAGTCGTTCCGCGAATACTCCAAGTTGAGGATTCTTCAGGAGATGAAGAAGACGCTACTAAACTGTATGGACGAGGACAACGAGGAGACCCAGGAGGCCAAGGAGGCCGACGACGAGGTGCGGTGGTTTGAGCTGCCTGATGGCATTGCAGTTCCATTTTCGAAAAAAGACCGCACCATACTGAGCAACTCGCTGTTTAGTCCGCTCGAAACGCTCTCTAAGCCGGTCAAGGGCTGGGAGACGCCTGAAGACGGGAATATTGTCAAACATTTGGGCAACGCAAATGAGGCCAGCAGCAAGGAATACGTGCCTATGAGAAGAGCAAAGAAACCAGAGGATGACGACAAGGACAAGCCGGAGGAGGATGCCGCCGAGGCCCAGAAGGGCTTTGGACTGCTGAAGCTGGTTCAGACCGTTCTGGACCGGCTGGACATCGATCTGAAGCCGCAACTGGCCAACAACATTGTCCTCGTCGGCAGCACGTCGCTCGTGCCGGGACTGAACGCCAAACTGCACTCTGAGCTGTCGCTGGCCAATCCTAGCCTCAAAATCAGGATCCACGCTTCTGGAAACACCATAGAACGAAGATACGCCTCGTGGGTCGGGGGCAGTATTTTGTCATCGCTCGGGACGTTCCACCAACTGTGGGTCAGCAAAGGCGAGCTGGACGCCGTTGGGGCAGAAAAGCTAATTGTCAATAGATTTAGATGATAAATTACATGTATCCACCGATTTGCCAGTATTTCACCAGGTCGAGCCACGAAGCGACACGCAACTCGTCATCGTTGCTGTTGCGGCCGCGCCAAATCTCAAAGAGCGCCTGTTTGCCGATCCAGCGGTCGCCTGCGTCGAACGCCGTGCGGCCAAGAATGTCGTAGCGGGTCTGGAGCTCTTCGTCCAGGGCGTCGGAGCCAGACAGGAAAAAGCACCAAAACGGCAGATTTACACGCAAATCGGCCGTCCGACGCACCCGTAGCTTCAAGTTCCACAGGGCCTCCAAATGGTACAGCGTGGACGCAACGTGGCTCTGCAGCTGGTTGGGATGCGACTCTTTAATTATGCGGTAGAAAAACATAAGCGTGGTGTAGTAAAAGCACACCGACAGATGGTACACGCTCTCGTGCACGGGGCTGTAAAAATACAGCACGCCATCGCGCTGCTCGTACAGCACCCACGGAAGCTTCCAGTTGCGCAGGTCCTCTTCCAGGTCGCAGCACTGTTTGGGGAAATTGCGTGGATACACTTTTTTCCGTAGAATATAATTTCTGTGGTCGGATAGCTCCACAGTGCGCTCCATCAGTTCAAGAAGACTGCGGGGGATTCCGAAATTGAGCTCGATTGGGGAGAACGGGAGGTCGGCAATAGGAAATTTGAACTGAATGGGCTCGCCTTCGTTTTCATTGTCATCGTCCTCGTCGTCTTCTGACTCTATTTGCTGGCCATAGGTAAATTGCACCACGTATTTTCGCGGAGGTTTGTCCTCGACAGGCGGTCGTTGCGCCAGCTTGCGCGGCACGTTGCTGAGCTGAAGGTTTTCCCAGCTCTCCTCCACGACCAGCTGCTTGATTTCGATTTTTGTCGGGTCCTCTGTTGGCAGAGCCACCTCCTTGAGGTCCAATTTTTCCTCCTCTAAATGGTAGTTCTCAATATCGATGATCGAAGTAGACTTGAATAACATATTCAGGTACCGTAGCCACAGTATGAGGTCTTTCGTGCTGCTCTCCAGCTCGCGAGTCTCAAGGAGCTTGCCGATGCCACCCGCAACACCGTGCAAAAACTTGTAGTTATGGAATATGCTCATCGACTCGTCCTGTTTGATGGCCATCAAAATCACCATCAGTAGCTGGTCAATCATGCCGTTCTGCAGAATCGCGTCCAGCAGCTCGTCGTTCGTCACTTCCGGCCGCTCGCCCTTCATGGTCACCAATGGACTCAGAGCACGGCTCAGGTTGGCCAAACTAGCCTCACGCAAAAAAATGAACGCACGCAGCAGAGACATCGAGCTCTCGTGTTCCCCAGAAATGTCAAAAAGCGCCTGGTATCTGCCCAGCGTCGAAATTGCAAGTGACTGCAGCACAAAAGTCTGTTTCAGCAAGTAGATTACATTGCTGTGTTCTGATTTCCGGGCTTTTTGCACCACCAACTCGCCGACGTCTCGAAGCAGAGTCGGCACCACGAGCTTGTCCAGAATGCTGCCTTTATAAGCCACAAACATCAGGCTAGTACACTGACGCGTAAATTGCTGGATCCAGCCACGTGTCTTGGGGTGCTCGAGAAAATCTAGAAATACATCGCCCGTGCTCTGAGGACCCAGCTCCAACACTAATTTTTTCAGATAACTTTCCGTCACGGCTTCATTTTCGGAATCACTCAACATGATACGGTCCACAAGCCTGTTACGAGGCGTGCTGCCATAGTACTCGGCGAAAATCTCCCGCTTCACCATCTCCCAATCGTTGGTGTTGACCATAGCATCTCCAATCATTGTTCGGTACGTCAAAAGCGCATCGACTTGCAACCGCGGGTGCAGCCACAGCTCCCGAGGAATAATTGTCTCAAAGGATGGAGCAACAAATGACGACGGCGCAGCAACAAAGGCTGGCCGCTCCACCCTGTCTTCTTTATTTAACCGGAACACTCCAAAGGGCCCTATGAATTTCTCCTCGCTGCTATCAATCTTGTCCAAATCAGAGTCCATGTCCTCTGGAAATAAATACCCATTGCGAAATGTCATGAAGGGAACATGCCTGCGCTGATGCTGGACAACAGGACCGCCCCCACTCACCTCGAGGCCCCTCGGACCAGCGATAAGATACTCGTAGAAGCGAAGACGAATCCCGTACCCAAGACACTCGACATTGGCCTTTTCGCAGCGCAAACATTGCGGCCGTCGACCGTCACACTTGACCTTGCGATTTCGACAGGTGTCACAGCCAGTGAAAGTCCGTCGCTTGATCGGAGCCATTTACTAAAAAAATGGTGTAGAGTTTTATTTCAGTATAATTAATTAATGCTTTAGTGTTCCTACTCGCTGATAGCCAGGTCCTCCTCGAGATCGACGCGGCGGAGCTTCTTGCGGCTCGACTTGGTTGGAGATAAAGAGTGCTTGCGCAGAGGCTCTGTCTCGACGAGCTTGTTCGTTGGCTTCAAAACATCGTTCTGGCTTTGGCTCTGATTTTGGCCGTGCTCGCCCTTATCTGTCTTCTTGCTCTTCCTTTTGCGTCCAGGCGACTTGCGCACTGAAGACTCTCTTTGCGGAGAGTGGTCCTCGAAAATGGAGATCGGCATGGTCATATTCGTCGTGTAAAGATCGGTGGGGAATAGGTATGGAGACTTGGTTGGAGCTTTAACTGGAGACTGAGACGGTGTCTTGGCCCGGTCTACGGAGTCTAGCACATTCATCTTGGTCTTCATGGACTCCAGTTGTGACCTCAGGTTTCTGATATCGTTCTTGCTTTTTGTCTCCACCTGCGCAAGCTTGTTCTTTAGATCTTCTATCTCCCTTTCCTTGGACTCCAACTCTTTTGCCATCTCCTCCGTGCTGTGATTCATCTCCGAGATCTGCTTGTCATGCGTATTTTGGAATTCAGACATCATGACATTGTTCGCGTCTAGCTCCTTGATCAGAGACTCAATGCGCTCACGAAGAGGCGCCATCTGTTTCTCATGTTCGACCTTCAGCGACTCAAGCTCATGTTGGTGCTTCTCCTTGAAAGATTCGATAGTTTGATCGTGTTGGCTCTTCAAAGTCTGGGTGTCTTTCTCGTGCTCAGATGCGAGGTTCTTGGAGTTCTCCTGCATCAGGTTTTTCAGAGATTGAATCTCTTTTTCACGCACTTCAAGCTCGGTTTCTAGTTTTGTTTGAAACTCCTCCTCTAGCTTCTTGGATTTGAGGTTGAATCCCATCGAGCTGCTTGATATTTCTTGTTGCAGCTTGGTATTATTCTCCCTCAATTCGCTTATTTCAGACTCCTTCAAGGCGAGCTCGCAACCCATCTTACGACCTTGCTCTTCTGCTTCTTGGATCACCTTGCGCAATCTGTCAACGTCTTCAAGAGACACGCGGAGCTCTTGTTGAGCTTCCTTTAATTTCTGATCATGCTGATCCTTCAATTCATTCATTTGGGTTTCCAAAAGCTGATTCAGTTGCTTCAGCTGCTCGCACTTACTCTTGAGCTCCTCAACCAAAGCCTTGGACTTGTGAATTTCGTCATTCTTCAAGCTCACCTCCCGATCAAGTTTTTCCTGATAACATTGGGACAGTTCTTTGAGCTTAGAATCTGTCTCAAGTTCATGCTCCTGGTTCAGTTGGAAGATCTCATTTTTGTGTTCCACAGCTATTTGGTTCAATTTGGCCTCATTCTCCTCATAAAGTTGCTGGCGAATACGAACTTCCGTTTGCACGACTTCTTCTTCGAGCTTAGCCACTTTAGTTTCCAGCTTCTGCTGGTATAGTTTCAGGGTATCTAATTGGCATAGCAGCTCATGTTGAGCTTTACTATCAACAACGGTTTTAATCTGAGAGCCTGCAGAGGAAGTATGTCTAGGGATTTGCTGATATTGAATTGGATTAACGTATCTCAAAGTTTGAAGAATCAGGCCCTCGTCTCCAGCAGGATCTAAATTGACAATGATGGAGATCAAGCTTTTGCTCTTGACGTAGTCATGAAAAAGCAGACGAGTCAATTTATTGGTGCGCAACAGAGACTTGTTAAATTGCTTAGTCGCAACAAGCTCCAAACATCTTCCAAGCTGCGTAAGTGAAGCATTAGTGAAGCCTCCTTCCCTCAAATTCAGACCGCTTGTCATAGATAGCTTCGATCTTTCCAGGCCAGCGAGATCTGCGAGAGTCAGTCTGGAACTATTGACACTTCTGCCCGAAATGCGAACAACATTGATAAACACAAAACAATGAGATCTCGAGGAGTCTCTGTTGATATGGGTAGTGCAGGTTTTCCTATTCGAAAGCCCACGGTTCAAAGTTCTGATTGAGCTTTCGAAGTCGCTCACCATGAATTGAGACAGATTATAAGGCTTCAGCTTCTGGTCCACAGGGTCTGTGACGATGTCGAGGAAAGATTTCGTTTTTTTGGTGGTGGAATTCATAAGCAGATCTTTGATGTTGTCGTTGTAGATTTCAAACATCGATAACGTGACTGCGTACTCAGAGTCAACAAGCCCCTGCTGAGAAGTGTTACCGTTCCACAAATTGCCCATGAGACCTGCCAGCTTTTTGTGATTGGTGCTGATATCTCCATATTGAGACAGTCTATCAAACACATACCGAAGAGAGTTCACGGCAAGGCCCGTTTCTGGATCGAACATAGTATGAGTCTTACCAGAATTTGATGGCCCTAAGGTAAAAAGCAAGCAGTCTTGTCCTTTGAACAGCCGGTCGTCCAAAATAGGTCTTCCTACGGTTTCAAACAGACATTCAGGCTCTTGAGAGACGGATTTGAAGTCAAACGATGCATCGAACTTGGATAACTCTATTTGGTTTGGATTAGTCTCACTCTTTGTGAAAACAGGGACGAAATCGCCCGAAAACTGTCTTGTTCTCAAGTGAAGGTCCATGTTTATATTTGTTTGTTTATTTTTTTCTTAAAAAGTTTTGAGGAAAAGAGGGATCAAAAAATTGATTCAAAAGTTAGGGAGCTAGCATTAGTCTAAGAAGCGGTTTTCAAGCCCATGGAGTTATGGTACACTATTTCAAAGGGTCTTAGGATCATGGGAAGTATCGTTCCCGCTTTTCTGTCGACTCAACGACTAACCCAGACACGGTTTATCTGATTACACGCGTAGCGTTTTTCTCTGTCTGCTGTATCATTTCTTCAATTACATTGGTAGGCGTGTTCTACCTGTGGATTGACTCAAAATCACTGATAGAGTGGATTGCACGCAATTACCGCAGGGTTTACTACGGAGACGGAAACTAAGAGTCGATCGACGCAAAAATAATTTGTTTTAATTTAGTTAGCAAAATATGGGTGAGACTGACAGGAAAGAGGCAGCTGTGGAAAAGCAGGAGCTTGATTCAAAGCCTGAAGCCGTTCAATCACCCGAAAAGAAGAGGCCGATTGACGAAGAAGAAAAAGATGATGTGAAGAGAGCAAAGAGTCTGAAGAAAAACGAAGAGACGCAGGAAGAGAAAACGCAGGAAGATGACGCAAAACAGGAAGAGGTTGCCGCAAACGATACAGAGAAAGAGGAAAGTAGTGTTCCTCGTGAGACAGACAAAAATTCTGATGTGGTAGACGAAAAGAAAGAGAAACTAGAGTCGAAGTTTGTATTTGGTGCCCGGACAACGTTTGGACAAGCCAGTGGGTTCTCTATGTTGTCGAAAAAGAACGTTTTCGAAAAGCAAGACGATAAAGACAAGGACAAGACAGAGGAAAAGAAAGAAGCACCAAAGAGCGTATTTGGTAGCGGGTCAACGTTTGGAAATGCATTCCAACATGCAATTGGCAAAAAAATCAATATTTGACGAGCCGCAGGAAAGCTCTGCAGAGCCCGAGGACAAAGAGGTCTCGAAGGAGGTTTACAAAAAGGTCCACCTTGAGAAACAACAAGTAAAGTCAGGAGAAGAGGAAGAGGAGACTTTGTTCCAGGTTAAAGCCAAATTGTACCACATGGATCTGACCAACGTTTCTGAAGGGTGGAAGGAAAAAGGGGTTGGCATTCTGAAAGTGAACAAATTCATCAACCCAATCAAACATTACCATGCTCGGCTTGTCATGCGTCAAGACGGTATATTGAAGCTGATTTTGAACGTGCCAATTGTGAAAGGGGTGGAGGTGTTCAAAGGAATGGCCAGCTCGTTGAATAGCGATAAGTTCATTCGAGTTCAGGTTGTTGAGGACTCGAAACCAGTGCAGTACGCGTTCAAGATTGGTATGGTCGAGAATTCATCAAAACTCTACAACGTGATCGAAAGCTTGGTAAAGGAAGTGAATTAGTATTACCTGCGTCTAAATGCAACAGTACATATGGCCGAGCCTTTGACTCCGCCAAACTCGAATACCGGGTACTCGACAGTTTTCCAAACCTCAAAGTTGCCTGAAGCAGTTATCACCTTGATAAGCTCGTCTTGGGTAAAATTGCACGACGTGACCAGCAAAACCGCATTTTTTTTCAACAAGATTTTCACCGTGTCTGGATACACTTCCTGTCCTGTTTTGCCGTCATACAGGTTGTCGCTGAGGGCAATCGCGTCCAATGTGCCCTTGTCCAATACCAGGTCGAAATTTCCCGCATTGGTCTTGAGAAACTGGTCCTCCAGATTGAGTATATCGCTTTGATAGAATTCTACATTCAAATCGTTAGTTTTTGCGATGGTCTTGGCAAACTGGACGCTGGCCTCGCTGTAGTCAACTCCCACGAGTTGTCCTTTCCAGCCCTCTTGTAGGATCTCAAAAAGTAGATGTCCATTTCCCGTACCAAGATCGCAGATGGAGACGTTAGGATCGAGATTCGAGAACACAAAGTCTACAATTTTCTCCTCGGCCCCGGAGTCTGCAAACCAGCATTCGCCCGTATCGTCTGGATTTTCTGCAAAGTTCTCCTTCTCTAGTTTGTAGAAATTGTCCCAATATTCTTTAGTGCCTAGTTTCGAGTGGTTGAGTTTAGTAGTGTCCATTGGTTTTGGAAGAAAAAAAATATTGCGTCGATCGTCTCAACATGAAGCCACAACGAAGCGTGGATTATGGAGAGTGCAGCCCTAGCAGTGGCGGGCCTCCACGCAATGCAGGGCCATGCTGGATGTAATTACCCTTTTGGCCCCCTTCGCTCCAGTTCGCCCCGACCACGTCGATTCTCGATAAGCTCTTTCTCCATTTGGAAGTGGGATGCGCGGGATGGCCCGAAGATGTTGGTATATAATTTATTGATAACGTAGTATAAACATGTACCGTTTATCTTGGGCTAAACAATCGAACAGCACATTTTATAGAAGCATGTCCACAGTTAAAGTTCTTAGATTTGGACCAATCAGATACGCCCAGGAGGCGTGGCAGAAGCTCGAGCAGAGACCCAACGTCGAGGTGGTGGAGAGCGGGGCTTCGTCCAGAGAAGAGTTCCTCAAGGAGCTCAACGATGGTAAATTCAAGGATGTTAACGTCATTGCGAGAACGTTTGAGAGTGTCAAACAGACTGGACTGCTTGACAAAGAGCTACTCACCCTGCTGAAGGAGAAGACCTCTCTCAAAGCCATCTCGCACAACGGTGCTGGGTATGACCAGGTGGATGCTGTTGAGTGCGGCAAGCTTGGAATCCAGGTGTCTAATGTTCCTTCTATCGTCGACGCGGCTACTGCAGACACACACATTTACCTTCTTTTGGGTGCCTTGAGGAATTTCCAGGACTCGACGCTGAGAATGCTGCAGGGTAAGTGGCCGACCGAAAAATGTGCCGGCACTCCAGTTGGCCACGATCCCGAAGGCAAGGTGCTTGGAATCTACGGAATGGGCGGTATTGGCCGTGCAGTGAGAGACAGAGCCAAACCATTCGGGTTCAGAAAGATTCTCTACCACAACCGGAACCGTCTTGCTCCGGAGTTGGAGCAGGGTGCCGAATACGTGAGCATGGATGAGCTTCTGCGCCAATCGGACGTGATCTCAATCAATATCCCGCTCAACAGTGCCACGAGACATTCGATCAACAAGGATACCATTGCCAAGATGAAAGACGGCGTGGTGATTGTTAACACTGCCAGGGGCCCTATTGTTGACGAGAGTGCCATCTTGCCTGCTCTCAAGAGCGGAAAAGTGGGTGCTTTCGGATCGGACGTTTTTGAAAACGAGCCCCACGTCAACATGGAGCTGATCCGGCAGCCGAACGTGGTGTCGCTGCCTCATATGGGAACACACACGGTCGAGACGATGAAGGCCATGGAGGAGTTTGTTGTCAAAAACGTCGAGACCTTTGTTGACCAAGGCAAGGTGCTGTCGATTGTTCCTGAGCTGAAGGGTAAATTCTGAGTGGCCAATGTTGATTCACTGCCGCACAGAGCCCATATAGTGAAACATTTTTTTTATAAAAAAATATATATGATTCTCACTCCGCAGCGATTAATACAGTTATCCAATGCCCCACGACTAGGCAATATGTGGTACTTGATAGCCACGGTCACGCTGACCGTTTGCAACCAGCCCCAAGAGATCCCTAAATTGTACCACTATGCTCTCCACGTGAATAACGGGCTGGGTAAGCCGTCCGAGGAGCTGTATCACCGTGTGACTCAAACGATCGAATCTGTCTCGGCCGACATCAACAGCTGTCCCTACGAGATCGAATCCGGGCTCAAGCTGTCTGATAAATTCAGAGAGAGCATTCTCAAGACGGCCGCGTTGAGTGGATTGCCCAAGGCGATCAACTCTCTGATGATCTTGAGAGAGACTACTCCGAAACCGCTGCGTGCGACCGGCGATGTGAAACGGCAGGCCATTGAATCGTTTGCGGATTACGAGGCAGAACAGGACCGGGGGATGAAGTTCTGGAAAACCATCTACAGCAAGATAAGCGGCCGGGTCATCAACCAGATGAGCTCGTCATATCCAGATCTATGGACGTATACCATCCAGCATGTCTATTCGCCGCTACTGTCATTTTCAGACGTGCTGACTCCACAGGAAACGTCTATGATTGTGATATCGTGTCTTATCCCGCAGGACGTGAACCCGCAACTCAAGGGCCATCTGAAAGGCGCGCTGAACCTAGGCCTGGATCTGGAAACGGTGAGGGAATGTCGCGAGATGGCTATCGAGATCAGCAAATGGTGCGGCATGGTGTGGAAAGCAGAGGTTGCCAAGCTCTAGCGTCGGCTACGATTCGCCAACTTCCATCTTTTCCAGACCTTCAGCTTGCTGAGCAGTCGGAACCTCTTTTTCCTTCGGGGGCCTCCCTACATTCAGAAACCCATTCATCTCCTCGTCGCTCTTGCCAAACAGCTGGTGCCAGAACCGCACGTTGTTATAGTTCGGATACATTATTTCCTGCTCCTCATGGTAGCCAGGATTACTGAATTCTCGCTTTCTGCTCTTGAAATAGTTCCACACCGACTGTGTCCTGCTTTCAAGCTGTAGCTCCTTTTTCTCACGCTCGCAGTCGTACAGGAACGTTCCGTACTGACAGGAGTACAGATGGTACACGAGACGGCGCAGAAAGCGCTCATTGAACTCGAACTTCTCTGGATGCTGGCGTAGTAGCTGGTACACACAGTCGAGGAACTGCTGGAACACGGGGCTTTCCAGCTTTGTATTCTGATGATGCTTGAAATGCTGGTTGAGCTGCTTGATTTTTTGGAAATTTGTGTTCTGCGCATAGTTGTAGAATTTAGTTTCTCGTTGCAGATGGCCGCACCGCTCGTTAAAACGATGGCCAAAAGAACACCAGTCTTTTTCTACCAGAACCACAAATCCGTCCATAGTGCGGAAATACGGGTCAAGACAGAGCTGTACCAGCGACGCTACCTGCGACGTTCTGTCCCAGCCGTCAGAACAGTGTAGCATAAGATGCATTCCGTTGAGGTGGATCGATTTAACGAGCAAGTCTGTAGCCTTGAGCAAATTTGAAATGTGATCGAGCCACCCCGATTTGATCAACAGCTCAGGACTGTACAGCTGTGTGGACACATCGCTGTTTTTCAGTACCTCCTTTATTTTATTTAGGCTTTCTCTCATGACGTGAATATTTTCGATGTTGAGAAACACTTTTTTGCAATTGGGATAATTTTCCATCACCTCTGTGCCGGCGCCCAGAGCGGCCTGGGCCATTGCATTAGTCATTGGCCGTGCGTCGACAATCAGATTTGTCGTTGTTTGGTGCCCGTTTGTCGCAAAGATCTCTGTCAACAGCTTTTCGTCCTGCAACGACCGATTCTGCTTGATTCCGGTCAATGGTTGCGCACTGCGCACAATGCACGCTCCGTTCTTTCTGTAGTAGTATGTCAATGCTGGAAATCTATTCTTGGACCGGAAACTCACGGAATGCGCGAGAATGGTGTCGCTGATGCTTCGCGGGACCACCGTGTGCGACGGGTAGCTTCGACAAAGCCGATAGTCGCTATTGAGCGACGACAGTCGCCACGGCCCCGCCACCATGTCCAGGCCCTGTCTCTGGAACTCACTGCGCACTTGGTAGTCATTCCAGCCGTCAAACGCAACTTCGATCTTGATGGGCGTGTAGATAAATGCGTAAACTTTGTCTATGTCGTCGATACACGTCAACTTCATGATGCTTTCAAAAACGTCCTGACACTGGGACAGATCGGCAAAATCGAACGCCAAATACGTAAAGTCGCGACATCGCACCCTCAACGATGCGCCTCTGCACAGAGACGGATGTGTTTCCGCGTCCAATAGGTATAATTGAGACGACCCTCTGTTGAGCTCGACCTTCTCGATCATTGGATAACAGCACCACAGCTCTCTCATGCCGGACGCAGACGGCGGAAGGGTAAAGATCAAGTGGTGTGTAGTCAGATGCAGCGTGCCTTTATGCGAGACTCCACGTCGGAACAGCAGAACATCGTCCACCTTTGTGATTTTGATGTATTCCATAAAAAGATAAGATTTAATAGAGCCAAAAAATAATTATTATTTCTATTATATCACTCCTTCCATTCCGCCATCCACCGTCTTGCCAATTCGTCCTTGATCCACCTGCTCTTGTTTTTCCAGCTGCCCATCGACCAGAAATGGTGCTGATTGAACACGGGAGCCTGTTTAGGTGGCTCCGGCTCTGTCTTTTTTGTGCTCTCAGCAGCATCTTCCGACTTTGTTCTCTCCCACGGCCGAACCATCTGCGGTCCAAGCCACTGTCCCGTGCGCCAGTGGCGACCGTATGTCATCTCATAGATCCGGCTCACTGCACGCTTGTATGCAAACATCTCGTCCTCACCGGTAAATTTGCCAATATCCTTGAAATTGGTCTCCACTTGGCTCTGTGTGAACTCGTTCTTACCCTCCTCGTAGCTCTGCACGTTCGGCCGGTACGGGTTCTCCAAATACAGCTGTGTCCGCGCAAACATCTCTTCCTCGAGGATCTGCTGGTTGTTGGACCGCCCGTCGTCTGTTTGACGCATATCCGGGAAGAACAGACGAGACGGCTCAACGTCCATGCGGAACACCACGTTGCAGCGTGCTTCGTACAGCGAGTCGAGCAGCGTGATGAACCGTCTGGCTTCGCTCCTTTTTTTCGTCGTCAAAACGGGTATTTGGTCGACCACCAGTGTGTGGAACCTTGAAGCCAAAGAAATGTATTCGCTAGGGCCGTAGTACGAGTCGCCGCACAGCTCGTCGAACTTGAACACAGCAACGCCGTCTGTCTGCGCAGGAACACGGATGTAGCGGCCGTAGCTGAGGAAATGCGTTTCTGTAGGTTTCTCGGTCACCACCGAGTCCACCAGTTCTTGCCATTTTTTTTCGTGCTCCGGGTGCTCCTTCACCACAAGATGCGGCCGAGAACCGCGGTCAATCAGCTGCATCCGGTAGTCGCAGTCGCTGTTCATGTCAAATACCTGGCAGCGCATCTTAAGAACGCGCTCGAAACTCTGGAACTGCGTCTTGTTGAAGTCTGTCGAGTACAACTCCTCGGGCAGTCTGTTGGAGGTTGCTACCAAAACTCCACCAAGCTTGAAAAAATACGTGAACAGAATCTTGACGATTTTGGCCGACGCCAGGTCCGGCAGCATGAACTCGTCCAGCATCAACACATAGTGGTTGCGGATCATTTTCGAGGCCACCTCGAGCAGAATGAACTCGTTTTCCAGCCACAGAAAACTGTGTTTGCTATGACTCTCTCGTTTGCGGCGCTCATAGATCGAATGGATCTCTGCGTACACCCACAAAATGAAGTTATTGTAGTGGATGCGCAGCTTTCGCTCAACAGGCAGCGAGTCGGCAAAAATATTGAGCAGCATCGACTTGCCGCACCCAACCTCTCCATTCACCAAAAGTCCCTGCGGAGCCGGAATGTTGTACAGCTCTTCCTCATCGCTCAGCACGCGCACAAGCTCTTTGCGCTCCTTCTCGGCCTTGCGATCGCCCCAGACTTGTCTGTAGCCGATAGTGCGGTATAGCAGCCCCGCGTGCTGCTGGTCGTACCGCATCTCCAGCTGTCTCACGAGATTGTTCATCTGTAGCTCCTTATCGTCAGGAACGTAGTCCTTGAGCCGGAAGTAGAGCTTCTGGAACTCCAAGGCAGCACGGTGTTGGTGCACGTCTGGCTGCAAAAGGTCTGAGGCAAGATAGGCTCTATAGATCTGGTACGGGTCGGTCAAAACGAGGTCTGAAGGGCCTGGAGGCTCTGCCGCTCGGCGAAATGGAAGCGTGTCGACATGGAGTCGGCGCAGGAAAGCTTGCCGCGTCGACGGGATAGCCGTTCTCAAAATATTAAACATGATTTCGCACTTTGCGGACAAGACAAGATAAATTCAGGCACTGATTTATATAATAATAATTCGTATGGACAGAAGTAAGAATCTTTTAGTCACAGATCTCGTATATATCGCCAGACTGTTTGCTTTGCTAATCGGCATGGCTTCATAGCTGTATGCTTTGCTGTCTTTTCATCACCCAGAGCTGGCATCCGCAAAAGAGGAAGAACAGGACGTATAGACCGACTGCTCCAAACACCGTCTTGGCCACACTGCTGTTAGTAAAGCACGGTTGCAGAAAAATACTCACGCCTTGCCGTCTTCTGGATCGTTGATCGAGCCCATCATGGTCTCATGGTTGTTGTAGAATAACGCTCCGATAATAGACAATATCACTATCCCAAAAGCGGAGATCAGTGTGCAAGCCCACGCGCTTCCAGACTGCCTGTTAGCAAGACGTAATCTGGAGTACTTACCGACACAACCGGTTTCATTCTGCTGTCTATCTATAGTTTAATTTTATTTCATTAATGATTCCGGGTAACATTAGCTTTTATTTTCCTGAAATACATATCGTCGCTTTTCCGTATGGTCTAGTTTGGCTTCGGGAAACCTTCCTGATCTACGCTGATCCGCGCCTTCTTGCGCAATCGCTCCAGTTCCTCGCTGTCTCTTTGACTACCTTTTTCCACCACCAGATTTCGGAGCAGTCGGTTTTCCATTTCAAGCTGCTGTATTTTCAGTTCGAGGTTTCTCGATAGGTCCGTAAGTTCTTTGAGTTTTCTCTCCATCTCCTGCTCCTTCAGCTTCTTCTTGATCCTGAAACGCGCAGACGCCGCCGTATTGCGTCTTCTTTTGTCTGTTTCCACGTACTCCTTAGGCTCAGACGAATACACGTCCGGCGAGACGGTCGACGACATGGGCACGATGTGCGAGCTGGAACTGGCCTCCAGAGGTTCGAACGACGACACCTGGGCGCCAGACTCCGAGCCGTTGCGAGATCCTGAGCTCGACTCTGAAGATGAGTTCTCACGTTGGATGATGTCGGGTTTGTGGTAGGCTATGAGTGTCGCAAGCGCCTCGATCTGTGTTTGGGAGAGGCCAGCAGCGGACAGAGTATTTTGCGCACCGCGGGGCACCGTCACTTTGGGGAGACTGGACTCAGAACTCAGTTCTGGTTTCTGCGCGGAGGGGGCGGACACATGGCCGTTTTGAAGCTGCGAGTAGGGCCTTTGCAATAACTCGGATATGGTGGAAGGGATGGAACCCTGGGCGCGGTCAGAGGACTCGAAATGGTCGAACTGGTCGTTATTGTTGCTGTTGGAATACTCCATCTTCAACTTTGGTTTTTCCTCGTCGGGGAAAATGAACGAGTCATCGGCAAACGCAGCGAGCTCGACGCTGAGCTGGTCGTCGAAATTAGGCTCGGCCGAGAGGTCATTCTGGTCAGCGTTGTTCATGAAGTTGTCTACATAGACAAGTTGCTCTAATAGAGCCATCGGGGTATCGTCGGGCATATTCGTATTTGACGAGGAAGCGCCCTGTTGTATGTTGCTGAAGTCTTGGGGGTTCACGAAACCAGACATGGTTATATATCACAACCACGTGAAAAAGGGCAACGGATAATGATGCTTAATTGAATGATTAATGAAAATTTGTAGCCACAATCTTCGGCCGGGTAAGACAAACGCCACGAGCCATACTGAGCCACACATGGGAAATAACCGTCTAACAGATATTAGTAGTACACAGTCTATGCAATCGTAAATCGTAAGTCTGAACCAACGTTCAGTGATGGAGGAGCTCTCCCAGTCAATCGGAGACAGAAGAGCTTCTACGCCAGCGTAATTTCTTGCCCCACTTTGCCCAGGACGACCCTGAGCCGCTCTTAGCGGAGGAGATAGAGGAGAAGCTTTGGTTTCTCTGTGTTTTGCCGGGCGCGTGCTCGTTAGTCTCGTCCCGCTCCAACGTATCGTCTTCTTCCGACGAGGATTCTACCGTAACAAACATTTTTTCTATCACCTGTCTGGTGAATTCCTGGTAGGAGTCGTGTAGATAATGTTTCGTTATGGAGAGAAATCTCTGCAAAAGACTGATGTCGGGTATCGTAGACCCCGAAAGCCCAGCTTTCAAGTCTCCAGGGAGATTGATCTCGCTTGAGGCGTTGTTCTCGAAGTACTCCTCGTAGAGTATCTTCCACACGTTGCTATCAGTATTATGGTTTTCGATAAATAGCTGAAGCGACTGGTAGAACTCAAGGTTCTCTAGACAGTGTTTGTTGAGCAAAAACTTGGAAAAAGCTGACTTGGAAAAAAGCGAGTCCGAAGGCACCTTGTTGGCCAAAACCGAGTCCAGTTTCGGCACCATGGGTTCTACCGACGAGGAGACGTTGGTGCTTTTCGGAGCAAGAAACGTAACCTTTGACTCCGTTAGTGACAGCATGAATAAAGGTGGATGAGAATTTTTGCGGAAAACCTTTATATATATTAACAGGTTTACTTCAGGGGGAAGGAAGACACTATCGTGATAATAGAGTTTGATATTATCTCACCCAATCCGATGAAAAAGAAATTTGTTTTCTATTGTCAGATTCCTACCTGGTAACGGTTTTTCTTAAAACCTTTATTAACCACTATTGTTTGACAGTTGTACCGCCTTCCTGTTCCGGCAATTCGCTCATGTTCTCCATGCCTGTCAGCACAATTTATGTGTCATGTATGGCGTTTTCGCTCACCTGCCTAAACCGAGTATCCGATTACGTGCCCCGGCATGCTTGCTATTCCTTGGCTAGCCGCCGCGGTCGCACTCGAAATCATGCATCTGTTCAAACTAGGGAAACCCTTGCTTGCGCCGGTCTCCACATATCGGACTAAAAACGGACACCTCGTATCTTGAAGCATAACGAGCTTCTCTGTCAATACTATGCGCGTGCCTACAAGGTTTCATCTCACACAATGCAAATTAATATCTGATGGATCGTACTGCTCATCCTGAGCCTTCGCGGCTGCTCCGCTCGCAGGATCCTTCGTCGCTGCCCGACTATCTCCGCGAGCTCAAGAACTCAAAGCTCGTCACGCTTTCGTACATCCCAGCTAGCAAAAAAAAGGCCAGAAAGCATATCGAGTCTGGGGTCCCTCATGACATCCCCATCAGCATACTGTCTAAGTCCCCGTCGCTTCTTATTCCAATCAGCACAAAACGTCGTACGCGTGCTCACAAACCAGAAAAAGCCGCCGTGCGACCGCGAAGACCTTCCAGTGCGTCCTTTACAAATTTGACACAAAAACTGGATTTTAGCAGCCTTTTCCCAGATCTCGTCCCTGAACTAACAAGCATTGCACAAATCGGCCCGGACTGGGCGTTCCACTCCACCAGGATCGCCGTGGTGCTCCAGAATTACGCTTTTTTCTACAACTACCTCCGCCAAAAAAGGAAAGAATTGAGAAATATGCACAGAAATACAGATTGAAGCTTTAGTCGCTCAAAAACTCCAACACGTTGTTGATCACATAATACTCGATGTTCTGGCCCCACACAAGGTCCAGATGCTCGTAGTTTTCCACGCCCACGATCTGCAACTTCTCTCCATCGCTGCTGTTCATCGTATCGTCCACCTTTTGGTTGTCTACCACCTCCACGAGCTCAGGCTTCATTTCCTGATTGTTCAGAACAGATATGTTGTACTCCTCAAACTCAGGAAGCTGCTCGGTCATCTGCTGAATGTCCACCAGCGAGTCGGACATGCCGTAGATAAGCAGAATCTTCGACAGCTTGATGTTTGTGTGTATTGGAT
Organism: Ogataea parapolymorpha DL-1; assembly: GCF_000187245.1. NCBI lineage: Eukaryota > Fungi > Ascomycota > Pichiomycetes > Pichiales > Pichiaceae > Ogataea > Ogataea parapolymorpha. The sequence continues at coordinate 761,335 of NC_027863.1, read as the reverse complement.
ACTCAAACGCAGGAAATAGTTCAGATTCCTGGTACATCTGAAACCGCTTGGATTTGATGATCTGGAACCAATGGACCACACTCTTCACCGACGTTGTCGAGTACAGGTGAAAGTAGCAGATAAACTTCTGGACTGGGTCGATGTTGAGAGACTTCCAGTCAAACAGAATCTCGTTCGACAAGTCGATCAGTTTAGAGAAGAACGGTGGGTACGTGATATCCTTCCAGAAGAAAACCGACTTCAGAAGGATTTTGCGGCCGAAAAGCAGGTATATCAGCGCTGGCTGGAAATTCACAATCGAATTGATGAGCCAATTGGACAGTTTCTTCGGTGTCGTGGCGGGAGAAATCAGCACAAGCTTGCTAATTTTCATATTTAGAGGATGGTTGACAGATATAGAGGCAAGAATTTGTGAGCATCCCTGACTGAACCCAATGTAGATCAATTGCGAAGCACCATTTATCTCCAGAATATGGTCTATCGTAGCTGGAATGTCAAATAGGGCAAACTGGTCGATTGAAAAATCCCAGAACGCGGCATCGTTCACTGAAAGCGAAACGTGGCGCGCAGAGTACTTATTCCCTCTGTTATTGCCGAGATAAACATCATAGCCCAGTTCACAGAGCCGGAACGGCAGGTTCTGCCGAGTATCGGCCATGAGCACCCAGATTTCGCTGTTCATCAACAGGCCGTGTTGGAAGTAAACGATTTTACCGTTTGGACGGTACCCGTTCTCATGAGGGTCAAGCCGGTGCACAGTCAGCAGGTAGCCGTCTTTAGTTTGGACGAGGTGGCTCTGAGCCTTGAATCCATGGATGTCACACAGTTCTTCAAAGTATTGCGCTTCACGCAGCCTCTCTATTTTGCCGAGTAGCTTGTCCGTCTCTAAATTGCGGCCCTTGAGATAACGATTGTACAGTGGGTTGCTCGAGGCGTGGAGACGGAAGATGAACTTCACCATTGAGGTGAAAATACTGATCAGACTTTCAGGAAGGAACCATGTGATGCATGAAACAAGCTGCTCAAGTATAATGACCCCGACAGAGGTCAAATCCTCCAATTTTGGCTTCACTTGTTCAAACATGCTTAGCAGCTAATGTATTGTACTTTTGTAATTTATTTTATTTTATTTTTGCACAGCCCGCAGGTTCTCGAATTTCATCTCTGGTACACAAAACAATACTTTCTACTTCTTGTTTTTTTTTATTATGGTTCTTGACCGTTTGCTCTCCAGAAGGCCCTCCAGAAGGGTAAGTGTTTCTAATCCTGCTTGCTAACCGTCAGTCGAGAGACTCAGGGGTGTACTACTACTCCAGCCCTCCCAGCCAAAGTCAGAGCCAGCCATCTGCTGCATATATGGCAGCTAATTTTGCTACCGGGAATGTCTCCCGGAGCAATTCAATGAACAATCTGTCTAACGCAGCGGCATCTGCGGCTCTGCGCAAGCACTCTTCTACGTCCAGTCTGGTAGACCATAGGATCGCTGGCCAACGTACAATGTCGCTAAGCTCCCGCACCTTTCGGGCTCCTGATTCATATGTTAGAAGGTCTAATTCTCTACAATCCGGCTCCTATAATCCAAATGTCTACCGTTCCAACAGTATTACGTCCAGCAGTTTCAAGCTGGGCAACTCCCGCACTAATTCCTTGACATCCAATTCCTCTAGATACACCACTGGCTTCACCACCACTACGACCACCACGACGAAAAAATTGCCTTCGAACCGTCACAGCACGCCGACCACGATTGTAAAGACCACCAAGGAGCAGGACGCAGATGGCAGAACTCGATCCATCACGAAAACCACCATTGAGCAGAAGGACGGTTTTGAAATTGTCAAAACAACAGTCGTGAAACCTAGTATTGTGGAGAACTACAACGATCTTGGAAGCATTGCAGAAGGATTTGATGAGGAATTCTATCACGAAGAGGAGCCGCTGCCCAAGAACACCCAGGAGCTAGAAAACATTCAAGAGGAACCGACAGAGCCCGAGAAAATCGAGCTGATACAACACGGACAGTCTGAACCTGAAACGCACGAGTCTGCAGAATCCGCAAGGACCCATACATACCGCCAGCTCACCCAATCCAAGGTCAATCCACGTACCAGTCTTTCGCCTGCACGCAAAATCCTAAGGAACCCTACCCCTGACGACGACTCAGATGGACAATCCATCTACTCTGACGCCAACGAGGCCAATCCTAATACTGTGAAAAATAACGTTAGCGAGAAAGTCACAGAGGAGATTCGATCGTATGCGTCGAGCACAGCCGGTAACTCGCCTGTGATTCCTCAGAGGTCTGCCTTCAGGGCCCCTGCCGCATTTGCACCACGCGCCAACAGCATCACCTCAAATACCTCGTCTATGCGCAAGCAGGTGAAAATCCTGGGCCCTGATCCATCTGAGTCCCGCTACAGTTCTTCTCCTCCTGCTCCTGCCGCTCCTATCCACAGACCTACTCCAGAAGAGCTGTATCAGCAGGCTTACCAAGTTGCCATGCAGAAAGTGTACGGAGATCGTCCAAGCACGCTGCTTGACACGGAAAGTGTGACAGAGATGGATGCAGATACACTAAAGAACACACTGCTGAACTCGTCGTCGAGCCAAAACGGCCGCACGATGTCTCTGACTCAGAAACCGGTGAATCCAGTTCCGGAAACTCCAGCTTACCAGTCCAATGCTGCAGGAGTTGGATTTAGAACTCACACGTTACGTGGAGAGCTGGATACGAAGGAGGAAAAGAAATTGAAAGCAGCACAGCACAAAGAGGAGAAGAAAAAACTGAAAGAACTACGCAAGGAGCAGAAGGGTGAGCTCTCGGAGCTGAGCAAGCAACGCAAGTCGGCAAGAAAGAACGTTGATGAGCTGAGCGAGAAGAAACGGATTTTCAGCTTCAAGAAGAAGGTTCCCTCGAACACGGCCGAAAACGCTACGGACAATTCAATCACCGTGACGCTTCCCGTGGAGGAAGAGCACACGGACAATGCCAAGCCCCAAAAGAGCGAAAAAGCAGGCGTTGGGCGCAAGTTTAAGAAGTTCTTTAATTTGTAGTTTTAATATTCCGGTACAAAAGAATTAAGGAACTGACATACATTGTGGTAGAGAAAAATAGAGAATTAAATTAATTTTTAACTCGACACTCCAAAACAGAGGTTGGCTCCATAACTAATAATGTCCATTGAGGCCGCCATCCACACTCTTCATTGGCACGATAACAACCTCCCGATCTACTCACTGGATATCCAGCGAACGAGTAATCCCGTGACCGGTACCCGTAGCGCACGCGTGGCTACTGGGGGAGGAGACAACAACGTGCGAATCTGGCGTGTAAACTATACAGAGACCAAAGTAGAGTCTGTGGAATATCTGAGCTCGCTTACCAAGCACACCCAAGCAGTCAATTGTGTCAGATTCAATCCTTCTGGCGATATGCTAGCGAGTGCTTCGGATGACGGAACAATAATGATATGGTGCCTGTCGGATAAAATTATTAAGGAATTCGGCAATGAAGACGACGATGTGAAGGAGAGCTGGTATTTGGAAACATCGTGTAGATCCTCGACGCTTTCGGAAATCTACGACATCTCGTGGTCGCCGGATTCCAAATACATCTGTTGCGGATCAATGGATAATATCACGCGTATATTCAGCGTGGCCACGGGTGCTATGATCAAGCAGATTGCTGAACATAACCACTACGTGCAGGGTGTCACGTGGGATCCTCGGAACGAATACATTTGTTCTCAATCAGCAGACAGATCTGTCCATATCTACAAGATTGTGTCAGAAAAAGGAGCAGACTTGGTTCTCTCTCCTACCACCTTCTACAAAATCATTCGCGCAGAGCTGCCAAGCAAGAGTCTCACCACGGAAAACCTCAAAGAAAACACCGAAAGCTCCAACATGGACCCTCCTTTACAAACACCCCGCCACAAAAGGACGCATTCAAATTCGTCTACGTCTTCCTCGCATTCCATCGCGGTTTCGGCAACGCGCTCGTCGTCTCCGCTTCCAGCGGTAATGCCGGCTTCGCCCAATCCTGTCTACAAAAGCCTGCAACTCTACCACAACGAAACGCTCCAATCATTTTTCAGGCGACTCACTTTTTCTCCAGACGGCATGCTATTGTTCAGCTCTAGTGGAGTGTTCAAAACAGATGCGTCTGAGGAAAACATCAATACTGTTTATATACACACGCGATTTGGCCTCAACAAGCCTCCGGTTGCACATCTGCCTGGGTTTAAAAAGCCGGCCATAGCCATCAAATTTAGTCCGGTGCTATACAAGCTTCTGGAGAACGAAAAAAGTGTTTTCAAACTGGACTACCGCATGGTTTTTGCCGTGGCGACGCAGGACTCGGTCGTGATATACGACACGCAAAGACTCAAGGCGCTGGGCATAGTCACAAACATCCACTACTCAGTGATCACAGACCTCAGCTGGTCCTCGGACGGGCAGATCCTTATGGTTTCGAGCGCCGACGGATTTGTTTCAAGCGTCAACATAACACACTCGCTGGTCGGCGAGGTGGAAACGTACAGCGTGAGCGAATATCTGAGTAAGCACAAACTCACAAATGCTCCGGCGAACACCGGTCAACAAAGCTCCATTATAGACCTGCTGAGCACAGACGCGACGCCGGCACCGGAGTCGATCGGGAAACCGGGAGACTCAGTGCAGGTGATCGACATCACGACTCCGCAGCCGGAGCGCGATACAACGCCGGAACCCGCACCCAAGAGGCCCAAAATATAAGGTGCATCTAACTTATAGAGATAAAAATATCACGTGGTCCAGTCACGTGATACATTATACAGAGTCATTTTATGGAAGGTTTTCGGTGTAGTTATTTAATCTCCAGAATTTACTATGAACAGCACAATCACACTGGTGGTGACACTAGTCGTTGCGTTTGTGTTCATAGCGTACTTTCTGGGTGACGACGTAGGTGTGACGGACGAGATGGTGGCGCGTGTGGCCCAGATCGCTCCGAATCTTCCGCCGTCGGTGATCCGCCGTGATCTGGAACGCACCCGCAGTGTTCACGTCACGATCGATAATTACTTGAACGGACTACTCGCAGCACACGAAACAGGTGAATCGCAATATATCGGAAGCCAGCCTATAAAGAAGCAGGATTGCAAGCCAGCCCAGTTCGAGGGGCTGGACTTTGAGCAGAAAAAACGGGAAATGGTGCTCAGAGCTCGTCAGAGACTAAATCTCGACTAATGTTTAGTTTCGTCTGTCAAAATACATCTTAAACTTCTTGTCCTCATTCTTGACTCTGTAGATGAAACCCATTATCACGTCGCTCTCCTTCACGGTCAGTTGGTTGTTGAAATGGTCTTCGACAGCGTGTCTGAGATCGTCTCTGTTCCGGTATTCGTACATATTGGTGCCACTGCTGAGCTCGTTTTTTGCGTAGGACTCAGACGACTCTCCCAGCTCTGAGCCTTCCAGCATGTAGCCCTGGAGCGTTTTCACATCAGGGGTGATTATCTGCGAAGGGTTCAAATATAGCTCTCTGTATTTGCGTAGCTGTTCCTCTGTCCAGCTGGAGAAATCCAGGGGGTCCTTGACTGGAAAGTCCTGTGGCCCATTTGAGTGAATGTACTTGGCCAAAAACTCCTTTTGCTGTTGTGCGAGCACCTGGTTCCGGTGTTTTGTGGACGACCGCGACGACGAAACCTGTTCCGGCTCGGAGGTGTCTCTTCTAGCCATAATTAATTAAATTATTTTTTTTCACTCTCATGTCCAACGTATACATTTTGGGAGCAGGAGGAATTGGCACGTTGGTGGCCTCTGCGCTGACGAAACGGTATGCGGTGAATTTTCTGGTGAGGAGAAAAGAGAAGCTGGATTTGCTGAAGAAAACCAGCAACACGTTCACAATCACCCAGCTTTTCAACCAGGGCCGTCGGATAGACTGCAAGATTGCGCGAGCTTGTCAGGCTGACGACATTCCGGACCAGCACATTGACTTTCTGATTGTCAGTGTCAAGACTTTTGATACCGTGAAGTCACTGACGCCTTTGCTGCCAAAGATCTCGCCATCTACCAACATTATGCTTATTCAAAACGGTATGGGTGTTTTGGAGGAACTGTACGCCAGTTTGTGGCCCCAGGCATCCGAACGGCCCGTTATCTACCAAGGAGTGATTACGCATGGAGTTTTCCAAAACAGAGACCAAGAAGGCACGTTTAACTATAACCATGCCGGAAACGGAGATCTCAAGATCGCCAGGGTCGACGGCAAGGAGGCAGACCATCCGGTGGTGAAAACGCTAGTGGAGAGCGACCTGCGCACCACTTTATACTCATACGAGGATCTTCTTGTGCACCAGGTCGCGAAACTGATGGTTAACTGCTGTATGAACCCGACCACTGCTGTTCTGGACTGTGTGAACTACGAGATCGACGGAATTGAGTCGATTAAAGAGTTTTTTACCAGGCTGGTCCACGAGGCGATGGCAATTTTGCGTGTCCGGTATCCGTTTTTGGAAGGCCACGCGGAACTCGATGAGTCGCGGCTGGTGGAATTTATTCTTGAAAAAGGTTGCAAATTGAACGGAAAAAATAGCACGAGCATGAGACAGGATACTTTGTTTCTAAGAGACACGGAAATCGACTACATCAACGGATATATTGTGCGCCTGGCAGAACAGGCAGGGACAGACGCTCCATACAACAGGACGATCCAGCTACTGACAAAAAGCAGGCTAAGAATAAATCGATCTAGAGCATTATAGAGGAATAAATTAATCACGCTTTTTCTCCGTAGTATCTCACGTCCTGGCCCTTTGAGGTGACCGCCTCGATGACGTTGTCCTCATCGTCCGTGACCAGCTGGTCCTTGTCGAGGTTGCTCTTTGGCCCTTTGTAGACCTTGTGAGCGTACACGGCGTACCACACCATACACAGGAACATCGAGCCCCAGTACACCAGCACCGTCCAGTTCATCATATCTGGGGTGTTATCAGCTCCTTTGTACTGCGGGAAGTTCAGAATTGGGATCATGAGCGTCACAAAACACACGGCCACCACACCGGAAGGAATAGAAAATGCGCCCAGGTGCCACGGGCCCTTCTGGAACGTATTTCTGGCATAGGTGATCCGGAGCAGTGTTGGCACTGTAAAGGAGATAAATGAGCCAATTGCTCCGACGGAGAAAATGGCGTCGATCGGCGTTTCGCCGCCAAACATGAGTAGTAGCAGCAGCTCGCCCAGGAACCAGTTGGCCCACACAGCGTTGACAGGAGTCTTTGTGGTGGTGTTGACGTGCGACCAAACTCTAGACAGCGGGAAACACCCGTCTCTCGAGTACGAAAATAGCACTCTGGACGCGGCAATCATACAGGAAAAGGCCATGGTGAAAGAGAGAACAATGGCGAACGCGGTCAGCGTGATGACTCTTTCTTTGGTCATGATCTGCGCCAAAAACGAAACGTACGGCTGGCCCAATTCGTCGTTGACTGCATCATCAACGTCAACGATCGTGTACGCCATGGCAAGCTGGAAAACGAACCCGAGAATGCCTCCCACGGACGCAGTCAGCACGATGGCCCGCGGAGTGGCCAACTGGGCGTTGCTACACTCTTCAGCAAGGTGGAATGGCGAGTCGAAACCAGACATCGTCCAGATCACGGCCATAAAACTCATCAGAACACAGATCCCGTTCGGCCATTCAGTGAAGTTAGTGATTCCCCAGGCTGCGTCGTTGTTGTTGAACTTGGGAAGCCCCTGGTCGCTTCTGGTGTTGCCGCCAAGGATAATAACGAAAGAGATGAACAAAAAGAGCAGGTTGAGCGCGGTGGAGCCGGAATTGATCCAGGCAATCCATTTGGTAGGGAGCGAGGCGATGATGGAGCAGAAAAACGTCAGACACGAGGTTAGCAGATACGTTTGCCAATTGGTGGCAGAATAGTCTGGGTCATTGAGCGACTTGAGCGCTAGAATCATGCTGGCACAGCCGTATGCCACAGATGGAGCGCCCGTCACTTGCACAAAGTAATTGGACCAGCCGACAAACCAGGAGAGCACAGCTTTGTAGCCTGGCGGAGCAAGCATAGCTGTGGCATAGTAGAGTCCACCAGAAGTCGGGAATGCGCTTGAGATCTCGGCCATGGAGCACGCAACGGCCATGACTCCGATCATGCCCACCAGATACGCCCAGGTGAGGCCCGCGTTGCCGGAGTAGGCAAGCGAGTACCACAAGGTGGACGCGATCGAGGGAAGCAGACCGAGCACCGAAAACGAGACTCCGAACGTGGTGATAAGCGAAAACTCTCTTTTGAACTCCTGCTTGTAACCGAGGGCCAGAATGACCGCCTCGTCCTTGTCGACGGGGTGGTCCACGAGGATTTTCTGCGACCTGTTGGACAGAACAGAGGTGATGTGCATTTGGTCCACCGAGAGGATCGTGGCGGTGGATCGGACAGGGTCAACGTTCGGGGCCATGGTGCAAAATGCTCAATAAGACTGAATGGTGTCTATATATAAAGACCTTATCGAAGAAATTAAAAATGTGCATATCGTCAAAGGGCTGTGCTGAGACTTCTTATCGGTGGACATGCTTTGGCGGCAACGAAGCTGACGTTGCAGAAACGATATGTGGAGATTGAGCTGCAGTTGACGAACGAAGCCCGAAAACGCTTTTTATTGGCTCCATAGCCGCGGTCTGTTTGCAATAACCTTGTTCAGAGGATCTATGGTGGACCTTCCCTTTTTAGACCTGATAGCAAAAAACTTTGCATGTTATCAGAGTGGCATTTTATGCACCTGTGGCCGTCGATCGGCGGGTCGACTGTTTTTTGGCATCTTTGGAAAAACTTGATTTTAATAGGCTGATGAGAAACGCAAGAACACTACTCCGTTCCGGGAGATTTCTGACCAGGGCTGTTGTCTTGACAGCTCGGCCAACTGTACGCGGACGCATTGTGCAAATGGCGCCCCTAATATGCCAAAGTGCCCGCTACAACTCCATCTCGGCCAGGACCGATGGCGCAGAGATCCCGGAGAGCGTGCGGAGCCTCACAATGGAGCAGTACGACACAAGTGCAAGCGAGACGCTGGAATCCATCTACTGCGATCTGGACGGGTTCTTCGACGAGCACAACATCGCGGACGCCGACGTCGAGGAAAGTGTAAGTATAACTAGGCCCATATGACTAACTTTAGGCTGGCATATTGACCCTCAATACCCCCCAAGGCTCGTACGTGCTCAACAAGCAGCCTCCTAATAAACAATTATGGCTGAGCTCTCCGATCTCTGGCCCAAAGAGGTTCGACCTGTTGGACGGCGAGTGGATCAGTATTCGGGACGGCGTTAAACTCCGCGATATTCTGGAAGAGGAGATGACCCAGATTTTTGGCGAGTTCAGCTTCAGCGAGCAGTTCTAGCTGGCAAATAGAGCATCCGATTGTACATATCACATGGGTTGCCATCACGTGCATGGAACGAAATCGACTTTTTACGACTTTTTACAGACCTCCACGACCGTAAAATTTTTTAAAAAATAATTTGGTACCTTTGACCATGTCGACTGTTTCTGCTTCGAAAGCAAAGAGAGAGGCCAAGAAGGCTGCCAAGGCCGCCGAGGGAAAGCTCAAGACTAAGAAGCTGACCAAGAAGGAAAAGGAAAAGCTTGAGTCCGGCGGGGATGTGTCTTCAGCAGCAGATGAGATCGAAAAGCTCAAGTTGCAACAGGACAAGGATGGATTGAGTGACAGAGTTACCACCGGTGTTCTAGACTCTTTGGAGACCTCCAGAGATATCAAGATGTCGTCTGTGTCGCTTCTCTTCCACGGTAAAGTTCTTTTGCAAGACTCTTCTTTGGAATTGAACTATGGTAGACGTTACGGATTGCTTGGAGAGAACGGTTGCGGTAAGTCCACTTTCCTGAGAGCTCTGGCCGCCAGAGAGTACCCAATTCCAGAACACATCGATGTTTATTTATTGAACGAGCCAGCCAATGCTTCTGAATACTCTGCCCTGGACTGGGTTGTGAGAGAGGCCGAATCTGAGCTTGCTCGTTTGGAAAAAGAAGTTGAGGATATTATTGTCAACGACGGACCAGAATCACCATTGTTGGAGCCACTGTACGAAAAGATTGACGAGATGGACCCATCCACTTTCGAAGCCAGAGCAGCTGTCATCCTCACTGGTCTCGGCTTCAACGCTCAGACAATCAAGAAGAAGACCAAGGACATGTCTGGTGGATGGAGAATGAGAGTCGCTCTTGCCAAAGCCCTGTTCGTCAAGCCTACATTGTTGCTGCTGGACGACCCTACCGCTCACTTGGACTTGGAGGCCTGTGTGTGGTTGGAGGAGTACTTGAAGCTTTTCGACAAAACCTTGATTCTTGTTTCGCACTCTGAGGACTTTTTGAATGGAGTCTGCACCAACATGATTGACATGAGAATGAAGAAAATTACCCAGTACGGTGGTAACTACGACGCCTACGTTAAGACGAGAACCGAGTTGGAGACCAACCAAATGAAACAATACTACAAACAGCAAGAAGAAATCCAACACATCAAGAAATTCATTGCTTCTGCTGGTACCTATGCCAACCTGGTGAGACAGGCTAAGTCCAGACAGAAAATCCTTGATAAGATGGAAGCCGACGGTCTCATCCAGCCAGTGGTCCCAGACAAGGTTTTCACGTTCAAGTTCCCAGAGGTGGAAAGACTTCCTCCACCGGTGCTTTCGTTCGACGACATTTCATTCGCTTACGACGGAAATCCAGAACATTACCTGTACAAGGACCTTTCGTTTGGAGTCGACATGGACTCGAGAATCGCACTGGTTGGACCGAACGGTGTGGGTAAGTCCACGCTGTTGAAGCTTATGACGGGTGAGCTTCAGCCCCAAAAGGGAAGAGTGTCCAAGCACACCCACTTGAAGATCGGTGTGTATTCGCAGCACTCTGCTGACCAGCTCGACCTTACGAAAACGCCTTTGGAGTTCGTCAGGGACAAATTTTCGCACATTTCCCAGGACTTCCAGTACTGGAGAGGTCAACTGGGAAGATTTGGTCTGACTGGTGAAGGTCAAACCTCGCAGATGGCTACCTTGTCCGAGGGACAGAGATCCAGAGTGGTTTTTGCTCTGTTGGCCCTCGAACATCCTAATGTTTTGTTGCTGGACGAGCCTACCAACGGTCTGGACATCCCAACAATCGATTCTCTGGCCGAAGCCATCAACAGCTTCAACGGAGGTGTTTGTGTCGTGTCCCACGATTTCAGATTGCTGGACAAGATTGCAAAGGATATCTACGTTGTTGAAAACCAAACGGCAACCAGATGGGATGGTACTATCGGGCAATATAAGGCCAAACTGGCCAAGAATATTGTGCTGTAAGTATAAAATTAATAAATACCATTCTATTTTTCCGTTTTTATATTGATCCCGTTGTTCAGATCCCGCAGATCAGCAGCAAAAAGCACCGAGTGAGCCCAGCCAGCGTACTCACCCCATAGTTGCTTGAATTTGTCTTGGATTTGCGCGTAAAGCTCTTTATTTAGTAGTTTTCCTGGCATGCGGTACGTTTTGGTAGCAATCTTGAAAACATGAGTGTCGACAGGAACGACGTCGTGCTTATCCAACGACATCAAACACACACAGTCAGCAACTTTAGGGCCGACGCCCATGAACGTCTGGAGATAGTCGTGGCACGTTTTATGGGGTTCCGTTCTCATCGAGTACAGTTTCGCAAACTCGTCTTTCTCGGTAAGCATTTTGGCGGTTTGATGAATGAATTTTGCCCGATACCCAAATCCAAGCGCACGCAGTTCAGCCTCAACATTTGGCTGGGCCAAACGCTCCGGTTCAGGGAATTTGTAGTGTTTGATCCCCTGATACTCAACCAAAAACTCGCCATAGTGAATACACAAATTTTCGCACATTTTCGAGATCCGTTTCACGTTGTTATTGGTTGAGCAGATAAACGACACAAGATTCTCCCACGGATCTTGTCTGAGCATGCGTATTCCGGCAAAATTTGCAGAGTTTTTCGTAAAATGCTTATCTTTGGAAGCCCAGTCAAGGTACAGCTCTTCGAGCCTGATAGACAGGTTGAAGTAGTCCAAGACCACCTCCTCGGTGTCCTTCAAGTGCGGGATAGATGCGTAGTGGAGGAACGTGTCGTCCTGTTTCAGAAGCAGCACTCTGTTCTGGATCGTACAGGACCATATGTCGTCCACGTATTTCCAGCGGAACGCTTGTCCGCAGCGCAAAACTCTGGCAACCGAGAGTTCCTGGAGTTAGAGCATTTCCTGTGCCGTTTACATACCTTTGGAGAGAGGCGGATGGCTTTCCAGACGATGTCTTTGGTCATGATTTGAAGACGCGTCGGCTGAAAATTTTCGTCGCGTCGAGAAATAATTATGGTTTTGCACAACGATAAGTGGAAGTGGAAGAACAAACGCAAGCATTTGAAAAAGGTGGGAGAAGTGCAACAGAATGATAGCTTAAGTGAAGAGTCAAGCGCTGACGAGCTTATCACCAATGAATGGCGGTTCGAGGAGCTGAAGCCTATTCAGCATCCTAAAGATGAGGAACAGATTGCATTGGAGCGAGAGCAGAGACAGATCGAGTTGGAGCAGGACGAGGCCAACACACGACTGGTTTTGGAGAAACTGAAGCTATCGGCCCCTGAAATCAGCAAATCCAGCAAACACAAGGACCCTAAGAAGATGTCCAAGCAGGAGCTGCTAGATTGGAGTGTGGAGCAACAGGGCGAACCTGAACCTGATACAGCAGCTCGAGACAATCGCACACTGAGCGAGGACGAAAAAGCTCGCTTTTACGAGCTGCAGAAGCGCATCGAGCGGCAGAAAATGGTGACGTCCATGAAAAAGAAGTTTGCTACCACAGGAGGAAGAAAGGTGCTGGAGGTCACGAAAGTTAACGACGACAACTACAAGGCTGTGAATGCTCAGAGGCTCGAAGAGTCGGCGAAGAAGCCCAAGGAGGGCGAGTTCGAGGAGAGTTTAGCAGATCTGTTGGGTGATAAGACAATTTTGGCCCAAGAATCTGCTGCGAAGCCCGAGACCAGAGCACACAAGATCACGCCAAAACCAGCCCCGTCGTTGAAGCTCAACTCTTCACAAACCGAGGACGAGTTTTTGGATCATCTGCTTGGATGATATTCCATGACGATATTCCATGCGCCGATCGACCTGATCCGACGCGGACGCGAAAAATAAATACATTTTCACCCTACCGTGTCAAAGTCATGGACAAGGCAGTTGCCGATGAGCTGTTGCCCGACGACCAGGAGATGTTGGAAGCACTGAAAAGCTTTCTGGTCCGGAAAAATGCGCGAATACGACGACAGACAGGCGAGCCCCGCGGCGATCTGGTCGAGCAGGTGCGCCAGCAACGGCATGAGATCATCGAATTGCGCAACAAGTGTCGCATGCTGGAAGAGAAGCTCAGGATGTACGAGCAGAACACCCCGAAACACGCCATTCTTGTTTCTCCAAAGAAGATACAATTGTCACCACTAAAAGCACAGCAGCACTCGCCAACTTATTCTGCGCTTTCTGGTACAGAAACCGAGGACTCGGAGTTCAACACGCCACGAAAACTGCGATTAGTTGGCACGGCGGCTGTGGTGGCGGTGAGTCCCGCAAAAGATGACTCAATTCTTGACGACTGCGACGAAGAGTCACTAAAGGTGCTAAAACAGAGCAGCTCGCAGCAGCCGCGCGACAAAATCCGGGAAATGGCCGTGCTGGACCTGACACGCCATCCGGGCCGCAAAGGGAACTGGTGGCCGGAGGATTTTAAGCCGAACCCAGAAACCAACTTTGGACAGACAGAGGCGTTCAAATTGCGTCGAATTAATCCCAAGTACGCGCATCCAGCGTTGCAGACACAGTACAAATACCAACAGCAACATCTAAAACAGGAGGCCATGAAAGATTTTAATCGCCTGGCAGGACAGGTGGAGCCGGTGACGCCTGGAGTGAAGTTGGCGTGGAGCGCTGCCGACTCCGCGACGCTGCCGACGCCGCTAAAAACTCCCGACCAGGCCCTGAGCAACCCGAAAATCGACCCGGTGTTTAAATTCGAGATCAACAGGTCCAACTACAAAAACTTCGACCTCAACCTCAACAGTAACAAAATCAAGCTCTGGCTCGATCTGCAAGACTCGCCGCCGGGCCACGAGCGGTCAGAGTTCCCGACGCCGTCGCAATCGGAAGCAGACCGGCAGAAAAGCATCAAACGGGCGAAACTGGTGGCCCTGCAAAGACTGTTCCAGGCAGTTTTCATGGTGCAACCAACAGACAAATCGGGAACGTCGTACGAGCAGGTTGGCAAGTTTATCTTTCGCAACGACGAATGGAACCAGCTCGTGCGACGCAACGAGTTTCAGATCGACGAGTCCATATTCTACAACGCCGAATAGCTATAAGTTGTATACGAATTAAATACAGTATATTTCTCTATCTATTTCTTGTTGCCCCTGTAATCAAGGTAATTGTAGTAGTTGAAGCTGTTGAGAGCCGGGTTCAGCTCCAGCGACGTGCTCACAAACTGCTTCGCGCCCTCGGAAAGCTCGTGGTGCACGGTTTCTTGCGACGAGGTCGGTGTCAGAGATTTGAGAACGTTGCCGTGGCCGTCAGTCAGGGTTCTGGACGTCTGATCGGGGTAGAACCGTTTGAGAGGAATCCAGCTCTGGAACAGCTCGTATGATGCAAGCGTGAATCCGAATTGCGGCGATGACCGACAGATTCTGGCGATGCCGCCCTTGAACAGGGCAGAGAAACCTTCTTCTTTCAATATCCGGGAGAATGCGTCCGCAATGTTCTTGTACGCCTTCTCGCCAGGACGACTCTCCACCTGGAGTCTGGTCTTGATCACGTCGCACGGAGTCGTGAAGTATGCCGCTGGCATTCCGGCAAGCGCTCCACTAAGAAGCAGCTCCCATGACTCGAGCTTGCTCTTCTTGGCTGGGTTGTTTGGATCGAAGCCAAACACAAACTTCTTGATATTTGCATATGCTGGGAAGTAGATGGCACTGAAGGGAACGTCTCTGAGCAAACAGGCAGATGCTCCTTTATAAAGGCCCCGGAGCCCCAGCTCCCTCACAATATCGACGGCAGACTTCTCAACATACGGAAGGCCGTCTTTGGCCATTTGTCTCACAGTTTCTCCTTGCACTTGCAGTCTGATTTTGGTGATCTCAAGAGGATTGGTGAATATGACTTGGCAGGCACCAGCAGAAGATCCGGCCAGGATCTCCCAGCCCATAGTCAGCTCGCCATTCTTGCAGTAGCCCGCTCCAATTCCTCTCACTATGTCATTAACAGTGAGTTTGATGGCCTTTTCCGGAGCAACACCAACCAGCTGAGGAAGCAGACCAGAGTAAAGCCCAATGAAACCTTCGTGTTTGAACACTTTGCGGAAACAGTCACCGTATGACGAGTAGAGAGAGTTGCCCTTCTGATTTTGCATTCTGGTCTTCACCAAATCAATTGGGTAAACAACAGTAGCACCAATGGCACCAGCCACGGATCCAAGAAGGAAAGAGTAAGCCGAATTCAAAATCGGATAGAAACTGAACGGAACGATATCCGAAGACTCGCGGCTTTTGATCAAGTCGTCCGTGAGAATAGCCAACATGTCGCCAGATTTAATGGCAGAGGTGCGATCTTGCTGCTGGAGAAGCTGCAGGTTCCATTTGAAGAATAGCGACGCTTCCTCCTCAGTGAGGGAGCCAGCAACGCGAGATTTGGCAAACTTGTAGAACTCATCCTTGGAAATCAGTTTATTTGTGTTGTTGTACTGTCCAGTGGAGATCTGCTCATATATGGCGTAATTCAGCGAGGGAAGATCTTTAAGAAGCTTGATCACGGTTTCTGAGTCGCTCAGCGACAGGCTTGGGCCAAAATTGGCTTTTGAAAACGATTCAATCCGTGAAAGAATATTGTCTGGAAGTCTAGAGTGGAATATTTCGTTGACTATGTCTCTGAAGCTAGCGATGTCGATCTTGTCGTTCTGGGACAGCTGCTTGAACTTTTCGTCAAGCTTGATCAATGGCAACTTTTCGATAAGCGCGGAAAAGTCTGCCGGGGTCAATTTGTCGAGTTTATTCTCCTCAAGATATTTTTTCACAGGCTCGATGTCAGAACTTGTTTTTATTGTCTGGTTCAGGTTCGACAGAATATCCAAGAACCGGTCCGTCTTGATCTCCTGAGGAGTCTCGCGCTCATTGTAAAAATCTTTCTCGAACAGCTTGAACAGCTTGAAAAGTAACTTGGGGGACTCCTCAGTATTAGTCTGCACATTGAGGAGTTCCTTGGAAAACTTCTGAAAATCGCTCTCTGTCAAGTATCCTTTCTTCTCGTGGTCAGCAATTAGATAAAGTAACCCAAAGGAGTCGATTGGCAGGAACGAAGTCACTCTAGAGAGATTTGGCTTCTCCTGATTTCTGAGCACATTCACAAAATCCTCAAACTTCAACACTTTCTCCTGAGTGTCCAGATCTGAGTACTGTTTGGAAAACTGCTCGAAAATAGTAGACAGAGATGAATCTACGTTGGGTGACATGGTGGGGGAAACGGTTTTTTGGGTGGATGTTAAAGAAAGTAAGGGAGAGTCACTTTTATTTGTAGTGGTAATCATGACTCAGTTTGCAATTCCGTATTGTTCAAACTATTGTTAAAGCCGGAACCACCTATGGAGAAAAGGAATACAAAGCGAAAAAACTTTCTCTGATGATTCCAGGGAATATCGATATATATACAATTTGAGAGGTTTTTCCTTATCGCAGGAGCGGGGACGCCAGTTTTCGTCTGGTTGGCTGCTCTGGTAAAAATAGTCTATATTACCTTGACTGGGAGCGCGCGTTTTACGTGTACCCCAGGAGTTTGCCACATCGGTTATTTCCCGTAGTCCACTTCGCCGTTTGCACACGTAAAAAGCCGGTCCGAAAATTGATGCATAAACATGTGTTACCCGGCCTACTTGGAATCATCCCCACATTTAAGCAATGGTTCGTTGCAGTTATCAACAGTATGCTTTGAACAACCAAATCTCTTAATTTATTTAATAGCTATACAGAATTTTCCGAGGAGCTTATTTCTTTGTGGAGTCAGCACCCTCCTTGGCACCAGAAAGAGCACCGGAGACGTACTCAACAGCCTCGTTCAGCTTCTCCTTACCGGCATCCAAATATTGGTTGGCAGTGTCGGCCAGGCTGCTTTGGTTCTGGTCGACCTCGGACTTGGCTTTGTCAGAGCCTGACTGAGCCTTGTCGCCCAAAGTCTGTGTGAAGGACTTTTGGTTGTCTGGTGTCACCTTGGAGGCAAGCTTGTCTGCCTGATCTGTGACCTGCTCCTTGGTCTTCTCGTAAGCACTCTTCTCAGAGTCTGGCTTCACGGTCTCGGTGAGCTTGTCGCTAAGGTCCTTTCTTCCAATGTCACTCATGTTTGTTTCTATGGTAAAAGAAAGGAGGCGAGCGAGCTTATTTTATAGTTCACAAATAGCAATCATACGTAATAGCAAGTATTGCTAAAAAATACGTAGTATATAGAAGGAATTACGTAATATGTGGCTGTTCGGTCTCGTCGTCGAGCCAGTCTTTGGCCCTCGAAATGGCCTTTTCCCAACGTTTCCACATGTGATGTCTTTTCTCGTCGTCCAGCTGGGCCACGAACATGTTGCTTTCGTCTGACCCGCCGTTGAGCTTCTCGCTCACGTCTTTGAGCGACTTCCAAACCCGGACTTTTTTGTGAAGTCCTGCAGCTATGGCAGAGCCCAAAGCAGTACACTCTGCATTGTCGGATCTCACGACCGAAACGCATGGCCCCAGCAGATCGGCTTGAATCTGCATCACGACGTCAGACTGAGACATACCACCGTCCACGTGGAGAGTGTTCAATGGGTTATTTTTGTCTTGAAGCTCGGCATGGTCGAGAAACTCAGATGATCTGCCAGCGTCTGAGACCATGGCACGCAAAATAGCACGGACCTGGAAACAAACTCCCTCGATGGCCGCTCTGGCAATGTGAGAGGCCTTGGAGTACTGCGTGAGCCCAAAGATCGTTCCCGTAGTTCTAGGGTTCCAGTATGGAGCAAAAAGACCGGAGAACGCAGGAACAAACACCACGCCCGCGCTTGTAGGAGCCTGAGCAGCAAGAGGACCAATGTGCGAGGAGCTATAAATGAGTTTCAGGTTGTCTCTCAGCCATTGGACACACGCGCCGGCAACAGCGATCGAACCTTCCAGACAGTAGTGAGGGTTAACCGAGTCTTTGCCGTCGACAGAAGGGTCCAAGTCAGGGAACCAGTATCCGACAGTGGTGACTGCGCCGTGCTTGGAAACCAGTTTCTTGTCGCCTGTGTTGTACAGCAAGAAGGCACCGGTACCGTAGGTACATTTGGCGTCTCCTTTTTGGAAGGCCAGCTGGCCAACCAGAGAAGCAGATTGGTCACCCAAGCAACCTGTAATCGGAACGTCCGCAAGCAGTCTCATGATAATCTCCTCCGCGTCCTGCGACAGCACCTTCCGCTGGTACCCAATGTGTTTCAGGTCTGGCAGCTGGAACGTTCCGAAATCGTAACAACTAGGAACGATTTTTGGAAGATTGATTTTGGTGGTGTCGACTCTCCAAAATTCAAGCAGCGCCTCGTCGTAGTCTTTGGTCTCTAGGTTCATGAAACTGGTTCTTGACGCGTTCGTGATGTCTGTAAGGAATGATTTTTCTTTGGTGATATTGTAGATCAGCCAGGTGTCGATAGTACCAAACATCAAGTCGCATTCTCCACTATCATAACTTTCCTGTATTTCTGGGACATTGTCGTACAGCCAGGTCCATTTAAGAGACGAGAAATAGGTAGAGATCGGACAGCCGGACCGTTCTTGGAGCATGGTGCGAATATCCTCGGGAACAACACTGTTCAGCTGGTTCATCAAGTTGAGGGTCCGGGTGTCGTTCCAAACAATACCGTTGTGCAGCGGCTTGCCGGTACGCTTGGACCATATAATGGTGGTCTCACGCATGTTGGCAATACCGATAGCCGCCACGTGGTAAACTGTAGGCAAAGAGCCGTCGAGCGGTTCCTCAGAATTCGAAATTTCGAGTCTCATCAAACAGGCTGCCAGACACTCTAGAACGTTGGCCAGAATGTGACAAGGATCACATTCGACCCATCCTGGCTGAGGGAAAGACAAGGTAGGGCCCATGTGGTCTTCTTCGACCTGGACATGGCCGTCTTTGCCGATTTCCAAAGCTATACCTTCGTTGGAAAAAATAGTTGGGGAATTCCGTTTCGACCCCTCCTTTGCAGAAGTGGAGTACTCGATCTGGTGTTTGGTGATCTCCTCCCCACTCTCAGTGAATAGAATCACTCTGGTGGAGGTAGTACCGACATCTATAGAACAGATAAGTGGAATACTGGACATAAGTGCAAGTTGGGATAAAAAAAAAACAGGAAACCTAAACTACCCCAGATTAGCGAGAGAAAAATTATTTATAATGCCTATCCCCATGGAAATTAATTGTACCATTTTATTGTATCAGCAGCCTTGCAGCCTCTTTGAAATTCGGATTGTTCTTTTCCAAGTCAAACTCCGGGTTTTCCTGCCAGATTAATCGCCGAAAAATCTCGTCCATAACAAGTTGCTGTATGTTATTGGTGAACGGCTCGCGAATGTCGAATTTGGGGTCGGCCGACGCGGCATTAATTTTGGCAATTTCCTCGGCATCAAAATATATGCTCTGCTTGCTGAGCTTAGCCGCCTTGTAGTTCAACTGGTACAGTTTTTTGGCAAGCAGGTCCCAGTGCTCGGACTGGTTCACGTACACCATGCCCTGGACCAATATCTTCCAGTTTTCTAGGTCCTCGTAATCGGGAAATTTTCTTTTGAGAAAATTTGTTAGAGCAACAGCAAAGTAGATCTCACCCGTTAAAATAAAATGCCAGAGAAGGTTGCGGACAACTCGAAAACTAGGACTCGATTTTTCGTTTGCTTGCGCAGTATCTAGCGTCAACTGCCAAGCCTCGTTGACTTCGCCCCTGGCCAGCAACTCCTTGACCGCCTTGGTGGTCATCGCAACGCTTGTTGTCCGAACTCCGTGATCCTGCATCGCCGTTCGAATTTCACTCAGATCTCTATTGTCCAGCGACAGATACTCAAAAAGCTCATCTTGCACGGGTTGCATATCTATCTTTAGCGTCTCCATTTTTCTGCATATCGCTCTTTTGAGATCCCGGTCCCTGAGCCCCCGAAACATGACATGAAACGTTGTTGCGTTAGGCAAAAGATGGTATTTGTCCATTATTTGCAAGTTCTCCAGCACATTTGCGATTCTGTTGGGATGGTGTTTTTGTAGCGTTGTCTCCAGAAGCAAATTCATTACCTCTGTGTCGGGCTTGTGGCCCATTTTGATCATTTTGTCTCTGACCTCAAAGCACTCGAGCGTTTTGTATGTTTTGGCAAAAAAACGGATAATTCGCTTGAAAGAAAGCCGCTTCAGATCCGGTGAATTGGTCACTGTGTTGTAGATTTTACAAATATGAGGCATTAGGCTGGGATATCGCCGGAAGTCTAGTTCTGACACTGATGTCACATACTTGTTTATTGATGCCTTTGTGTATTTCGCTGGTGGTTCTGGGAGTATTTCTCCCAATCTGAGCTTGTCTGTCCGCGTCACTTTGTCTGTCTCGCGACGGAACCCTCGCCGGCTCAATATATCCAGAAAATATATCGCTATGACACTCTCATGGCTGCCCTGTTGCACCTGCAAACCGACTTTGTCGCCGGTTAGTTTCAGGAACTGATCGTAGCGGTTGTGGATCCGTTTTTCGGTGGCTGAAAACGCGGATGTGTTTCTTGCCGGTGTCGAAACACTAAACTTGCGAATGATATTCATAAGTCAAATCTTAAAATTTATTCGTATTTTTTATCATGATCTAAATTACAACTCCTATAACCTACGGTGAAGTCACTCCTCGTGAATCTGTTTTGACACAGACATCCAGTCCACCAGCTTCTCAATCGCGTCATTCTCGTCTGGCAATCTCTCGTGCCCGTAGTTCACGATGTTACTACTTTCTCCCACCTCCTTGTACGTGTTTTGTACTCCGTCGACTGTCTCGCGTCGGAACACCCCCACTTTGTAGTCTCCTCCAAAGTGGTGCTCCTTTCCAACTAGTCGTCTGCCCCTCATGTAATTTATAAGTTGATCCTGTCCGTCCACGGAGCAGCTAGTCTTCTGAGCATTCCAAAACTGTGATCCCTCCGAAACAGGCCCGGTATACTCTGAATACACTGGCAGAACGTTGCACTCGTATTTGGTCGTTTCAGCTTCTGCAAAAGTAATATTTGACGGATGCAATGATCTGTTCATTACGCGTATTAAATACTCTATTTCCAGGAATTTATTTTTTAATTCAATGAGTGCCATACAGTCCTTCAAACACTACCCATATTTAATCTCTAAGTAAGTATACGGAGCAAAATGCAACTAACAGCAGGTACTGGGACCCGGTGTTTGCAATCTCCGTTGGAGTCGTGTCGTATTACGCCTACGAAAAGAGAGCGGGCAGGCCCGAAGGTCACACTTTAAACGAGCTCATCAGACGCAAGTACGAACGAATGACAAACTAATGAACCGTTTTAATACTCAATAAGCTTTATTTTATCATTTATCGTATGCAAGACTTGGATCAGGAGGTCTAGACTCTCAGCTCCAAAGTAGGCTTTTTTCTCGAAAGCATCCGTTTCGTCCTCTTCGACTGCTGTTTTCTGTCTTTCTTGCCAATATCGATCAGATCGCGGCCAAAGTTGTCTCTGTTTTTCAGCTTGTAAATACGGACAATCCAGTTCTCACTGGTGAACGCTTCCTCCATGACGTCCAAAGTGATGGATTTTGCATAGCTAGAGCTCAGTTTCTGCTGTCTCACACGGTCAACAGGATCGAGACCGTTGTAGGCATCCCCGAATCTGTAGAAAGATAGTTTGTACATCAGCGAGTTCTTCATGGCGTCTGTGGCTAAGTCGTCCACTCTATAAGCGCCTCTGTCTGTGAAATAATTGCGCTCGCTAATTTCTTCAGGCCAGATTCCTTCAGCAATTCTCACCATCCACAAAAACTTGTTGATGTCGTCTCCGGAGTAGCCAATCAGTCCACCGAAAATCACAAGAACATAGTCCACGTCGAGCTGTCTCATAATCACCTCTGCCTTGTCCTCCGAGGTGGCCATGGCACGGCCAACAGTGGCGATGTGGGTGTTGTTCCACGTGTTGTTGTCGACAAAAGTGGTTCTGTCAGCCATTCCACCAATCTGGTATCCGTAATCCCACCAGGCCATCACTTTGGCATCCTCTGGAGTGTTCATACGCAACCAGTAGTACGCCTCCCGATAATCGTCAATAAGCAGCTGAGAACCATCAGGGTTTCTCGAGGCAAGAACAACCGATGGAGACGAGTATGCATTCGACGTCACCCAGGTACAATGTTGGACGTAGAAAACGAGGTAGAAGACGAAAGTGGCGCTGACAACCATTTTGGACAACAGCGTGAACAGAGAGTCCTGCGACTTTTTGTTGTTCCACCAGCTCGACAGCTCTTCTTTGACGTCCAGATAAATGTTGAACAGTCTTCCCAATGTGATACCTGCACACACACAGACAATTGGAGCGAGGGTCAGCATCAATCTGACCATGACGCCAGCAAAGTAGGAACCCAGAACCGAATACACAATAACAAAAACAGCAGGGTTGGAGAGCTCCTGGAAGCAGAAATAGACACCGACGGGGAAAAGCCATATCATGAAGTTGAGATCAAAGAAAAACGAGGACCATGGAGTAGGCTGGTGCTCAGAGACAGAGGCAATGATCGGGATGTGCACCTTGGCATAGTTGGTGTCCCAAAGAGAGTAAAATCTCCCGGTCCATGGGGCGATCCATCCCATTTTGGTAGCCAGTACAAGACCAGAGATGCCAACAATGGCCACCACAGCACTGAAAGCAAACATCAATCTAACAAACTTTGTTGGGGACAGAGTGTCTTTCAAGTAGCTAACAAGAAGCACCAATTGCAGAAGCCCAAACACACCAAAGGCAGCCATGTGGTCGTTGGATCTGATCGGCAAGAAGCCAACAAACGGAATCTGCATCGACATCAGCGTTCCCAGGGCATACCAGGTACAGTACGAGGTGTAAATTTTGTAGTCAAAACGGCCCATCAAAAGCAGAATAAACACGTGCAATGGAATGATGTTGGTGATAAAAACATAGCCACCCCAAGCACTGACCATGTAGAAGTAGAACATAGCCGTCAAAGCACCGTAGAAAATAGACCCCGTGTTGACCGACTTCACCCACAGGAAAAATGTCACGAGTAGCAGCGTGATGGCAATGGCCTCGTTATCGTAAGAGCCGGCCACAGATCTGGAAATGTATCCTGGAGTAATCCCCATCAAGAACGCGCTAAGTAGTGCAGCAGTCTTCTTGTGCTTGAGTGTTGGTGTTGTTGAGGTGACTTCCAACGTTAGAAGGTACATTGCCAAGGAGGTGATGGAGCTGAATGCTGGAGCCAGGAGAACACAGATATTTCTGATGTCGACTGGCAGACCCACAAACTTCAGGATATGGTAGATGACGGAGGAAGTCACCATCAGACCGGGATAGAGTGTTCCTCCAGTGACTCTTCCTAGCGGATACCATGTCTTATCGTCGAACCAGTTCAAAAACTCATAAAAGGACGTGTTGACAAGATGTTTAGTGGCACGGAAATTGAACCATGGATCGAATTCGTGGATAATCGATTCAAAGCGGATCACCGAAAAAAGCCGTGAGGACACGGCTGCAAACGACACAGACACGAAAATCAGTGTCAACAGAAGCAGTTTCACGAGCTTGAGCAGTGTAGGGTCAACCCTAAGGTATCCCTCATTATCTATAAGTGAGACCATTTCAGGTACAATTGTGATGTGGGCCAATGGACGAGTTCCGGTAGGCGCAAATATCTGGCTTGTTTCAAGATATTTCAGCAATCCACTTCAATTGTCGAATTGTTCACTGATGCTTTTGTACGTGTTAAAATTTAAACTCGAAAAAAATCACAAATATTAATACAAAAAGGCAAAATAACAAATCCGCGAGATAATTGTTGATTTATTACTCTTGTCCTCGACAAACCAATCGCCTTGAAATTACACATCTGTTTGACATGGCCTCGCATAGAACAACGGGCAGTCTAAACCTGCAGCCTATGAACAGCGCAAACTACACAGCAGCCCAAGATGGAGTACAAGATTTGCAAAGTCCTACCAATACTGAGAGTGTGGGAGATAAGCCCAGTTTCCAAGCCGCAGGGCCGACCATGCAGCCGATTCTCGACATGGCGACGGCGTCGCTACCCAACGAAGAGCAGCAATGTTTGACCAAGAGCGAGCCTAAGGAGCAATCATCAGAGTCCTACCAGCCGCAGCCGCCAGAACCACAGGCAGTGCCTCCCGCTCCATCACTCATACCTCCTTCTGATCCATTGCCAGAACATAAAAACAATACCCCTGTGGCT
This sequence comes from Ogataea parapolymorpha DL-1, assembly GCF_000187245.1. Classification (NCBI taxonomy): domain Eukaryota; kingdom Fungi; phylum Ascomycota; class Pichiomycetes; order Pichiales; family Pichiaceae; genus Ogataea; species Ogataea parapolymorpha. Next base: position 736,789 of record NC_027863.1, on the reverse strand, counting down.
CAAGCCATTCCCGGCAAGCCGATGACTTTATATATTGACCAAAAATCGCTAAGCGAATCACCTCCTCCTCGAACGAAATCGCCATTTCGGGACTCACCCAACATCTTTATCAAACAAATCAACGACCAGCGACGCCCATTGTATACGCCTGCTGTCTTGCGCTCAGACAGCGTAGGCCAAACAACCGCGGGAAGTGAAACATTCGATGTCTACAAACCACCCGAACGCCCTATATTGAAATCGGCTCTTTCTTCATCATCGCTCAGATCGCTCACATCTATCACAGACTATTTTGGGGGCTTTGTCAGAGGCTATGGTGGAAAGCCAGCACAGATAGAAGGGCCTACACGGCGGCATTGGAAACCCAATAATAGCCGGTTCAGTTGTGCCAAATGCAACAGGATTTTCCATTTCATGACAGACAGCCGCAGAAAACACCATTGCCGCTACTGTGGTGAAATTTTTTGCAACGACTGCTTGAAGAACTTTGTCTATCTAGATGACAATGCGCATTTCACCCTATTCGGTAGCTCCGAAGATCATCTGGATACCAAAGACAAAAAATATCTTTGCAAAGTCTGTCAAAATTGTGCGCAAAAATACGAGGTTTATTTGAAAGAGCACACCACAAAAAACTTGGATCTGGACTCCAATAGAAACACAAACGGCAAAGTCAACACTACAAGAAGGGAAACAATAGCAAACAATCAAAATCCGATGCCTGCTGACTGGGATTGGAGTTCGTTCTGATTATTATACAGAGAATTTAAAAGTGAGCTGCGCTCACTCCTCGTTCTTCTCGTTTCGTTCTCTGTTTTCGCGGATCATCGTGTCTCTAACGAGGCCGATTTTGGACGCACTGGCAGAGTCGTTATCAGGTTCATATTCCGATCCAGAAGAAGCGAAGTCTGTCTCACTCGAAGAAGAGAGCCCCACAGAGGAGTTGTTGTCATTATCGTTGGAAATGATAGGGACAGAGGATGTCAGTTTGGCCTTCAACGACTCGTTGGCTTGGGCATATATGCCCGACTGTTCTCTTTCCTGTCTCTTTGCAGCTCTTCTTTTTCTTAGTCTCTGCGTCTTGGCTTCTTCGTACTCGTCCTCAGAGTCCATGTTCTCTAGTTGCTCGAGCTGCAGCTTTTTTCTTTCCTGCCGCCTCAGTCTCTTAAGCTCGAGCTTCTTCTCATAGTCATATAAATTGAAGTCTGGGAACAGTTGAGGGCCGTACTCGTTAATTACCTCTGTGATTTCCATTGAAAGTTGTCTTCGCGTCTCACGCAATTGAGTGAGCCCTTCCTTATTGACCAGCGCAAGCCACAATGGTCTAATTGATTTCAGAAGGTCCATACCCTTGTCGCCGAAAATTAGGGCCGAATACGTGATCATGGCCGAGAATAAGTAGATGGAACAGAATATAGTGAATGCAGACCTGTCTGAGAGAACATAGTATTTTCTCATCAGCATCGTTCCCAAGACGGAGTAGAAGATGTACAGTAACGGGGCAAACCCAATACTGACCAAGATTTTCCATGTAGCGATAACGTCTCGCGCCATTATCTTCACGGTGGAGGCTGCCAGAGCCTCGCGCCTTTTTTTCTCGCTAATTACCTTCGTAGCAATAAAAACGGGGGAGAAAAGAATCACACCAGGCAAAGCCAGTGCTCCTAGCACAACAAGCTGCACAAGCGAGGTAACAAACCGCGTGAAAATGGTCAATGTGTCGTCGTTGCGGTCTCCTTCCACCAAATGATCGGGAATTTTGAAAATCCGCAATTTCTCGTTGTACTCAAGAATACTCTTCTTCAGCTCCATAATCCGAGGCTCATCTTTGTAGTGTAGATACCCCTTGAGTAGTCTTCGGTTCATTTCAATGATACTTTGTAAAGAAAGGTGCTTTGACATGTTGTTGGAGTACAGTCTACGAGCGACCTGGACACACGTCAGACTCTCGTAGTCTGGACATGTAACGGTGACTGCTTTCAATCCGCCAGTGATTGTTTCGAGTAGCTCCTTGATGGCGTCCTTCGAGGTTTCTGGGTTGGAGTATTTTGCAACCAGTTCGGGGCTAATTTCAATTGGCATTCCAAATTCCACGACCGCACGCGAACGGAACTTGTGTGGATGGAAATAGTTCATTCCGCAGGGAACGATCTTGACGTTGCACCCTGGGTGGGCTTCCATGGCCCCAAGAGCCATCACGGCCACACCTGCCTTCAACGGAAGCAGGTCCGGACGGTCGTGGGAGCCACCTTCGGAGAAAAGTCCGAGACAGTGGCCGTGCGCAAGATGTTCAAAGACCTTGTGGTAGACCTCGGACTGGTCGATTCTTGGCGCCGTTTTGAACGCGGTTCCCGACTCGAGCGCTTTTTTCGCCTCATCGGCGGTCTTGGGAGACGAGAATTTGAACGGCTTTCGCAAATACAGCTCTGTGTCCGAAACTATTTCTCCAACTTCTGCAGTGCCCCACGAATTAGGCAGTGCAAGGAGACCCTTGGTCTGGCACACTTTGGTGAACTGTGTGTCCACTCCAAACACATGGAACTCATTTTCGGGATCGATCTTGATGGAACCCGCAGCCGGCTTCAGACAGTCCTGAGCACGACGGACAGGAATGGACATCTGGCTTCTACTAATAAGACCGATAAACTTGCGCTTGTGGCTCTTTTCGGCGATCAGAAAGCTAATGCGCCGCCCGGTCTCGTTTTTGACCTGGCCCATGAGCACAATGGGATCAACAAACTGGTTGGCATGAGGAGCAGCCACGAAAATTATGGGACCCGACTTGGGCAGACGAAACGCCCCGCGCGGGCGTATCTCGCGGAAAAAGCAGTCGAAGATCACCGTGAACGTCCACAGCACAAGGTCGTACACTAATTTGCGGAACCACGAGGGCTCCTGCCAATTGGAACTGGAAGACATGAGGAGAGCTTCAGTGTGTGACCAAGAAAAATTAAAATAAAAAATTCACCACAATTACCGTGTCATGGTGATCATCGATAGACTTTACAATATTCAATAGAAGCCCGCAGAAATCAATTTTTCCATCCTGATTGTGCTCTGCATGCACTCCCAATTTCGGCTATAATCCAATTTTATTAGCTTGGTCAATGTCAGTATTACTGCTTTCGGAAAAACACAAACATGGTGAAACTATTTCATCACTCACCGGCATTTTAGTTCCTCTTGAAAATGCCCGTCGTGAGAGTACTTGGCCCCATGCTCGCCTCAATTGCGCTTTCATGGGCCTCTGCATCTCTGGCTCTTGCTTTGGTGGTCCTCGCGTACTCTCGATCTGTGCCACTTATCCTGATCACAGCTCTGGAATACTCAGCTGGACTGTTTCAAATTGCTTGCCTGTGGAACACCAACCACTACCTCAACGGTGCATGTGTGCTGATAAATCTCCTGTCCATCCCTGTCGTGATATACTGGCTGGAAACCGTGCTCGACGCTCCATCCAAACGCAAACACATAGAGCTTGCCATGCTCACCACATACATTCTATCGTGTCTCTTCAAGCTGACAGCCGGCCGCCGGTTGGCAAAACTTCCCGACCCAGAAGCAAACATCAGAAACAAACACTCTGCACAGACTTTGGTGGACGAGATGGCAGAGAAAGTCATGGACTTCCACTGCCAGAAATCTCTCGACCCGTTGCTACCAGAAGAATTACACGATCAACATTCTAAGCAGGACTCAGAAAAATCAGAAAAATCTACCGACCGCAACGTCTCGTCCGAATCTTTCCACTTCCACTACAAGGCTGACATCCACCCACAGCAGCATCTGGAGTCGGAAGTGCCACGAATGCTACCACAGCTCGAAGAAACTCTGGCACCAGTGTCATGTTCCTCTGCAGAACTCGAAAACATCACAGAAATACCAAAACCACACTGGGCCAGCCCAGCAGATCCAGGTCTCAACCACATTTCTCTTGAGGCATGGAATCAGCATTCTCGTCAGTGGCACGAGGAACAGCAGCTCTGGGGAAATAATTTTTTCAAGCGGCCGGATCTCACCAGATCGTTCAGCGACCCTTCTTCGGTGCTGACAGACTACCATTCGCAGGGCACTCAGTCACGGTCCAGATCTTCCACCATCACCAGACATTCGCGTGTGTCGCCGTCCAGGTCGATCCGCAAAGCGCCTTCGTTGCACTCGACATCCAGCAGTCCGCTCAAGAGACTGCGCAGTCTCAAATTCAAAAAACCTCTTGGCCATTCCCAATCGCAGCCAGAACTCAACTTCGAGTTCCTCAAATCGCTCCAAACGTCTCCAATCCGCACACACCAGCATCAAAAGACGCTTTCATCAAACTTCAAAACGCCCTGCAACTCGCCGGTCAAATCGGTTGCAGGCGTGTCTCTACGGCTTCTGAACGAAAGCCACACCCCAGAGAGCCAACTAAGTAACCGCTCCAACGAGAGCAGCGTGCCATCCGTGGTGGTCGGGGCCTACGACCGCGAAAAATGGCACGCGATAAAAAACCAACTCATGCTTGAGGCCCAAGCTAATACGGGCCCAAGCGTGGAGGAACGCTCTCCTTTATGGAGTTCTGCATAAGTCCGGTAATAAGAACATTATTGTGCATATTATTAACTCTATTTTGTACCACGATTCCCGTGCATAACTCCTGCAAGATTTCGTAAAAATTATTGTTGACATTCCGCCCCAAGGCCGCCGGCCGTGAAATTCCTGAAAATGTTCAAAACTTGAGCATTTTAGAGACTCTTTCCTGTATGGTGGATCCAACAAAAGACGACTCGCCCGCATGCACGCGAGACATCCGACAGCTGCCAAGAAGAATACGTTCCCCCTATGACTCTGCCGCTCGACCTCATACAAGTCCGCAAGAAAGTGTGTCGCGTCCGTCCACCCTTCTCCCTCCCTTGACCTCGACAACGTCCTCCACTTCAGCCAGCTCGCATTTTTACTATCCATCTCAGCAAGGCTCTTTCCAGAGGAGTACCCCACTATACGCCCCCAGTTATAGCGATCTGCCCCACAGTAAAGGCTACAATTACCGGTCACCAGCTCCACCGCGCCGATTAAGCTCATCCAGGACATCTGTTTTTCAGACACAGATAAACCCATTGGATTACACGCCGGCCGATCCAGGGGTTGATCTGTCCATCTTTACAGAGGAAGACGCGGTCGTTTTGCGAAATCTGCTTCCGTTGGCAGAGATCCATAAATGGAAGTTTGTTGCAACCAAACTCTCTAAAAGAAGATCGAAAAAGCTTAATGCTGACTTCTGCATCAAAAAATTCCACGAAATGTTCGATCTCCCGTTTAATCCTGCTCACTCCCTGTTCAATTCCCAATACTTCCTAAGAGCGTCTGCTGGTACGGCGCATTCGAGAAGAAACCTTGAGGGTCTGGTTGGCAGCTCGTTGCCATACATTGTTTCCAAAGACGGTTGGAACAATATTCAATATGACACCTCGCACCGGGCCTCGGCATAAAAAAATATATGTAAGGTATATTATTTAATATGCTTAAATTATCGAGAGCCTTAAGCTCAGTGGTATCTGGCACACGCAATTCGCCTAGTTTTAAGACATATTTGAGATTAAAGGATGGCAAAATCGGGTCGTTTTTCCATGATGTCCCATTGGGCCTAGACAAACAAAAGCGTATCGCTAATATGGTGGTGGAGATCCCAAGATGGGTCAATGCTAAATACGAAATCTCCAAGGACTTCAAGGCTAATCCTATCGTTCAGGACACTAAAAAAGGCAAGCTAAGATACCTTAACAATATTTATCCGAATCATGGAGTACCACACAACTACGGTGCCTTTCCGCAAACTTGGGAGTCTCCGCTGGAGTCATCGTCGCTGGTGAATCAAAATATCTTAGGAGACAACGATCCACTGGATGTCATTGATATCGGCCGTTTTGTATCTTCCACGGGGACGGTCAAGCCAGTAAAGATTCTGGGCTCGCTCGCCTTGGTTGACGACGGCGAGTTGGACTGGAAAGTGGTTGTCATCGATACAAACGACCCGTTCGCTGCCGAGTTGAACGACATTAAAGACGTGTATGAGAAAATGCCAGGAGTCTTGGAGAACTTGAAAAGATGGTTTGAGGTATACAAGATCCCAACAGGCAAGGAGCCAAATTCCTTCCTGTTTGATGGCAATTACAAGGATACGGAATTCACCCTTAAAGTTGTGCAAGAGTGCCACGAAAACTGGTACAAGCTGGTCATGGGTGAGCTTCATGGGGACAATCTACCATCAACAGAGAACGCTACATTGCCGCATACCAAAGGTAACACTGTGTTTGATGTCGAAATTGAAGTTTCGCAGAAAGCAGAACAAGTGCCACCAGAAGTCAATGACATGAGCTTCATCAAGTAGCTATGTTCTCAACTTGTATATTAAAATTTTGGTACTCCTTGCACCTGGAAGTAAAAAAAAACCCAAGTAAACAAAAACCGTGCTCAAGAGAAACATTTTTTAGATGGCTGTCAACAAGACGAGCGTTGATAAACCTGAGTCGGCAGTTGATCTAAACTGGACGTTTCGGCACGCATATCTGACACTGCTCAATGGTGCTTCGGATTCTTCTGCGTCGTCATTTTTAGGCAGGTTTCTCGAACTAAATAAGAAACACCTTTTGGCCAAGAACCTGCCGTTCCAAAACAAAACGTCCAAGAGCGCTACAGATGACTTTGAAATTGGGTCACATATTGTGAAAAATAAGTTGACTTCCAAGCAGCAGAAAACTGTTTCCGAGATCTCAACGGCACTGCGTCTTGACATCCATGAAGTCGCTCGGATCGTTCAGATCACTACTGAGAGAATCCCCGACGAAAGTGAAATTGATAGCGCGGACAAATCATTATTCCAGTTAACAGAAAGTCATGACGATGCTGCGCTTTTCTATTCCAATGTGATCAAGGAGTCCAGGGCAGTCTTGAAAACGCTCCTGTATTTAATAAAAAACGAACATTCGTTGTCTTCCGATCTGCAAGACATTTGCTACGAAATCAAGCAGAATGGCTACGATCTTCTCCAGTCCTATATTGAGTCCTTGGTGGAGTGGAACAAAACACCGATTGAGGTTTCCCAGAAAAGCCTGCAAGTGGAGCTTGAACTACTGGTGCTGGATGTGCTGAATCTGATTCTATACCTTATATTCAAAACTGGCACTGGATTCACCAAAGGTACAGCGATGAAGTGGTTCAGATTAATGAAAGATTCCAATTACTGTGGTCTTTCTCGTATTTGTGAAGATGAAAGTAACGACAGGGTGACGACCTTTGAGGGCCTTTGCACTGTTCTGTCTCTAGTGATGCTGGACCTCGATTTCAATTTTGGAGCGCTAACAGACGAGGACTCATTCACGAATGACCCAGAAATAATGCAAGACATTAATGACTGCTTATTGACAAGTCATGCAAATTCCATCGTCTTGTACGCTTGGAGCATCATCTTGCATAGAAAGCATTTGGTGATATCCAATAATCCAAGCCATCCAGTTAGTCTTCAGTTGATTGAAAAGTTTGGCGGGCTTGAAAATCTGCAAAAGATTTACTTGACGTGCGCTAAAAGAGCCGAGGAACTTGACGTATGTGCATCCATGATCAGATGCCATGAAATACTGTCGTACGATAGTCTTTATGATGCCATTTTGGCGGCCTTTGTTGTTGCCTTTGTTCCCTACATCCAGCTTAACGAGAACATTACTCTTGCGATCAGAAAAATAATGACTAATGCCCCAGACAGAATAGTCGAGAGATTTTTCCTCAACCCGGCTACAGAAGACTTGATGGCCATTGCTCGAGCCAAGCTGCCTTTATCAATCAAGTCCTTTATCCGTCTTGTCGGAATAAATTCAAACCTTGCTTATGAAGAGCTCGCTAATCTCAAGTCTTATATGGAGGTGTTCAAAGAAGAGGACTTTTATTACAAGTATCTCATAGATGACGAAAATCCCCAATTAATCAAGCTTACTCAAGATCTTGATGTCCTGCCCCCATACGAAACTCCTGGAGAACTGTCATTGCTGCTAAAAGAGGGCACAAAAGCTCAAATCTTTCCAGGAGCAAACAAGGACGACGTGGTTGTCGCGTTTCTTTACGATTACAATGGATGGACCTTACTGGGTAGAATACTGAATAACCTGTCAAAGAAATTGGATAGTGACCCTGAGAAGGTTGATCTAGCGTCCGAAATTTTCCAGCTAATGACCAAGATCTCGCAGGAGCTGGAGAAAGACAAATTTGACGAAGTCATAAAAGCAATGAGTCTGTTGGCCGACGATCGTGATGTAATAGAGGTCATTTTCCGTATTCTGGAGCAAGCACTCCAGTTGAGAAATGTTCATTTGTTGCAATCTGGATACGATCTTCTGTCCTCTCTCTCTATCTGCGGATATTCATTCAGGATATGGTCATATCTCTATAAGTCGCAACTTCTTGGGTTGAAAGCTAATGCTGGCTTAGCAAGTACCATTTTGGGAACAGTTGAGATGGTTGAGTGGAAGTATGGGTTCACATTGTCACTATTGAGACTCACAAATTCCATACTGGACGATTGTTTAGTCATTTCCGATGACGTCAATTGGAAGCTGAAGTCTGAGGTGCTAGATCGGCTAGTGGCGCACTGCATACATGTTTACGAAAACTTCCTACACTGGATGTTTGCTGATGACGTTCAGAGACTACAAATTGGAACTTATGCTCAGTTAGTTTTTGTGAAAATCATTGTTTCCCTTTATGGGATTGATAATGGAACAGACCCAAGAGCAAAAGTGACGCGTGTATTTGCACAGTCTTGCGAGAGAATCACAAGGATGTTTTTGGTTCCTGATATTCAAGTTTCAAGAACCTCCAAGCCAATTTTGGAGACCTTTAGTTCACTTTCTCACGCAGTCATGGACATTGACACATCTGGTCTGTCTGGCCTTTGGCAGCAAAGGTTCATTGACGGTATGTTCGAGTTTGCTACGACTTTAATATCCATTAGAAGTGCCTGCCAAGGGACTCTTGCATCCGCATTTGAGATGGATCTTTATTCTATAATCCCAAGGTTGGTCGATTTGTATGCTGGCACAATGAATCAGCGTGCAAATGTTTTGAATTTGTTATCAAGTCTTGTCAGCACGAGCTGGGAAAAAGAGCCGCCATCTCTTCTCACCCACCTTGGACAGGAACATACTCAACTTCTGCTTAAATGTCTAGCCGTGGACATGGCGAACGAGTTTGAGACTCATGAAATGAAAACAGCACTTTTCAGATTTTTCTCCTCAGTCATGGAAGGGGATCAAGAAGGACTGTCGATTGTTTTTATCACTGGGCGCAATATCAAGGATTGCATTTTAGACGAGAAGAAGAGCCTCAGCAAGGAAGATAAACTTAAGAAGTCGCAACTGTCGCTTCTAAAGATTTTGAAAGCATTGATTTCCAAAATCTCTGTTTATCCAAGCAACGTGTCGCTGAATTTGGTGGAAGCTCTTGCTCTTGCGTTTAACTCATGGACTACTGCCAAAGAAGATGATGACGATGAGAAATTTGTGATGAGCATCATCAGCGAGTTGAGCTCGTTCCCAAAGCCATTATCAATTGATGATGGCGAGGCTATGAAGGAGTATTTCTACCAGGTCAACATAATGGCAAAAATGGCCGAGATTGTGTCCCTATACCTTTTTGTTTCCCAAAACAATGCCAACAAAACAAAGATCTATCAACTCTTGAATTCCCAAGATTTCATCTCACAGCTTAAGGATAAGTTTGAGCTTGAAGACGGCTCACTCTCTCCGACAGAAAACGAATTGAAAGAGTTTACCATAGACGGAATGAATTTCAGGCTTTCACAATTTGAAAGAACTTCATATTTCGTCAAAGAAGCTTACGGTGAAGATTCCTCGCATGCTCTGGAACTAATGGACAAGCTATTCAGAAAAAATGCAAAATGGGAGGTAGTGAGAAATCAAGTTGTTGCCAACAGCCTAAGTTTCCAGCTGGTTTCTGCGCGCGTCACGGCTGCTAAATCCTTTGGTGCCTTGGTCACATGCTTCTGCAAGAACAACGCAGCTGAGATCAATTCGCAGTATATTTCTCTCGCTACAACGCTTCTAAAAATCAACGATCAAGAAGGAATACTCTCACCAAACTTTGCCATTATATACCAGGAACGCATCGATTTGGCATTTTTCATTTGCCTAACTTTCTCCAAACGCAAGGAAAACAAATTCGACGATAAGATAGTGTTTTCCTTAATTTCCTCTGCCTGTCAACTCCTTGTGTCCAACGATATCGATTTGCTAGGTGGACTCCTCAGCTTTGAAAACCAAAACTACCGTCCGCTATTGAGGACTCTCCTGATAGCCCTTGGTATGATCAAAGAGGACACAATGCTTTTCATGGAATATGGAGCTACATTCGTGGACATTTTCAATGCAGTCATTGCCAAATCTGTGAAAACGATATTCAAGTCCATTCAAAATGAAGTGATGTCTTCGAGAAAAACCGACTATGGAAACTCTTTGCTTATCTGCAAGCAAGCAGATGACCTTTCGCTGATTATCAGTCTGCTGAACACGCTAGTCAACAAGCATCTTCCTCGTGACCTGGAAATTTCCATCGCCAAGTGTGTGATAGATTCTGGCCTCTTCAGATCCACTGCGAATCTTTACTCCTGCTCCCATCTAATCAAGATCAACAAGGAAGCGGTGTTTTCGGAAATCTCCCTTAAGATCATCAACGAGCTTGTGCAATTGAAACCCGTGGCGGAGAAGTTATTGGCGAATGGATTATTTATGGTTCTTGTTGATTCACAGATATCGGTGCAAATTCAAAAAGGCGGTGTTTCTCCTGTTGTTCCTTCCACAGCCAGGTTGCACCAAATATGGGTTGACGGTCTTTTATCGACCGTCTTGACTTTAGTCACGACATTTGGTGAGAAATTATCATCTGAGATCTACCTGTTTGTTAAATCATTTTCCAAACAGTTCCAGAGTACTCTATCTGGATGGTTAGAGTCTACCACGCCTATTAGTCTTCCAATAGTCCACGAAACCTCCCAAATTATTTTCTTGGCCAAAGCTCTCAATCTTCTAGACATCTACGAGAACGTGGCTTCCAATTCCGATTCTGTCAAGCTGATTCCCGGTCTGGATACTAAAGAGGAACGCCTCAATCTTGTCAATGGCCTGAACTATCTTATTTCGCATCCAAAGTTCCTTTCTTCGAGAATTGTGGCATCTAGTCTCGAAGAGCAAAGATTGCTTGACTCAGATGAAAAATATAAATTTGTGGATCGACTACTTGATGAAATCAAACAGCTGAAAGATATGTTATTAGAATAATTACATAGACTAAATTAAGTCTTGTTTCTCTTCAGTCTCAAAAAATCTTGAAATGTGCCAATTCGAACAGTAGTGTCACCGATCTTGCGGCCGTTGAACTTGAAATCTGCCATACCAGAGCTTCTAACAGTCTCAAATTCAATCAAAGCCGCGTTGTTCTCGGGCTGCAACTCTATCTGGGTGACTGGGCCTATTTCTTCAAATATAGCTTTCAGAGTTTCAGTGTTGATCTTGTCGTCAACATTGAGCACTGAGATTGTCCGGGCTCTATCAAATTTCCCCGTTCCAAGAACAGACACTTTCTTTTTCTTGGGCGTAGCTAACTCGATTTTCATTGGTCTTCCAGCCAGCAACTTGCCATCCAATTCGAGACTCTTGACGGCATCGGAACTGGACCTGAACGAAATGAATGCAAACCCGTTGTTGAGCTTCTTACTCTTTTCATCACGTCTCACAGGAATGCGAATCATTTCAATATCACCATATTTGGAGAATATTTCGCTCAATTTATCCTCATCGACCTTATAAAAGTCCAAGTCACTGACATACACCTGTCTGCCCTCTTCGAGAGCGCCTTTGCGCTCTTGTCTGGCTTCAGGGTTCGAGATTTTGACTGTCAATTTGAAATCGCCAGTTTTCCCATGTATCGTATGGCCATCCAATGCTTTCACAGCAGACGCAGCATCCTGTTCAGACGAATATTCAACGTAGCAAAAACGCCTTTGCACATTGGTTTTCAACGATGGCAGTCTAACTGCCAATACTCCTCCATGCTGTCCAAAAATCTTCTTCAAGTCTTCCGCAGTTTTCTCGGGAGGATAATTTGCAACCCAGAGGGTATTATTTTTCAAATGGACCACCTCTATCGGCGAGTCTTCAACTATTGTGCCGTCTTTCTTCATAGCTGATAAGAGTCCCTGTTCGTCTGTGAATTCAATGGTTGCTTTCCCTTCCAACAAGGTAATGCTACGAATTTTTCCGCAGGAGCTGAATATACTGGTCAGTCCTTTCTCATCAATTGAAGAGGGCAGATTAGCTACCAATATAGTGAGATGTTCGCGATCTCTGGTCTCGGTTTTCGGTTTCCTTGGCTTTGTTTCCGAAGTGTCCTCGTGCGCTCTTTTTTTGTTTTGCGGCCCTTCTGGTTTTTGTTCTAGTTCTGACTCCAAAAATGGTCTTTTCTGGCCTTTGATTCGTGAGAGTGCGAGTTTGCAAACTTCGTCGCAATATTCTTGGCTATCATCTGTGCCTTTGAGCAGCTCAAATCTTTTCCATTCAGCAGCTAAACGCTCAGGCCAATCCAGCTTTTCGGCAATATCCATTGCTTTTTTGAATAGGTCCGTCACATGTCTATAGTTGCCATGTCTCTTTTCAAACTCGGTGACATAAAGCCACACTTCCGCTTGGTTGTCAAAAGCCTCCAAAAAGGGGAGTAAAAACCCATCTCTGACGCCATCAATGTCTCCAATATCCTCCTGAATTTCAATACACAATTTTGCGACAGTGTGGAATATATCCCCTGCTTTTAATGCTCTTGAAAAATAATTGTATGTGTCCTCAATCAGCAGTGGTTGCGCCACCGCAGGATTCTCTTTGAACAGATGTAGTTCTATTCGTAGAATTTCACAGAACACAGGTATCAAATTTAGATCAGAGTAACTGTTGAATTGAGATCGTATTTTTTGAAACTGATCCAGAGGACAGTCACGGATGCATTGGATCCATACTTCTGCATTGGATGGCTCAATTTGCACAAGTCTTTCCCAAAAAGCAAACTCATCCACCTCCAAGTTGAATGACAGATAGGTCTGTACCACTGGTACGAAAACCTGAACGCTTAAACTTCTTTCTACTGTACACTGGATTAAACGGTTTTTTGTCACTCTATCCAACACTTTGCTTCCGTGCAATGCTTTTAAGTAGCCAATCCAGTATTCAGGACTTTTGTCCTGTCTTCGCATCTCCCAGGGCTCGATCTTCTCTAGTATCTGTGTCACTTTTTTCTTTATTTGAAGTATGTTCTTCATTTTGTCTGTGTATTGTTCTCCAAAGTGATCTGACACAAACCTTGAGTAGTCATTCAGAAGGCTTTCGTAATCCAAACTCGGTATTTGCAGCTGTTGAAGCCAAAGGTGGTCAAGATTTGCAGCGTCGTGGATCTTAGTTGTGCAATGTTTATAGTAGAGTCCCCACATCTTGTAGTTGTTTGTCACATCAAACTGGGTGCGTATATATGCCAGCTGGTAGTTTTCTTCGGTTGGACTTTCCTCGAGCAATCTCCGCCATAGCAAAAACGACGTCGGGTGCAATTGTAGCTGGGCCTGTAGTGACATAAATTAATTATGTACATTTTTAAATACCTATTAAATAAATACTAAAAAATATATTACGCTCTTTTAGTTTCTATATCTTGTTTCATTTCCCAATCTCGTAGTGCGGCTTCCCATTCGTCTTCGGGATCCTGTTTCGCCTGTATATTCTGGAAGTACTCTTCCAATTCGTGACGTTTTTCTTCTTCAAGCTCATCCCATTGCTCCTTCTCATCTATCCATCTTTCATGAATGTCAATATCTTCCATAAATGCCAGAGATGATTGTCGAACAGCATCGGACCAGATGGAGTCGCCTCCAAGCTCGTTCGTTCCGAAACAATACCCATTGGCTTTGTCAATTATTGAAAGAAGATTGATCATCGAAATTTTATCCTCAATTGCCAGAACTGTGTACTGGATCAATCCGAAATCCTCGATCAGATCCGCTATCAAGGTTGTCAGCCTCTCATATTTCTCATTAAAATAACCCCTTTGATTATTCTCTGTCCTGACATATGGCAAGAGCTGGTTTAAGTCTTGAACTTCTGTATAGTATTGCAACCTGAAGGGCAAGCCACCTTCTAGATCGTCTTCATCCGTTTCTTGTCTTTTTCGCTGTTCCATTTTAGAAGCCTTGTCACCGTCAATGTAGGATTTCAAAAGATCAATTTTAGAAATGACATTCACTTGGGGCAAATCCATCTGAAGCATTGATCTCAAAGTCAAGAGCAGCATCGAAATATAGTAAGACGGGGTGACCAGATTGATAGAGTCTACTAGAGACACCACACAAAACCTGAAATCAAGCTCTTTCTCCAGCTTACTGAAGATATTTCTAAATATCGGATTGTTGGTGAACAGCTCTGTTTGCCCGGGGCAATCGAATATAATGTATGTGGATTGTCCGTCTAGACTAAGGGACATCAAGTCTTTGATTTTCTCGATGAAGTATTGGATGCTTTGCTCAAACACCTCCAAACAATATACCAGGCCTCCATTAGGGCCCAATCGTATATTCTCGTCGTTCATGATTTCTTCAAGCGTGATGAAGTCTCTAATATCGACCGTGCAATGGTATGGCAAAAGATCGTTGGCCGGATCCAGGTTCACTATCAGTGAGTTTCTGCCTATTGAGTTCAAAAACTGGTTCATGCCATTGCAGTATGTCGATTTCCCGGCGCCGGGAGGACCGATCACGATCTGTCCATACGGAGGCATAATTAAATAATTTTATTTTATTTTTTTCCTGGTAAGCCCTACTTCAAATGGAAAACGAGATATCCCTTATAGATTCTATTCTGTATAACTTGATCGGGGTTAAGCAACTCTACGAATTTGAGGTTAACCACCTTCACACGTTTGCTAACTTGACTCGCCGTTTTGTGCAGGAAAAGAACGAAGAAGTGGGAGATAAATGCACAGTATTTAAAGACAAGGCAGCAAAGGAAGAACAATGGGTCAAGGAAAAGATACATAACCTGGAATCGGAAATCAGCAGATTGAACAAGGAAATAGAGGAGCGGAAGGCTTCGAAGAAAAAGCTGATGGAACTGTTTGAAAGCTTGAAAAAGATCGATGAGTACGAACACAAAGAGTCCAAACCCGACGAGTTGCCTATAATGGAGATCCGCGAAGAGCTGGATGATGAAGACCACGTAATATCCGGCGATGTGAAACCCTATGCGGAAATGTCAAATGGGAATCGGCATGTCGAATCTGCTCGGTCAGCCGAACCTGAAATTAACGATTCCAAAAATGAATCGGTGACACATAAGGATCTAGCTTCACAGCAGAAAGAAGCAGATCATGTTACCACTACAGAGTCTGCTAAAGTTGAGCCGCAAAAAAAAGCCGCCCTCACTCAAGCCCAGAAAATTGAGGAACTATCTGAAGAAGAGCAGAAGAAAATCGATGAGGATCGAGAACAACTTGCTGAACTTTTGGAAGATATGGATATCGCTCCCAAGACAGACTCGAAAGTGAAAAGTGAAGGAGAGGAAACGAAGGAAATAAAGGGATCAGAAGGTTCCCATGAATCTTTCGAGGCTACTTCTGATTATGCTCCAGGAAAACCGGCTATTGACCCGGAAGATATCCTCACTCTCGAGATGATTGCTGAGGACTTTGATGACGAGAATTTCGACGAAGACGAGAGCGAATTGTCGAGAGCATTTGGAGAAGAAAGAGAAGAAGAGGAAGTAGAGGAAGAAGAAGAAGAAGATGACGACGATTATGACGATGAGAGCTATGTCAAAGTTGTTCCAGGCGGCGCAAGAAGTATGTTCCTACAACAGATAGCAGAATTAAGGCAGAAAAAACAGGAGAAGGATATTTCGCAAAATCCTTCTGAACCTAAGAAAGCAGAAGCGAAGAAGAAGAGCGTTACATTTGCAGAATCTGTGCAAGTGAAGGAAGTGGAAAACGTTTCTGAAGAGCTGAAGAAGACCGAAAACAAAAGATTGTCTCGTTTCAAGCTTCAGCGCCAACAGCGAGGTGTTAGTCATGAGACCTTTCCGGACGAAGACTCTGAGGAAGTCATGCATGATGTGATTGAAAGAGACATTGAGGAGCAGTCGGATAACGATAGCTCGAAAATATCTGCTGTTCCCGCCTCCCTAGACTACCGGGCTATGCAAGACGATCTGGATACAATGGCGAGGGCTTATACGCTGGGAATGTACGACGATGACATAGAGACCCATGGCGAAGTTATTGAAAAGCTGGATGATTTTGAGTCTCATAATAAAATAGTGGAGTCGAAACCGGTAGAGTTGCCAGAAGAACCGGAAGGGGAATCTGAGGAGGAAGAAGATGACGACACGGTCTTAGTGGACAAAATTGTGGAAAATGAAATTGACGACGCTGACGAGGATCCTGACATCGAACTGGCTGACGAGGTTTTGGAAGCGAATGTTGCAATGGACTACACCAGACTGCGAACCAAAATGATACACCAGTATAACGGAGGATTCCAAGAGAGCGAAAAAGAAAAAGAATATGAGCCTATCGAGCCAGTAAAGACAAGTCGATTTAAAGCTGCTCGATTAGGGCGTATCAATTAGCACATCCTCATAATATTTCAAGTATGTAGCTATTTAATTTACGATCTTTAACGTTTTGGTTGGCTGATACCCGCCGAGCATGAATGGCTCGATCCCAGCATCACGTACTGCCTGATCGGAGGGTGATCGATGCTGTTTTCTGATGTACGTTGGCTTTCTGGTGAAAATAGTTGTATCAGGAGGCGCCATGTGGTGTTTTTTGGGTTGCGGTTTCGGTTTTGGTGGAGACTGAGAGTGAGTTTGGCGGCGCGGAGAGCTGAGGTTGTAGTCTCTCACATCAGCTTGGTTGAAAGTTTCGATTGGAATAGAAGGCAGCGGTTTCGAGTAGGTATTGATGAAATCAGCTTTGGGTAGGGATTCTTTGGAAGAATGAGTTTGAAGCGAGAATAAAGAGTGCTCTGAGTCAGAGTTCGCAGGATAGGAGTCAGAATCGCCCATATCCTTGTAACTATTGATGAAACTTGTGACTAGTGAAGAGTCTGAGCCGTTATTTTCCAACTGAAGGGGTGAGGAAGCTGCCCTTTTGGGGCTGCTTCCCAGTTTCTTCTCCGTCATCGTGTGTCTGTTGGAAAAGGAGTGTTGTGCAAATTGTGAAGAGACATGATCAGAGCCTGGTGAGATCGAAACCTGTGCAGAAAATGGTGAGTGTGATGTGTGTGAGAACGATCTAGTTTTGAGCTTGAACTGTTCGATTTTATGACTGGGAGACGGTGGAGGAGGCAGCCCTACGTCGACTTGAACGCTCAAAGGATCGAAATAGTCTTGATCCAACAAGATCTTGTGTCCTGTGTGTTTCCTCATTGATCTCTTTCGTTGCTAACTTTGAGGCTTGGGCGAATCAATATTAATTGCTATAGGAGGCTGTCTTGAGATTGCTACCATTTTGGGAAAATCTGGGGATAGTCGTGGTTGACCTAAACGGTCTAATATTTTTTTAATTTTTTTTTCAGATTATTTCTGATTTTCAGCATGTCAAGCCAGGATAAGAAGCCCCCGCTGGAGTCACGGTTGGGACGCGACGAGCCTTTCGACTTTGGTCAGAGGTATCTAAAGAACGAAGAGGAGGTCTTTAATTACAATGCATGGGATAACGTCGACTGGGACGAGGAGCAGCTCAAAGAGTTTGAAGAAAAGATTAAACAGCAACACGACGAGCCCGTTTCCGAGTACTACAGAAAGCTATACAACGACAAGCCAGCCAAGTATTGGGACATATTTTACAAGAATAATCGCGAGAATTTCTTTAAAGATAGAAAATGGTTACAAATAGAGTTTCCCTCCCTTTACGAAGCGACGAAGCCCGACGCTCCCGCAACCAACATCATTGAGATCGGGTGTGGAGCAGGTAATACTATGTTCCCTATTTTGCAGCAAAACGAGAACAAAAACCTCAGACTGTTTGGTTGCGACTACTCCAAAGTGGCAGTCGATCTAGTGCGATCCAACGAGCTTTACGAAAAGAACGCTGGAGTTGTACACGCATCTGTATGGGATCTAGCCAATTCAAACTTAGAGCTTCCAGAGGGCGTCGAGCCGCACTCGATTAATATTGCAGTCATGATCTTTGTTTTTTCGGCCCTGAGTCCCGATCAGTGGGAGCACGCAATCAACAATTTGTCGAAAATGATGGCTCCAGGCGGAAAAATCCTGTTCCGTGATTATGGCCGCTATGATCTTGCGCAGATTCGGTTCAAGAAAAACCGGCTTCTTGATGAGAACTTCTATGTCCGAGGAGACGGCACCAGGGTGTATTTCTTCACCGAGGAAGAACTCAGAAATATATTCTGTGGTCCTTTCATAGAGCGCAAAATTGCATATGACAAGCGGCTTTTAGTGAACCGCAAAAAGCAGCTGAAGATGTACCGTTGTTGGATGCAGGCGGTGTTTGAAGTTCCAGAATAGCCTAGTGCTCGTCTTTTTGGATCATCTTGATAGAGATATGTAGAAAACCGTCCAGTGATTTCATGCAAATATAGAGGTCGATAATAGAACTATTGAGCGGTAGGACGACTCCGTGCGAGTACGGGTGTGCCACAGTGTACATCAGCGATGACGGGAACAAGTCCGGAATCAGATCCTGAAGCAGGTTGCCGAGAGTCATTTTTCTCCCGGGATTAGACAGGACGGGCTGAATCAGCTTGTTGGACAGAGGAAGATATACTTTGATTGGCAGATTCCTCAAGCTAGACACACTCGAGGGCAGCAGTTTTCTAAACATTGACTCGAATTGTGTCGAATCTTTGTGGATGGCGGCGTTATAGAAATCGTCTGAGTCTGTGCGTGACATGTTCATTACAAGTTTGCTTGAGCCGTTCAGTATGAAACATGCCTCCTTAAGCTGGTTTGTCCAGTGGTCTTTGAGAAATGAGGGGTTTTGGTCGATCGGAATCACATATTCTGTAGGGTAGTCGTAGTATTTAAGAGTAATTTCCCATACCTGTTTCTCTATTTGCGCGTCAGTGGTTACGAGGTCGTAGAGTAGGCCAACTGGAAAGTTCCATTTCAGAGGAACTTTTTCAAACTCGAACCACCAGTTTTGAGACTGCGCCAATCGAGTGTCTTTCAGAAACGGTTTAAAGAACTGAAGAATGGCCGGTAACGAGTTGTGCAGGTACGAATTGCGATGAACCGCGATGTAAAAGCTGGGACATTCCTGATTGGACAGCGCGCGATCGAGATGGAACTGCATGTACAAGACGCCGCTCCATACTCTGCTGATGATCTCAGAAGTGCTCATAATTAATAATGCGACAGAATTGCTTAGAAAGTAATCTTGACATACTATATGGATAAATATCTATTTTTCTATAAATTTTTGATCACCTGCTCCGTGAAGTGAGTGGTGGTGGAGGTTCCCTTCAAGTCTCTAGTTCTGTTTTCTGGGCCAGAGGCAATGGTATTCAGAACAGCGTTCTCGATCTTGTCGGCATGGGAGTTCAGCTCCATGTGTCTCAACATCATACATGAGGAAAGCAAGAGAGCGGTAGGGTTGGCAAGACCCTTGCCGGCAATATCTGGGGCAGAACCGTGAACAGCCTCGAAAATAGACACTTTGTTACCCATGTTACCAGATGGGGTCAATCCCAGGCCTCCAATGAGACCAGAGGATAGGTCAGACATAATGTCACCATACAAGTTTGGCATCACCATGACTAAGGACTTGTACTCAGATGGGTCTGCACAGAGCTTGAGGGAGGTGTTGTCGAGCAACTCAAAGGAAAGCTTGATGTCTGGGTATTCCTTGCCGACTTCCTTGGCAGTCTCCACAAACAAACCGTCGGAAAGCTTCATGATGGAGGCCTTGTGGACAACTCTGACCTCTGGCTTGTTGACGGACTTGGCGTACTCAAAAGCGTATCTGATCACCCTCTCAGAGGCTGGCTTGGTGATCAACTTGATGGATTGCACAACACCAGGCACAATCTCGTGCTCGATACCAGAATACTCACCCTCAGTGTTTTCTCTGATCAAAACAGTGTCGACGTTCTCGTATGGAGTCTTGTAACCTTGCACACTCTTACATGGTCTGACGTTGGCAAAAAGAGCAAAGGTTCTTCTCAAGGTCAGGTTCATCGACTGGTGACCTTTACCAACAGGGGTAGCCAGTGGTCCTTTCAAAGCGACCAGGTTTTTGTTGATGGAAGCAACAGCATCAGCTGGCAAGGTGGTCTTACCATTGATCAGCGATGGAGTCACGTCGACAGGCTCCCAAGTAATTGGGACCTTGGCCTCTTTGAAAATGGCCTCCACAGAGGCTGCAATCTCGGGACCAATACCATCACCAGGGATCATGGTGACGGTGTACTTGCCGTCCGGGCCTGGCTTACCAGTGAACTGACCGGTGACCTTGCCGGTGGCGTAGGTTCTTGCGAGCGAAAGAGGGCTTCTTGCGACGGCTCTGAACATTGGAAATATTAAAGTGATCTCGAAATTATTCAAAATATAAAATCTTGAACTCGCGAACGGTACCAAGCGGCCACCACCGCCTGCTCTCTGCGCTGGGGAAGTGATTTTTTACCAGGCATCACCGAAATCGAATCCGACTACTCCTGGCACCTGGCCGACCTCGGGCATTAACGAGAGACGCGTCGATCGACCCGCTTACATACACCTGAGTAAGGAAAACATAGCACAGATCGTATTAGCATCTAAAGTCTACGTGTTGCGCGACAACTTAATAGGAATGTAATCAAAATCCGGCGGGATGTGGCAGTTCTTTTGCGACCTATTGCTCTTCCAGTGGCCTGTCAGCTGGTAAGAACGATGGAATCTTTTGCCACATCCCCATAATTTCCCATCTGCCGTGCGGCCTTCGCAGATAAACAGCTTTTCAGCGTTGCGTAGATGCTTTTCGCGGACATGACGTCTCAGGTCTGACGGAGTGGAGTATTCAAGCGTACACTTGCCATACTGGCATTTGTATGGCTTGAGTCTTTGATGTACAGAAGAGACGTGGTTTTTCATGGATTCTCTTCGCGTGAATGTCTTTGCGCACAGTTCGCACACAAACTGTTTCGTTGGGTGCGTGGTCCGCGCTCTCAACGTGTTGCTCTCAGCTACAACACATTCAGGCTCGAATAAAATCGGTGTATTGATCGGTGTAGAGATCGGCGCATTGGTGTGCCACCTGTAGCTGGAGTCCACAGCGGGTTCCACAACGGGCTGTATGACAGGTGCATGTTGCACGAAGGTGTTCTGGTATGCGGGAACAAACGAAGGAACTTCGGGCACTACTGGGTCTGGCAAAAGAGAGATGTCGACCGGTCCCATGTTGAGCATGTTTGTATTGGCATACCAGTCTTCAGAGTATTCCCTGGAGTCTGCGAGGTCAAAGTTGGACTCCACTGTAACGAATGTCTGGTCCAGCGTGGGCCACGGGAACTGAGACACGTTCGCGTGCATTGATATTGCAAAAGTGCACCAAAAGCATTCGCTGCCACGAGTTCATAGAGAATAGACATGGTATTTATTTAAAGTAGTGGATTCATGGTGTCTGCATTACAGCTGCTTGCATAAGAGCGTGTTCTACGCAGGAGCCTTATTTGAGAAACAAGCTGGCAAGAGATGCTGCGTTATGTAGACCGTGCAGCAAACATGTAGTCCATAATATGTCGCAATTGCAGAAGAGGCGTAGGTGGATCTTTAATTAGCTCTTGTATAAGGTTGTGCATCCATGATGCCAGCAAAATAAGGTTAAAATTCGGAAAAGTTGTCCTAGATGGTATGGTAGACAATCGGGCAGCAACCAGGTAGAAGTCGCTTAGCTCGCATAAGAGCTCTCTTTGAATCGCCTAATTATTTTTATCCAAAAGCCAGTTGTGTGGTGCCTGCGTTGAGCACTCGCCGACATACGGCGCAAATTAGGAGCGGAAAATACCGAGGAATCGCGAATAGCGCCCACCTTTAGGTTATTTAGTTTACCGCGATTTTTTTTTTTTCCTTTTTCGTATTAGCTCAAAACACTGGTCGTACTTATATAGTACCAGATCATTCTGCGCCAGCCCGAATGTCTCAGGAGCTCGCAAAAATCTCTCTCACGGCATTCCTGCTGGGAGCCTCTCTGGGAGTTTCATGTGCACTGTTCTTTACAGTCGCGTTCAAACAGCTTCCCGTCTATCTTGCGTCAGTTGCATTGTTCCATTTCCTGGAATTTTATTGCACAGCCAAATACTCTCCCGATAAAGTCACCACCGATTCGTTCCTCCTTTTCAATGGGTCTGAGTACATGGTTGCGCATGCGGCATCAATCACAGAGGCATTTGTGGAATATTATTTTTTCCCAAAGTGGAAGGCCTCACACACCCGTCTGTTCCATGCCGGAGCCGCATTGGTTGGACTAGGTCAGTTAGTGCGTTCTATCGCGATGGCCACTGCACGCGAATCGTTTAGCCACACGATTGCCACCGAGAAGAAGAATAATCACCTGCTGGTCACTACGGGAGTCTACGGCTATTTCAGGCACCCATCCTATGCAGGTTTCTTCTACTGGGCCCTTGGCACGCAGGTACTTCTGTGCAACCCTATTTCCTTCATTGCATTCTACTTCATGTTGCAACGGTTCTTCTCTCGCCGTATTCGCTATGAGGAGTCCACCCTTATCCAATTCTTTGGGCCGGCATATCTGGAATACATGAAGAAAACCCGCGTCTGGATTCCTATATAGAGGAGTATTTATTGTACATACATATTTTACAACGGTAGATGAAAACCTAGCAGGGGATCGCTCATATTACTCGGCGTCCCATCACTCTCTCCGGGACCCATATCTGAGCTGCCGTTTGCGACAACGTCAGGGGAAGTGTCGTGCATGAAAAGATTCTGCGCACCAATTTTCTCCGAAGACTCTTGTTTTTGTTCGGCCGAATGCGCGGCCGAGCTTTTAGCAAGCTCGTCTGTGGCAGGCTCAGATGGCTGGTAATTTTGAGCCTGGGGGGCCAGTCCCTCGACGAAATTCGGAGTCTCAGAAGATTCTGGAGGGTACGGTTCAGAGCCGTTTAGGTCTGTTTCCTCGTCGTCAGATTCCAGGCTGATCACCTCGAAGACACGAGGTGGTGGAGCTGGAGGCATAGAAAAAGCATGCATATTCTCTGCCTCATTTGTTCCCTCGCGGTGTTCCGGAACCTGGAAAGAAAGTGCATCAGTATTTTCCGTACGGCATTGATGCATGGCAAAATTCGTTTCATTGCGGACATTATTCTGCACCTCTTGTGCGTCTTCCTCTTCTTCTTCGCTGTCAAGACTAATGACAGCCACTGGCTCCTCGCTTTTTTCGTGGGCCTGGGGCTGCTCACTTTGTTCTCTTGACTCCTCGGTCTCGTGCTTCACGGTCCAGTTGCCCTGCTCGTCGATTTCAATGGCTTCGTCGTCTTCTCCCGTTTGCTCCACTATTTTTAGAAAATAGTCGTCTAAGGCCAGATCGCGCAGCTCAATTCTGGACGAACACACAGGACACTGCCAGGTCGGAGCCTGCTGCTGCAATTGCAAAAACGAAAGCGCGTCAAAACACTGGATATGGTGGCATTTGGTCGATCGGCACGGGTACCGCATTTTAATGAATGAGCACGGACACATGAGCGAAACCACCTCTTTCTCCGTCTGAATTAGATCGTCATCGTCTTCCTGGTGTCTCTCCTTGATGCTGTCGATGGTCTGCTGCTCAGAAATGTGCGCCTTCTTGACAATCCCGTCCAAAAGCGAGTCCACTGGTATTGTCTCCACAATATATAGATAAAGCCAAAAATCAACGTTTGTGAACGCATACACCACATCCAATCTATTAACCTCGCTCAATCGCAGGTGTTCAGTCAAGTCTATGGGCTTTGCAGACCCCGGCTTTCCTTTAATTCCACGTCCCGTTTGCTTCAACTTTACACCGTTCAACGTAATTTCGTTCGGTTGCGGAAATTCGAGATCCTGCTCGCTCATGGAAACAGAACGCTGCGCGGAAATCAAACACACTCTCATGTGGGGACTGCTCGCTAGCAGCTGTCTTTCTTCTGGAAGCAAGTTGAAAACAAACCTGCAACATCCTCGGTCCTTTATCTTTTGGGGTGCAAGAATAGGATTCATTCCATTTGCATGTATTCGCTGTCTCAGATTGTAGAAATCGCTTTTCTTGAACACAGCAGTTGGAGTAGGTCGGAGAACAGGCGGCGGCGCTGACGGTTGTGCTGACGGTTGTGCTGGCGTGTACTGGTTTGGAACATGGATTGTGTGGGCATTGGTGCGATACGTGGCATACAGTGCCTGGTATGGAGGAAGTTCCTGTCCTATTGATGCTTTCATTATGAGCGCTCGAACCGCAAGTAAACGCGCGTTATCTCCCTGGTACTTTCCACTGGAGAAAAACTGCTCTATGCGGCCGGCGATGTCAGCCTTGCGCCCTGATCGAACTAGTCCAATCGACCTGCAAATGGTCTTGAGCTCGGAGATCTTTAAATTGTGGAGCTCTGAAAGAGTTTCCTGCAAAATTAGTGTCTGTAATTAAATTACCTACCTCAAACGTATTCTCAGGCATCATTCCCGAGGGCCCACTCATTCTTGGCGACACTTAACGCCAGAAGAGGTATCTTTGGTTGGAGTATTTTATCAGTCTCGAAATTGGCGAAATAAAAAAATATTAAGGCTTGCTTATATAATCACACATAGATCTGGTCGATGAGAATGGCGTCCACCACCGTCCCTGCTTCGATTACCGATTTTCCGAAGTCACTGGCAGCAGGAAGACACACAAGTCCGTTGGCCTTCTTAAAAGATCCGATGTTGCTGCTTCTTTGGAACCCTGTAGAGTTCGCAACTAGAGCCATGTCTGACTGACAAATGCTGACCCGCTGGTATTCAGGACGTTGTGGGTCCAGTTTCAAGTCCTCTGCAAGCTTGACCTTAACAATTGGCTCTGTAGGCAATTTTTGGCCAACTGATGGCTCAAGTCCTTGCCATTTCAACAAACAAGGTAGGACAAATAGATGGTAGCAAACAGAAGAAGAGGCAGGATTACCGGGTAGAGCAAAGACAACGGTGGATTTGCCGATTGTTGCAAAAGTTGTTGGCTTGCCAGGCTTCATTCTGACACGTCCAAAATGGATTGTACCGTGAAGTTCATTTTCGATCGTCGGTTTTAGCAGGTCAAGCTCTCCCATGGACACTCCTCCAGTGGTAATTAAACAATCAATTTTTTTGACGTCCACAGCGTCCTTTATAATTTTGATAAGAGACTCCTTGGTATCTGAGGCTATTCCGAGGTCGACTAACTCGTACCCACAATTCTGCACTATGGACACTAGCGTCGGTCTGTTGCTGTCGTATATTTCTCCATAATGTAACAATTTTTCGGTTTGCACGTCCTGCAGTTCATTTCCAGTAGATAGCAGCCCAATCACCGGTTTGCGGTACACTTTAATTTTGTTGACCCCCACGCTCGCCAACGCCCCTATTTCTCCTCCTCCTGGCGAGATTCTTGATCCTTTCGCGAGCACCAAACTGTCCTTCCTGGTGTCAGAACCAATGGCCCTGATGTTCTCCCCTGTCTTGACGTTTTTCGCCAGTATCTCAACAAGCTTCTCCTCGCTCCCGTCCTCAGTGGTTTCAACTAGTCGTGTTTCCTCGACCATCACTACGGCGTCGGCTCCCTCAGGAAGCGGCGCCCCCGTGGTGATTCTCGCGATTTGTCCTGCAACCAGCTCTTTCTGGTCATTTTTGGAAGCATGCGAAACACTAACAACAGGGTAAACACCCGGTCCATCAGAGCTGATCATCGCATATCCGTCCACAATACTTGCGCGAAAATTTGGAACGTCCATCTGGGCAGTAACATTTTCAGCAACCACGCTGCCCACTAGACGAGGATCCAAAATGCTCAGCTCGATTACTTCTGGAGCTGGCGTGTTCTCTCTGATCCTTGAGTATGCTTCATCAACAGAGATCGTGGGATAGGGCGAGACTCGATGTCTCGCAACGACCGAATCGACCAATTCGTGTTTGGCAAGGTGTCCATGATGATGGTGATGATGATGATGATGATGATGGCCTGAACCGGACTCCTTGTGCAGCAATCTTGAGCTTTCAATCCCCAGTTGCGAAAGTGCGTGCCCAATGACCCCTTTGATTGCCTGGAAATTTTCCGTGGCTCCCTTTGGCGAGCCGGGCAGCGTGATAATCAAAGATTCTCCGCGAACACCAGCTACCGGCCGAGCAAGCATGGCAAAAGGGGTGATTTGAAGAGAAAAGGACAGCATAGCATGAACCAGTCCAGGCGCCTTTTTGTCCAACAATGGCTCAATGGCCTCTGGTGTGATGTCAGTCTTGGTGAAGCCGGTTCCGCCAGCGGTCAAGATAAGCTTGAAATCCTGTTTCACCCAGTCCACCACTGCAGCCTGGATATCTTCCTTCTTGTCTGGCACAACCTTGTGAGCCTTCAATTCAAAGCCATCAAGGTGTTGTTTCAATGCGTCAACAACCTTGTCGGTCGATAAACCCCTGGAAACCGATTCTGATACAACCAAGATACCAACAGTCATATCTTAAAATACGTTTGGGTCGACGCGACGATAAATAAAATTTTTTACTGGTTTCTGGTCGTAATGTCTTCCACCCAGAAATATGAGGTCCTCGTGGACTCATTTATCTCGAAACTAAAGCGTCGACAGATCACGGGATCTTATAATGTTGCCACCGCGACATGTCGGCTGCTTATGAGAGTGATATCGAGCTCGAGATGGTCGAGCACCGAGGAGTTCATCAACCTGATCAGAGGAGTCGGATGTAAACTGATAGACGCCCAACCTCGCGAGTTTGCGACAGGGAATATCGTCAGACGTGTGCTGGCCATCATCAGAGACGAGGTGAGCGAAGACTCGATCACCCAGAGCGCCAATAATGCACCGTATAATACGTCTATGTTCCAACTGCTGTCCACGACGCACACAACCAAGCCGCAGGGAACACAGGCCACGAAACAACCCAACCAGGACCTTCGGTCGGTGGTCATCCAGGGAATCCGCGAATTGATAGACGAAATCGCTTCTGTGCACGAGAATATTGAGCTGATGACAGTGGACCTGATTCACGAGAACGAGGTGCTGCTGACTCCCACACCTGGGTCACAGACAGTTTTGAACTTTCTTCTGAAAGCCAGTCTGAAACGTAAGTTCACCGTTCTTATCACAGAATGCTACCCCAACGATATCAACGAATGTCATAGCTTTGCCAAAAAGCTCGCAGAGATGAATATCGAGACGGTCATCATTCCTGACTCCACGGTCTTTGCGGTCATGTCGCGGGTTGGAAAAGTCTTAATTGGAGCGCGTTCTGTTTTTGCAAATGGCGGCTGTGTCACTGCTGCCGGTGTCGCAACCGTGTGCGAGTGTGCAAAAGAACATAGAACTCCGGTGTTTGCAGTGGCAGGACTATACAAATTTTCTCCAACGTATCCATTCGATAGAGACTCTCTCATCGAGGTGGGTAACTCAGGCAAGGTGCTGCCGTACGAGGACAGCGATCTTGTTGGAAAGTGCGAAGTGACGAACCCGTTGTTCGACTACGTGGTTCCGGAACACATCGACATCTACATCACCAACATTGGTGGATTCTCACCTAATTTCATCTACCGAATAGTTCTGGACAACTACAAAGCTGAAGATGTACAGTTGGGATGAAATATAATGAATATATGCATCATTTGAACCGCTTTCGCGCGCCCCGTGCCTCGCTCGGTCACTCGACAATTGGGTCATCTTGAGCTGGATGCAGCGTTTGCCTAGAGCGACGCTGTAAGGGGCAATATCGACAGAATTTGATTGAGTGCGGCCCTATCTTATGGTAGGGTTGCAATTATGAAATTCGACAGAAGAATACTAGTAAAGAAGTACAAGTGAAAACTAGTCTGTATTGGTTACGAGTCGGGACAAATGTAGGTCGTGATGTTTCGTTTTTTTTGTAAAATAGTCCCAGTGTCCGAGTGGTTAAGGAGCCGCCCTGCTAAGGCGGTGTGCTTTGCACGCGCAGGTTCGAATCCTGTCTGTGACGTCTTTTTTTTTCTTCCCAAAGTTTTTTTCTCTTAGCTCAGCAGCCGCATGTCGTCTACAGCAATTTATCTGGACATTTGATCAACCACTTATACATATACTTAAAAGTTCTGGTCAACAAGCTTCTTGACCAACTTCCAGTCGTTCTTTTCACTATAGTCCAAAATCACCGTACCACATCCCTTGCCGTAGCACTCGTCTAAGCTGGCCACCATAAGACCCTCGGTGACTTTCTCTGGCCAGCAGTCACGGTCAAAGAAGTTCGATCCCGAGCAAAAGTTGATGAATAGCTTTGGGTCACTGTTACTGCTGTTGTAGTTCTTGGCATTGTTGATCATGTTCTTAACGTACTCCGCCTTCTTTGGAATATCTTGCTCGGTCTTTATCTCACAAAAGTCTTGAACCCTGATACATCCTCTATCGTCATCAGTGGTATTGTAAGACCAAGATGGGGCAGGAATACCCAAAGAGCCTTGCTTCTCCCCATTTTGGACACCAAAACGTCTGAACAGGATAATCTTACCTCGGCAGTCTCTCAATGTTGGCAGCTCAGAACGCAGGTACCATTTGTCCCTATTTTTCGAGATGAAGCGGTCATTGATGACATTGGCAAACTCATCATTCTGGTTGTCCCAGGTACCAGTGCCCTCTTGTTTTATGGACAAGATCACAAACTCCGAAGGGTGCTTGTCGACGAATTTATACACCTCGTCCAAAAGCTCGCTGAACTTGACGGATCCGAGCAGTTTGACGGGGAAATTGCCATGAATGACAATTAGATCATTTCTGTGCTCGTCATCGTCGTGGGTTGTGATGAAGTTGCGAGACAGTCTCACGTCCAAAAACCGAACTCCGTGCTCTAATTGTTTGGTAACAGATGCGCCCTGACATTGGACAGAAGGAAGCGCAGTGTGGCACGCAGCAGAGTTATGGGTTCCTGGAATAGAAAGACGACCAATATTAGTGTCGTCGGAAACGGATTTGAGCCAGTTGGCGTAGTCAACCATCTTGGTGATATTTGGCAACTCTATTGACGTGCTTGCTCTACTCGACTATTTATTATGAAGCTGAAATTGCTTAGGTAAGCCCTGGACGCAGGAGTCAACAATAGACATTGTATAGTCAGGCCTCAGTTGTTCAGCGCCTTCCTCAAGAGCTGCTGGCCCTCTTTTACCAGGTTGAGGTTCCGATAAAGTTCTTGCGAGGCGTCCTCGTACGAAAAGCCAAATTTTTGCCATTGGCTCGGCTCCTCGGTAACCACATATATTTTATCCAGGTGTCTCTTTCTTGTAACATTCTCGACGTACTCCAGTAATTTATCTTCTAGACCATACTTACCGCTGTAGGCAGGCAGTACGCACAGTTTATCAACCAGCAGACCTGCAGGCGATTTTGAGTTCACGGGTTGGAGGGGCTTGCAGATCACCAAGCCCACAGGGACCTCGTTGTAGTATGCATATTGCGCGAGTTCTCCAGATTCTTTGATTTCCTCGAGCTCCTGGTCCGAATAGGACGCGTATGCTATCACGTTTATTAGGCCCAAATTGTTGGGAGTTAGATCGTCTAGAGATATCATCTAAACTAATTCTAAAATTGTAAATCAAACTAAAATTACTCTCGATATTTCGGTTCATGTATCTTTATTTCTATTTCTTTTCCTCCACCAAAACCCCCACCTTAGGGTACTTGGACTTGAACGTTTCTTCCCAGCCATCCAGGGCTTTCCATTCTGCCTCCGTAAGATCTTTCAAATCGTCAATTGGCTCCCCAAAATCCCTCACCATGGCTATACGTTAGTTGAGACAAACAGTAGATACTTACACTCGTCAAACGAGTTTTTTGCTAGTCCACGAGATGCGTCGTGGCCAGCAAAGTTCGAGTATGGCCCTGATGGACCGTAGAATTGTCTGGATTTTGACACATCATACACATTGCCCTTCACTGCAATATATATCTGCTCGAGATCGAACCCATTGTACTTATACAGAGTACGAGGAGTGAACTCCTGCTCCTCCACAGCCACATCGTCGGCCGCGGGATTGATTTCCACTGTTCGAGAGGGTGCAAATATCGTGCTTCCTAGGAAAAAGGTGGCCAGAATCACCACAATGGCAACAAGCACCAGAGTCTCCATGCTGAAATATTTATTTGTGGTGCTACTACAATTTAGAAATAGAAAATGGAAAACTAACATCCGTGCACCGCAATGCATAGTCTAACCAGAGGAGACAGAGTCGGAATGCTAAGGCGTACATGTGTCCCACCGGACCCTCTGGCGGGCATAGCCAACCAAGGAAAATCATATTTAGCGCAAGCTATCGTTACTCGCCCTCTTCCAGCACGTGCGACGCAAGTCTTCCCAGTGCATCCAACATCGTCGGGCTGCGGGTCGACTGGTCCTGGATCTGTTTGCGTAGAAGCGCGTTTTCCGCCTTGAGTGCTTTCACCTTGTCATTCTTGAGCGTTTTCAAGCTTTTGATCAGTTTCAGGTTCTTCATGTTTATGCATTCGTTCTCATTCTGTAATATGTGGATGTTTTTCTCGATGCTTGCGATGTTTTTGAGCAGAAGTTGACGCTCCGTTGCATACTCCTCCATGTTGCTCCTCAATTGGTACTTTACCAGGTTTTTGTTCAAATTGAGGCGCAAGACCGTCTGTTTTGCCATTTGGATCAGCCGCTCCAATTCCGGTTGCTCCATGGCTTTGGCGTTATGTAGCTGGGCTTCCGTACGTTCGAGAACCTGTATAAAAGCCTCCACGTCGCTGTCCATTTCTTCGAGCTCGTTGGGGCTCAGCTTTGACGGCAAGTTGAGTACCGAAGCCGGAGACGATTGCGACGAAACGTGGACCGAGCTGTGTCCGGAAACGCTCACATCGCTCGGCGAGCTGTCCACGCTGCTCTTGGAATCGCCGGGCTCTGCGGGAGCCACAAATGACTGACCCATGGTTGTATCGCAGTAAATTATATGTTTACTATTTCGCGTTTTCCAACGCGCCGCGAAACATTTAGGGTAGGCGGATAGGGCAATCCCTCTTTTTTAAATTTGTTTCTTGTTCTTACTGCAAGATGGAAGACCCTTATGTCGCCAGAGTCGTCCACGCTGTACAGGCCATGTTCTGCATTCTAATTGTGTCTTTTTGGCTCAATATTCTGATATTAGTCATTTTATTGTGAGTTCGCCAGATACGACCCTATCGCGCTAACATACAGGAGTGATCACTTTGTGTTCCACAGCTACTTGGTCACACGGCTCAGGAAGCTGCTTTATAAGACCCCCAATCCCCCTCCTAATTCTTCGCTAACAGTTTCATCGCCTGGACCTATCTAAAGCGCGACTGCCAAATTAGGAAAGTCGGATAAGATCTGAGTGAAAAATACTTAAATGCCCCTAGTTGGGCACAGTCATTTCACATTGCAAGATATGTTTACTCGTACTCTTAGACACTTTTCCCGCAGAGGTCTATCCAGGTGGGCAATTCCGATGTCAGGAATGGCCTTAGGCGCCACCCTGTTGGCAACCAACTCGAGCCCTCTGTTCAGCGACTCAAGAAAGAAAAAACGCATAGTTTTCTTGGACGACGATGATGACGACGAGGATGAAGAGGATCGAAAAGAAAGAGAACGGCAAGAGGCCATTGCCAACAAGCCTTCGCTCTCCACCATCTACTCCCTGACAGATTTCGAGAGTGTTGCGAAAAAAGTTCTGCCTGAAGGAATCTGGGGATACTACTCCACCGGCTCCGACGACGAGATTTCCTTGCGGGAAAATCACTATGCCTTCAGCAGAATTTTCTTCAGACCTCAATGCTTGATTGATAGTAGCAGCTGCTCATTGGATACAGAAATACTGGGCACCAAACTCTCTGCGCCATTCTACATCACCGCATTTGCCGGCTCTCCCTCTGCCCATCCCATAGCAGAAAGAGGTCTCCGCAACGCTGCTGGGCTGGAAAACATCATCCATTTAATTCCATTCCAATTATCGTTCCCAGTGGAGGAATATTGTGCTGGCCTGAAACCGGGACAGCAGAACTTTTATCAATTGCATTTCTACAACGAAAAACAGTTTGACGAGGCTCCCGAGTTCTTCAAAAAACTGGAGAGCATGCCCAATATCAAAGCCGTTTTCATCAATGTCGACCTCAATGCCCTCGGTAATCGTGAAAAAGACAGCAAGATCAGAGCACGGATTGATTCTGGAACGACAGAGGCTCTCGAGGTGTATGCTCATTCGGATGTCAAGTACTTCAGTCTCACCTGGGACCATATGAAACAAATCCAGCAGATGACCAAGCTTCCTATTGTGTTGAAGGGTGTTTTGAACAAGAATGATGTGCTTAAGGCCGCTGAGGCCGGTCTTGCAGGTGCCCTGATCTCGAACCATGGTGGTCGTCAGCTTGATTTCGCCATGCCTCCAATCGAAATACTCGCTGAGAGCAAGCAGCTTCTCAAGGAGAAAGGACTAGACAAGAACTTTGAGCTATTTATTGATGGAGGAATCAGAAGGGGCTCGGACATTATCAAAGCTCTCTGTTTGGGAGCTTCAGGCGTCGGCCTGGGAAGGCCATTTTTGTACTCATTGGCTAGTTATGGTGAAGAAGGCGTTCAAAAAGCGATCCAAATCCTCAAGACCGAAATGATCAGGGACATGAAATTGCTGGGAGTTAGCTCTATCAGTGAGCTCAATGAGGATATGGTCGATATCACGTCATTAAAGTACAAAGGCTTGCAAACCAGAGATCATCTGTACGACCAGAACTATACACCTATGCCTGATCCACCATTCAGAAAAGAGTAAGAATGAGAATTACTTGTCCTGCTCCACCACGTTGGCCTGGCTCCATCCCATTCTCTGATTAAGACGCTCATATTTTAGGCGGTCTCTGTCACTCACAGACGGCTTCACGCTATCCAAAGCCTTTTCAAAGTCGTCACTTGTCACCACAACGTCATCGTCCATATGTAATTCCTCAATAGATTCGTCTCCAATGCTGATACCGGTAAAAAACTTCTTTTTTAATGCAATAACACCTGCCTCACGGACCAACGACGAGAGATCGGCACCAGAAAAGTTGCGGCACCGCTCGTCGTGCGCCACGACGGCCAAGTCGACGCTGGAATCCAAAGGTGTTCCGTTGGAGGCGATCAATGTCTTGAGAATTTCCAGTCTCTCAGAAGCATTAGGAAGCTCAATATAAAGCGTCTTGTCAAGTCTTCCGGGACGCAGCATGGCTGGATCGATCATATCTGGTCTGTTGGTGGCTCCAATGACAAAAATACCTTTTCTATCGTTGAGGCCGTCCAGTTCGGTGAGCAGAGTGTTGACAACTCTCGAGCTCGCCTCGCTCAGTGACGACTCTCTTTTTGGCACCAATGCGTCCAGTTCGTCGAAAAATATAATACACGGAACTGAAGCTCTTGCACGAGTGAACACCTGTCTGACCGCGCGCTCGGACTCACCAACGTATTTATTGAGAAGCTCTGGTCCTTTGACAGAAATGAAATTGGCCTTCGACTCGTTGGCGACGGCCTTAGCCAGCAGTGTTTTACCGCAACCAGGAGGACCCCACATAAGCACGCCCGCTGGCGCCGTAATACCAACTTTCTCGTATATTTCGGGCCGTTTGATAGGCTGCACAATGGCCATGTGTAGTTCCACCCGCACGTTCGCCAAAGCACCCACGTTCGACCACGTGACATCTGGAATGGTGGCAAAGCCTTCTCTTTTTGCGGATGGTTGGATTTGAGGCAGGGCCGTCACGAAATCTTGGTGTTCTATGCACAAAGATGCCAGCTGCTCTGGAGTCAGCGCTGTAGGGTGTTTGATGAGGAATTTTTGAATTATAGAGAGCTTGCTAAACTGCGGTTGCTCGTTGCTTTTCTGCAGAAGCTCTTCGGGGTTCTCGTCCAGCTCCATCCCATCCTCCTTGTTCTCTTCCTGTTGCAATTGCACCCCTTCCAAAAGCAGCTTTTTCTCGTCTTCCTCGCTCAAGGAGGTGAAAATTCTCTTGATGGCAGAAATACCTGCGGCCGTCACCAGTGCCTTCAAATCCGCACCCACAAACCCTGGTGTCATCTTGGCTATCGAAAGAAGATCAAGCTCTCCGCTGATTCTCAAATTCTTGACCATGCTCTCGAGAATTTTGAACCGCGCATGTTCATTTGGAACATTTATGCAAATTTCTCTATCAAATCGTCCTGCTCTTCTAAGGGCTGTGTCTAGGGAGTCTGGGCGATTAGTGGCGCCAATAATAATCACAGGCTTTCCGTCAGTTTTGTCAAGCGAAAGCTCGTCCATCGAAGTGAGCAGTTGAGCCACGATCCGTCGTTCCATCTCACGCTGTGCACCGCCATCTCTTTTGGGAGTAATAGCGTCGATTTCATCAAAAAACACCAAACATGGGGCTAGTTGCTTGGCCTCGTCAAATATCTCTCTGACCTTCTTCTCGCTCTCTCCAGACATTCCGCTAACCACGGACGGCGCACTGATCGATATGAACGGAACTTGAAGCTCACCTGCAAGCGCATATGCAATGGTGGTTTTTCCACATCCCGGAGGACCATGGAGAAGAACTCCTCGTGGAGGCTCAATTCCTGTAGCCATATAGATCTCCGGATGGAGAACAGGCATTCCAACGACTTCCATCAGCTGCGAAACCACGTCATCCAGACCACCAAGCTGGCTAAGAGTGAGGGTTGGCGGAGTGCGATCCTTAGCCACCTTAGGTCTTTTCGAGTGCTTGGACCCATCCTTGGACCTTTTTTTGGCTTTTTTTTCGTCTGGCTCTGCAGTTTCGGTGGCAGATGCCTGGACGTCATTCTCCTCTTTCCATAAACTCACAACACTTCTATTAGCTTGATTAGTGTCCTTGACTTCCATCATGTTGTCTTGTTCTTCTGACTCTTCGTCCTTGATCTTTAAAGTGCTTGGATCAATACCCATACTTTTCATCTCCTCTTCCTCATCCGCTATCACCGTTTTCCACACACGATCGATCGAATACCGCAAATGATCGTCTTTGGTTCTCCTGAAAGAAGCGTCTTTCAGCTTGACATATTCAAAAATTTGTAGCGACGTCAGGTCCTTCGCTAGTGCCATGGTCAACGGCCCATTAGTTATTCCCTTAGACCTCATAATCTCAGTTTGCTCCTCCAGCAAATTCATAATACTATTATAGACCTTATCGTCCATCTCACGCTGGAGAATGCCCCCTTTCTGGGCTTTTACCTTGGCCATCAAAAGTTGGTAACTCCGTTAATTTTTTTTTAATTTTTTTCCTGCATTATATTATTTTAGATTTATCTACTCGCCATGGGCAATACAGCATCCTCAGGGCCCAAAATTACGCCACAGGATAAAGCGATTTTGCAACTGAAATTGCAAAGAGATAAGCTTCACAAAGTGTCGGTCAAAATTCAGACGGTCATTGACAGAGAGACAGAGATCGCCAAGCAATGCGTCAAACAAAATAATCGTAGGAAAGCCCTCCTGGCATTGAGGAAGAAGAAATATCAACAAAACCTGCTTTCAACAGTGGAAAAGCAAGCTGAAACGCTGGAAGAGCTGATAAATACAATTGAGTTCAAGCTTATCGAAAAAGACTTTGTTTACGGCCTCGAACAGGGGAATCAAGTCCTCAAACAGTTAAACAAAGAAATGAGCATAGAGAAAGTGGATAAAATATTGGACGATTCAGAAGAGGGAATCAGATACCAGGAAGAGTTGAGCAATAGACTGGGAGAGCTTATGTCCAAGAGTCTAGAAGATGAGGTGGATCTGGAACTCGAGGAACTGGAAAAACAGGAGAGAGCAAAGGAGGCTCCTCAAAAAGATGTTGCGGCCCAGCTTCCAGAAGTTGTCAACAAACCTCTGCCCGATATCAAAATGGAGCAACCAGAGGAGCGCGAAGAGGAGCAACCTGCCCCACTACCTGCATGAAACTTTATCTTTATTTATTACTAGTGTTTTCATAGCCGGTCTATGATTATTTACATCGGGATAGGCTCATCGAGCCACTCAAGGAATTCTGGAGTGAAGTATGAGATGATAATTCTGGCTCCCGCTCTGAGGAACCCGTAATGAGCCTCGAAAGCAATCGTTTTCAAGTCGACAACACCCTTTTCGGCTGCAGCGTGCAACATAGCGTACTCGCCGCTGACATGGTAGCAGCCAACGGGATAATCTCCGCATAAGTCGCTGGCCTCTCTAACAATGTCCAAATAGAAAGTGGACGGTTTAATGAGAATACCGTCTGCTCCTTCCGAAATGTCCCTAGTCAGGGCTCTTCTTGCCAGACCTCTTCCACCAGATGGTAGCTGGTAACACTTTCTGTCTCCCTGGCCAGGACTAGAGCATGCAGCATCTCTAAATGGGCCGTATAGATTACCACTGAATTTTGCAGAGTACGACATCACAAATGTCTTGTGGGCCAGGCCTGCGTTTATGAGACCTTGTTTAATAGCCCTGACACGGCCGTCAATCATATCTGATGGCGCAACAGAGTTTGCGCCGGCCTTTGCGTAGTTCACGGCGACTGCTGCGATTCGTTGCACAGAAACCTCAGTGTTGATGGTTCCGTCTTCGTATAACACGCCACAGTGACCGTGTGAAGTGTATTCACACAGGCAAACATCGCACATGATGTAAAGCTGTGGATATGCTGACTTAAGTGCCTTGATTGCTTGGATAACAGGTCCGTCTGGGTCATCTGCAGCAGTTCCCACGGGATCCTTGACTCCATCTTTCAGCGGAACTCCGAACAAGATAACAGCCCTCAAGCCTTTCCTGACCAGGGTGCCGACGTAGGGAATCAGTTTCTTGACGCCAAATCTTTTGATGTTTGGCAGCGATGGAATGTCGTCCTCATCGTCTTCGTTATCGGTCACAAATAGCGGAAATATGAACATGTCTTTGGTCAACTGTCTCTCATGTTGCCACGAGCGAAGAAGAGGATGGTTGTAACCTCCCTGGAGAATCGACGAGATCTCTGTTGGACGTACTTCGAGGTATTCTGCGGAATGCATTGAAAAATCAATGATGATAAATATGAAAAATTAAATTTCTCGCTTTGGAAAACTCAAAAGAGTAATCAAATGCAGTTTTTGGTAGCTACATGAGATATGAGTCTATGCTATCTATTTTTTGCGCTGAATGTTGCGTCGAACATTCACGGATTTCGCACCTTTGCCAAAGGCCGTGTATGTGACGTATGGAAGAGCCGTCTTGGCAATCATTTTGGGGATGAGTTCCTCTGTTGGAAGATCGGATCGTCCTTTCACCAACACCAGTTTGGTTTCGTTGGTGGCCAGTGACTTGGAGAGACGTGCAACATCAATTGGCGTGTATAGATTGATGTATTTGGCCGTGGTGTTGATTGAATGGATCAAAGCTAAGCCTCGAAATTCAGACACCACCGATTCGAGGGTATTGTTGAAAAGATTCGGATAGGACTCGAGTGAGCTCAGTTGATTATGCTGGACCATCTCGTCGTAATAGTTAATAAATTCCTCATTTTCAAGCTCAAACACCGCCACGACTTGAGTTTCCAAGCACTCGACCAGGTCCTCGTGGTTGATGTTTGCAGCATCCAAAATGGAAATACCCGACAACCCTGGGAATCTAAGTAGTTTCTCTCTGTTAGAGAAATCGGCATAGCTGATTTTGTATGGAGATCTTGCCAGCAATGGCTCAAAATCAAATGTCTTGTCGTAGCGATTGTAATGGAAATAAGATAGCAGTCTAAAGTTGCGGATTTGAGAAGGTGAGTAGCGCACTATATCAGATGCCCTAGAAGTGAACCCAGGGACAGGAACGCGTATGAGATTTTCGTAGGTCAGATTGCATAACAGCTGGTTATCGTCTTCGCCGCCAAAGGAAAGGTAGACAAGGTGAGTTGGACGGACTGCAGCAGTAAGCTCTTTCAGAATCTCGACTCCGAATCCTTTGATCCACCCCGGAGAATTTATTAGCATCGGACCATTTTCCATGTCCAGATGTGTTGCCAACGCTTTCAGCTGCGAAATATACTTGATGGGCTGACGTTGGGGAGTATTGAAACCAATATAGCAAGATCGTGCTGGACGGTCGCAAAGGAACGGAAAGTATTGACCATGTATGGGTCTGTGGTGCGTAGTCAAAGATATACAGTCAGGAAGAGAATATTCAGGTTGTCCTGGATCAATGTCTAACACTTTGGGCGAGATATGCTCGTGAGACGCCAGTTTATTAAGTAGCAGTCGAAGAAACGTGGATTTGCCGGTATTTTTGGCCCCAATGACTAATACACGCATGCTATCAGCAGCCCCAGAATCATTGACAAGCGTTTCCAAAGCGTTTTTCCAGGTTTTGTTGATATATGTGCCAAGATTATTACTCGGGCTTTCCACCACTTTGAAAGAGTAAGGGTAAAAAGATTTAGCGAATGCAGAGCCCTCAAACTCGTCAATATCCTCCCTGTTTGGATGGATATTCTTCAATTGCGGATAAAGAAGGCCTATTTTCTCCATGCCGTCAAAAACGTCATCGAGTCTAATCACCGATTTGTAGTTTGGCGTGAATAAATGTTCCGTTTCTGGCAGAACCGTATCTTCGACTAGACTCTGGTCGGTAACCTGTGCAGCTGAGATTAGTGGAATACTGGAAAGTGACAGCCCGTATATTTTGATAGCATCATGGCTCGAGTGGTACAAGATAGAGTCTATTTGCACGGCTCCTCTCTGGATTTTCAACGTGTACTGGCCCTTGACCATAAGAAATTCGTCTGCTTTCAGCCCAATAACTACATAACCCCGTCCATAAACCACATTCTCATTGGTGGGCACAAACTTTGAGCAAGAAACAACAACGGGGGCATTTGGAGCTGAGTAGACAGGCACAGAGGGCTTGGAAGGAGCCAGCTCTGGCGGCTCAGAAACTGGCCGTTGCTCACCCACAGACTCAGCGTCCTCGTCTGACTGTTC
Source organism: Ogataea parapolymorpha DL-1 (assembly GCF_000187245.1). NCBI lineage: Eukaryota > Fungi > Ascomycota > Pichiomycetes > Pichiales > Pichiaceae > Ogataea > Ogataea parapolymorpha. Next base: position 697,616 of record NC_027863.1, on the reverse strand, counting down.
GTAACCAATCAGTTCGTCATCGTCAGCGCTGCTCAGCGCCGCAAAAGCACTTATCGACGGGCCTCCTCTAGACATGCGACACGCTTTTTTGTTGCATAGTAAAAAAATTCACCTCAGACGAGTTTCTTACATAAGCAAGACCCCGGCCAATGAAATAGTGTAAAAATACAACATGCTATTGAACAGGCAATTTTCGCGGGAAGCGTCCCGTAGCAGGCTGGAAATTTTTTTCGAAAATCGCCCTATACACTCCTCAATCAGCAGACTGCATCATGAGTGAACCACAATACAAACTCCAAACCCCGGGCTTCGACGCTAGATTCCCTCAACAAAACCAGACCAAGCACTGCTACCAATCCTACCTGGACTACCACAAGTGTGTTGCTCTTAAGGGTGAGGACTTTGGACCATGCAAAGTGTTCTTGTCCACTTTCCAGTCCCTGTGCCCAACTTCGTGGGTTGATGAGTGGGATGAGCAAAGGGCCAACGGTACTTTCCCAGGTGACCTCTCTGTTGACAAGTTCCAGACGAGTTCAGAGCCTCAATCTGAATCCCAGGAGTAGGCAATTACAAACGGTATAGACAAAAATATACATTTCGATCATGCGATATTAATTTGAGCTAGACTGGCACGACCAGTCGGCGTCTGCGAGCTGGGACTTCAATTCGTCCATATCTATAGTTTTCGAGTCGTCTGTGCCGATGTGGAGGTAGATGTAAAGAATAGGCATTTTTATAGGTTTTTGCAGCCGCAGTTCGTCCTGCGGCCCGGAGGCCTCTCTAGACTTTTCCCTGTAGGTAAGCTTGTTGAATTGCTGATGAGTTGGGTGTTTTCTTTTCATGATTTCCACGATTGTAAGCAGTTTTTGTATTCCTTCATTCTCTGCCATCAGCACGATATTTGCCGGTGTCTGCTCGCATTTGGACAGCAAAACATCCAGCTTCTCTTTTATGCCGTCGTTTTTCCGGACAACCACTTGTTCCAAATTTGGCACGCGCTGGAGGTGTTTTAAAACAGCCTCGTCCATAGTAATTTACTGCTATTTTTTTCCCTGAGTATTATTTATTTTACAGCTAATGTCCTGTCACCGTCATTCACACGGCGTCCCTCCAATTCCTACAAACGAGTCGCAGTCAATCAATTCCCATGTGCTCACGACCCAGCTGGTGGCTTTGAATGTTGCAAATCCGTCTTCTGACCTGGAGAAACTGTTCAAGACGCAAACCAACAAGTACGAAGTGATACCTGAAATCAGATCAGATGCCGATAACCAATTCATACTCAGAATCCCCTTTCAAGGATCAGTGAAGCTATACTCGATCATACTTCGGACAGCCCGCCAACCAGACCACTGTCCCCGCATCATCAAGCTTTACAAGAACCAAGACAGCTTAGACTTTGATTCCGTGGGGGACACAAAGGCTACGCACGAGATCGAGCAACCACAAATTGGCCTTGAAATTGATGGAGAGTTGCCACGAGAAGTTGTCGCGGACGACACTTTTGTGGAACATTATCTCCCTCGCCACCACTTCAGCGGGGTCTCCTCTCTCACACTTTTTTTCCAGAACAATTGGAGCGATAACGACGACGAGGTGCTTAAACTTTACTCCATAGAACTACGTGGAGAATTCACTCCGTTGGCCAAAGACCCAGTGGTGACACTATACGAGTCTGCGGCGAATCCAGCAGACCACAAAAACCTCCTTGCCCAAGAGAACCACAACTACCAAAATATTTAGTATTTTTTTTAGCTACGCGAAATTATAGCATTTAATTGATGACTGTCCCATTCCCAGACATTGATCCGTACGCAGAATTGGGGTGCAATCCCCAGGACGCACCGCCGTTGATAAAGAAGGCCTATTATAAACTGTGTCTCAAGTATCATCCTGACAAATTATTGGAGCATGATCAGAAGAAGTACAAAACAAAGTTTGAGAAGATACAGTTTAGCTATCAGGTACTGGGTGATCCGAAAAGACGCGAACGTTACGATAAAACAGGAAACTTAGATGAGAGCGTAGCAGATGATGACGATTTCGATTGGTATGCGTTCTTCCAGGAGATGAGAGAGTCAGATGTAAAAGTCACTGCTGAGCTGATCGAAAAGGATAAGAAAAGCTATCAGGGCTCAGAGGAGGAATACCAAGACGTGTTGGAAACGATGATCTACTACGAGGGAGAGTTTTTACGTCTGTTTGAGACAATACCTCATTTGGAATTCTCGAAAGGGGAAGAGGACCGCATGTTCAAGCTGGTGCAACAGATGGTTGTGGATGGTGAGCTGAAGAACTACAAGAACTGGACGACGTATGTCAAAAACCGTAGCTCAGAAATGAAGAAGATGTTCCGTCAGTTGAAGAAGGAGAGCAAAGAGGCGGAGGAGGCTCTGAAGGAAATCAATGAGAAAAACCAGCTTAAACTGGACGGATCAGAAGATTCCTTGCGGCAGCTGATCCAGTCTAAAAAATCGCATACTTTTGACAACCTCATCGCCAAATACAGCAAACAAAGTAAAAAACAATCCAAAAGGTCCAAGCAATCTGAGTACGATCTAGATGATGAGGAGTTTTCCAGAATTCAGAAAAAGATGAAAAAACAGCGACACAGTTGAAACTATTGTAAGGCTTGACATCCAAGCGCGATGGGATTTTTTTTCGGTGCGGCCAGAAATTTTGTAGCAGAATCGGCAGGAGAAATAAAATTAAATATAATTATGTTGTTTTGAAGCGGAAAGCAGAGTTTAGATTATATATAGTTACAGGTCCACTATTCACGAACACAGTCTCGCAACTATTACAGCTATTTGTTTTCCGTTATTCCCTTTTACAGTCAAAAGCTTTTACACTAAGAGGTTGGTGAAGGCAAACACAACAACACCGCAATCTCCCACCAAAATATACCATGACATCGCCTAGAAGAACAAGCTCGAACAAGCACACCTCTGTGAACTCGATCAGGTATCCGCTTTCTAACATCAGCCTGGGTTCCGTGTTGCCGTTCTCTGAAGACGTATCAGCTAAAGCTTGTGAAACGCGCGTCGATATTGGGCAAGACCCCGACACCGAGAGCCGAGCCTCCAGAAAACGCCTTAACACGGGAGGTTTTACGTCCGGGGGTTCCGACTCTGAGATGACAGACATAGCTATCGATACTAACGCCGTTGTGGATAAAACAGGGTCTAGTCCTCCTAGCAAAAAACGCATGGTGGATAATTTACCGGCCGGGGCTCCGACAGTGACATCCCCATCAGCTTCGTCGTCGAGCAGCTCGGATTCTGCAAAGATGGCCACACCATCCAACTTCGTGATAAGCACGTCCTCCAACTACACTGACGAGTTGCAGCAACTTCCGCTTCCATCACCCAGCGCGTCACCAATACAGTCCGGAAACCTTGTTGATCCCCAAAATTTTGAGGGAGTGGAGTATACTGATGACCACGGCTCCAGAGTGATTCAGACAAGAGAGGAGAGAGCAGAGATTTTCAAGTCCGTCAATGAATTGATTAGTCTGCTTCCAGTCGGATCCTCAGAAGTGAATTATCTGCTCTGGTCATTACTACAGAAAACCGATAGATCCACTCTTTCATCATTACAAGAGACCATAAGGAACTCGCTGAGAAAAGACTTGGTTTCGCTTCTACCATCAGAGATCAGTATGAAGATATTCGGGTATCTTGACTACGAGTCTTTATTGCGGACTTCTGAAATTTGCAGAAGCTGGCTTAAGCTTTCCATGGAGAGCTACGATTTCTGGAAAGACCTTCTCTTCAAGGACGGGTTTATTGCCACAACAGATGAATTTGAGTCAGAATATGACTGGGTTAAGTCGCTAAATCCAGACATGAACTCCTGTCAGATTACGAAATGGATATACAGACGAAGACTGGCAATTTCCAAAAGATGGAAAAATCCAGATTTCCAACCTCGCCGTATCACGTTGCCTGGGCAGGGCCCAGACGTGATCACATGTTTGCAATTTGACGACGATAAAATCGTCGCGGGTGATGCTGATCATAGCATCACCATTTATGATATCAATACCGGAAAACTCAGATCTGTCCTTTCAGGCCATACAGGAGGTGTTTGGGCAATGAAATACCTGGGAAACATATTGGCCTCCGGAGCAACAGACAGAACAGTTCGCATCTGGAATATGAAACAGGGAAAATGCACGCATGTTTTTCGTGGCCATACCTCGACTGTCAGATGCCTGGAGATTTTGGAGCCTAAACAAATAGGTGTCGACGACGAAGGTAATGCTATAATGTTCCCTAAGGTGCCGTTGGTAGTTACTGGTTCCAGAGACTCGACTCTTTACGTCTGGAGGTTGCCTATAACGGGAGAAGACGAAGACCTTCCGGACGAACCAATTGAGCTTGACGAAACGTCTAACAAGTACTTGGTGAAAGTGCTGCGTGGCCACACGGGCTCCATCCGTGCCGTTTCAGGATCGGCCAATATCCTTGTGAGTGGCAGTTACGATGCTAACGCTCGCGTGTGGGATTTGAGAACGGGAGAATGTAAATGGCTCCTATCCGGCCACACTGAAAGAATATACAGCTGTGTCTTGGACGTGAAGAAAAATAGGTGCATTTCAGGTTCCGCTGACAACACAGTAAGGATATGGGACCTCAATACGGGTGAGACGGTGGCAATCTTGGAAGGCCACCAGAATCTGGTTGGTCTTGTCACTCTGTCTGAAAATGCTTTGGTATCCGCAGCTGCCGACTCTACGGTGAGAATCTGGGATCCAAATACTGGTGATATGAAGCATGTTTTGAGGGGACACACTTCGGCAATCACTTGTATTCAGCACAACGACAACATCATCATATCAGGATCGAATGGAATGCTGAAGATGTGGGACACGCAGACCGGAAAGTTTATCAGAGATTTGCTTGACGATGTGGATGGTAATGTCTGGCAAGTGAAATCGGATTATAGACGATGCATTGCTGCTGTTCAGAAAGATGGGGGTACATACATTGAGATCCTCGACTTTGGTCACTCCAATGCTGATAATCTCAGATTTTACCAGAACGCAGATCAGATTATGTAAGTTCAAACAGGTTTGATAAAAAAATTTAGAAAAAATATTGAATTAATTCCTAGATGGACCCGCGAGGCTATTTGAAGAGCTACGGATGGATCGAGGGGGAAGCGTTGCAGCAGGGAGGCCTGAAGAGACCTATTTTGGTTACTCATAAGAAGAATACGTTTGGAATAGGACACACGAGTAATCAAGCTGAGGCATGGTGGGAGAAGATGTTTGACGGACAGCTCAAATCGCTGGATGTGACGAGCAACAATGGTGCTGTTAGTTTTGTTCAGGATGCACAGTCCCTTAAGGAATTTGCCAAAAGCCAGTCACCGCTGTACAGGATGTTCGTGAAAGGGGGGCTGCTGCAAGGAACGATAAAAAAAGAACCGGAAATAGATAGAACAGGAAGCGAAGAACTGATGATATTTGATCTGGGTGACAAGTCGAAGACGAGCGAAAAGAAGTGCAAAAAAGATAGAAAGGAAAGAAAACATAAAGAGAAGAAAGATAAGCATAAATCTAAGAAGAAGAGCAAGGTGAAAGATGGGAAGATAAAAAAAAAGCACAAGTCCAAGACATAACTTCGCTGCATATTTCATACATTCGCTGCATACATAATGTACATCTATATTGACCCGTCATCGAGCCTTTTAACCTGATGGTGGACTTCTGCAAACTCATTGGCCAGCTCGACATAAAGCTGGAATTCTTCCTTCAATGTGCTGACAATCATATCGAGACCGTATGAACCGATGGCCGGGCCTCCACTTAATGAAACCTTGTCTAGATCGCTAATTGAATTTTCTACTTCTTGCAGAATCAACTGGTACTTGTCAATGTTTTGTCTAAACTCTTCAATCTTGGCACTGTAGTAGCTGTTGAGGATTTGAGGAACATTCACATGGGAGTCTTTATCCAGCTGTTGCGACTTGGAAGGCTGCGATTGCAAAAGGCCTGCAGTCCTAACTCCATTAACTCCAATGATTTGGGTTACCGTGCCATCTGCAGACTTTGCTTGCTCGTTGTTGGACATTCCCAGAATCATTGGATTGGTCAGCTGTAAATAGACCTTGATTAATTTCTCCACCCAGTTGTCAAAATTTTCGAGGGTCTTGTTTTTGAAGCTTTCGACGAACTTCAGGTCGCTATTAAGAGCCTGGTTAGTAGAAAAGTAACGTTTCTCAAGGAAATCAATGTCTCTAGGAATGCTGTTGATAAGTTCTTTGTGTTCATCCTCGTCGTTCTTTAGTCGCTCCGCAATAGCCACTTGAGTCTGAATGTATTGGTCCAGCTGCTCCAGCTCTTTTTGAAAAGCCTCCGGTAGATCGCTCACTTTGGTCATAGGGTTTAACGGAGGCAGTTGGGGCTGGTTGAGATTTGTATTTTGTTGCTGGTTGCCAAATAATGCTCCAGACGTTCCAGATGTATTTTGTTGGTTGCCAAAAAGACTGCCTGTGCCTCCTAAACTGCTATTTTGTTGATTGCCAAAAAGACCTCCCGATGTGCCAACAGTGTTTTGCTGGTTACCCAGAAGGCCACCTGAGCCTGATTGCTGATTTCCTCCAAATAGTGAAGAGCCTGTGCCGGTAGGTTGAGACGGTTGTCCAAATAGCCCTCCAGGTTTATTTCCAAATAAACTGGTGGACGTATTGGATGTATTATTGGCTGCATTGTTGGTATTTCCGAAAGAGAATCCCGTATTCGTGGAAGGAGCAGAAGTGCTTGAGGATCCGAAAAGGCCTCCAGTTTGGTTGCCAGTTTGCGTATTATTTTGAGTGTTCGAAGCTCCTCCAAATGAGAAACCTGTGTTTGCGGAGGCTCCTGTTTGATTGGTATTGTTTGCATTATTACCAAACGAGAATGCTGGTTTTGGTGCGGTGGACGTATTGTTTTGGCCAAATAATCCACCTGAGGTGGTGTTATTTCCAAATAATCCTCCAGAAGTCGAGGAATTTGTGTTTCCAAATCCAGTTGACGCATTGCTTGTATTCGAATTGGCCCCAAAGATGTTTGTAGATCCCGTGGTATTGTTGTTATTGGCCCCAAACAGACCGCCTGTAGAATTGGGCTGGGAGCCAGCTGGAGTATTGTTTTGAGTGTTCCCAAAGGAAAATGCAGGCTTCGAAGCATTAGAGCCCCCGAAAGAGAAGCCTGTTCCGCCTGTAGATGAGGCGCCTGCTGTGTTGCCAAACATTTGCAATGTCTGGATTATATTTGTATTTTTATTTTCACTGAATATTTCCTCCGGGTAAGCCTCTCATTGCCACAGATTTTCAGTGTCGAATTAAATAAAAAAAGACAAGCTAAACACGCTTACTATCACAAATTTAGAATGGGTAAGTTTTAGTCTTTTGCACTCTGCTCTAACATTTAGGTATCCCAAAGTTCTTCCGGTTCATCTCTGAGAGATGGCCACTGATATCGAACGAGATTGATGGGTTGACTCCCGTTCCAGAGTTTGACAACCTCTATCTCGATATGAACTCCATTTTGCATACCTGCACGCATACCAACGACAGTTCATTGCTTAGAATGACAGACGATCAAATGTTTGGTGCCATTTTTGCCTACATTGATCATCTGTTCAACATCATTAAGCCTCAGAAAGTGTTTTACATGGCTATTGATGGAGTTGCTCCTAGAGCAAAAATGAACCAGCAGCGTGCTAGACGGTTCCGAAGTGCGATTGAGGCCGAGCAGAACTTGGAGAAAGCTATCAAAGAAGGAAAGGAAATTCCTAAGGAACCTCCTTTTGACTCCAACGCAATTACTCCAGGTACAGAGTTCATGGCCAAATTGACCCAAAATTTGAAATTCTACATTAATCAAAAAGCTTCCTCGGACTCGAGGTGGCAGAATATGCGTATCATTCTGTCCGGCCACGAGGTGCCCGGTGAAGGAGAGCACAAGATCATGGACTTCATCAGGACGCAGAAAGCTCAGCCTGACTACGATCCTAACACCAGACACTGTGTCTATGGTTTGGACGCGGATCTTATTATGCTGGGCCTTGTCGCTCATGAACCACATTTTGCTCTGTTGAGAGAGGAAGTGACCTTTGGTCCAAAAGCTAACTCTCATTCCGATGACGACCTTACGCAGCAGACATTCTTCTTGCTCCATATCTCGCTGGTCAGAGAATATATGGAGCTGGAATTCCAGGAACTGCAAGATCAGCTTTCATTCGAGTACGATTTTGAGCGTATCATTGACGACTTCATTCTTATCATGTACGTGATAGGAAACGACTTCCTACCGAACTTGCCGGATTTGCATTTGAACAAAGGTGCTTTCCCGCTTTTGATTGAGACTTTCAAAGAAGCTATCAGAGACATGGACGGATACATCAATGAGTTTGGAACTATCAATCTCCAACGGTTCGGAAAGTGGCTGGAATATTTATCCGTCTTCGAGCTGGAGAATTTTGAGAAAGGTGAAGTCGACGTCGAGTGGTTCAACAAGCAGCTTGACAATATATCGAAGCAAGGAATGAAGAAGAGACTGAGACAGGGTAAAGAGCTGTTGCTTAAGCAGCAGAAGAAGTTTGTTGGACTTGTGAGAGAGTGGATATATCGCGTCTATTCAGAGAAATTTGACGTCAAAGCCATGCTAGAAGACGAATCTAAAGTTCCTGAACTTCCTCTTCCACGTGAAGCGTTTGACAGTGAGATCAATAGAGACGTCATTGCCAAATTCTTGTTTGAACTAGGTGTTGTGGTTATCCACAGCAAGTCTCAGGACACATACACTGCCAGATTGGATGTCGATGGCATCAATCCCGACGAGACTGACGAAGAATTCAATGAAAGAGTGGAAGGAATCAGAAGAGTGATCAAGAAGTACCAGACTGCCATCGTTGTTGAAGACGAAGAAACGCTGGAATCGCAAAAGGACCTTTACGATGCTAGATTCGTGAAATGGAAGAATGAATACTATAAGAAGAAGGTTGGATTTTCTTTGAATGACGAGGACAAGATCAGAGACATGGCTGAGAACTATATTGAAGGGCTGCAATGGGTTTTGAACTACTATTACAAAGGAATTTCATCCTGGCCTTGGTATTACAGGTACCACTATGCTCCGCGCATTTCTGATGTTAGCAAGGGTCTGAATGTGAAGATTAATTTTGAGAAGGGGCATCCGTTTAAGCCTTTCCAACAGCTGATGGCTGTCTTGCCTGCCAGGTCTAAAGAACTGATTCCTACTGTCTACAGACCACTGATGACGGACTCCAACTCCCCAATCATAGATTTCTATCCAGATGATTGTGAAGTTGATATGAATGGCAAGAAAGCGCCATGGGAGGCAGTTGTTCTTTTGTCTTTTGTGGATGAGAAAAGACTGATTGAAGCGATGGCTCCGTTTGACTCTAAATTGAGTCCTGAAGAGAAACAAAGAAACTCATTTGGTACCGACTTGCAGTTCCATTTCAATCCTCAAATCAAGCACCTCATCAAGTCTCCTTTGCCTGCATCGTTCAGTGACTTTGAGTCTCACTGCACGGAGACCGAGTTCCACTTGCCTTCACTTGAAGGTCTGAAAATCAACTTTGGCTTGTGTAAGGGTGCCAAGTTTGGCAGAGAAGCATTGGCTGGCTTCCCATCTCTGAAAACCATCCCATGTCAATACAACCTTGAATATGCCAATGTCGTGGTGTTCCAACAGCCATCGAAAGCCATGACATTAATGTTGACGCTGGAAAATCTACACAGCAGTCTGACAGTGGAACAGTTTGCCAAAGAGTATGTTGGACAGATTGTTTACACGAAATGGCCATTCTTGAGAGAGGCTAAGGTTGTCTACGTGACTGACAACCTTATGAGATACGAGAAAGTGAAGATGGGATCTGTGCCGAAAGTTGTCTCGTCTCCGCTGGAGTCATTTGAAAGAGACGATTTTGAAAAGACCAGATCTCTTTTGTATCACAAACTACAGACCAACAAGGGTGTTCGATTCCAAGCTGCAGAAGCTGATGATCAATCTGAAGATGGCGCCAAAACTTCTTCCACAAAGAACCCTATTGAAGGATTGGTCTATGTTAGAGCTGTCAATGGGCTGATCCGAAACGAACACGGAGCGTTTGTGAAAACATACGCCAAAGAGATTGAATGCTATCCTATTCAATTAATAGTGGATGAGGTGATCAACAAAGATACGAGATTTGAGGCAAGACCTCCTGTTCCTATAGAGGAGGAATTTCCGAAGAACTCGACAGTTGTTTTCCTTGGTGCTTTCGCATACGGTGCTCCCGCAGACGTTATTGATCACGAGAACAACAAGCTCACCTTGAAGGTGTCGAGGATATCCAAGAAGGCAGAGCCCAACTTTGGCGTTCTGAGAGCACAGCATGAAAAGAAAGCCATCAGATACCATCCGTCGTCGACTGTTGCCAAAATTTTAAAATTCTCTCCTCTGTTCCTGTCCAAACTGACGTCTTCGTATGCGGTAGAAGGACCTGGTGGAAGAAGATACGACATTGGCCTTCCACTGAAGTTTGAGGGTAAGAAGATGAAAGTGTTGGGATACACAAGAAGAAATGATAGATACTGGGAGTACAGCGATTTGGCTATCAGCTTGATCCAGGAGTACACGAAGAAATTCCCTGATGTTTTCAAAGCCCTGATGGAACACAAGGGATCCTCTATTCCGAGCGCTAAAGAAATTTTCAAGATTGCTGAGCCGGACAAGCTCAGGGCCAAGCTGGATGCTGTGCAGTCGTTCCTCAAGGAGAAAAAGTCCACGTTTGTCACTGTGAGCCTGGAATCTGAGTCGTTCACCAAAATTGGCGTTGCAGAGCTCGAGCAACAGATTATCGACTATATGGCAAAGCCACAGCCTTTGGATACCAAGGGAATCAAAGGAATTCCACGAAACGCTGTTTTGGCTCCGTCGCAGTCGTTCCAGTTGCTCAAAAAGCAGCACTTCTCTCTTGGAGACCGTGTTGTTTATGTCTTGGACTCGGGTAATGTTCCTCTGTTCTCCAAGGGAACTGTGATCGGCATCAGATCGCTTGAGTCCAAGGTCGAGTTGCAAGTTCTATTCGATCAGCCTCTGCTCACTGGTAATACCTTTGGTGGCAGGCTGAAGACTCAAAGAGGACTGACGCTGGATTCCTCTGTGTTGCTAAATTTGACTGACAAGCAGTTCATTTACCACTCAAAGGCCTCCTCCAAGACTGCTCAGGGAGATTTGAGCGAGGTCAAGAAGCGCTATTTGCTGAAGAAGAAACAAGAAAAGGAGAACGAACTCAGAAACAAGAAGGAATTGCTAAACGTGATCAAGAAGAGTGACACTCAGGGTGAGGCCAAGGAATCTGCCGACCCAACTCTTTCAAGCCTCTCTAAGAAAAATAGAGTGGCTCAAAATGTGTTCAACTCTGTTCTTGGTAACGTGATGCAGCCAACGGCTCCTCTGAGAGGTCCACACTCCATGATGGGCATTCCTCCTGGACTCCCCTTACCTGTGCCTATGCCTGCTAACACCAACGGCTCGCAGGAGCTCATGGGCATGCTCAACAGCCAGAAACCACGGAACTCTGCAGACAGGCCTGCCACCAAACCGGCCAACAAGCAGGCCAACAGATCCACGAAAAAGCCCCAGAATAAGCAGAAGCCAAAGGTCGCTAAGAAAGAAGAGGCTTGAGCTATATATCTTCCTGTAATGTGTACTTTAGAACTTCGTTTTGCTCCAGTTCCTGCCGTCTTTCGAACCACCGCTGTTCGAACCCGTTGGTGCGGTTCACCCCGTCCCAACGCCAGCCAGGCCGTATGCCAAACCTATTGTCTGGATACCCGGTTTCAGCGTATAGTTTTCTGCCTGTCGCGCTCAGATTGGTAAGCTTTCTTTTGCGGCTCTGTAGATTTGAGTCAAACAGCAACGCAGGGTCGTCGTCGTTTACAATCTGTTTTTTTTGGTGATCTCTGCTCTCCTGTGTCTCTGTTCCTAGCTGCTTTAATCGTTGTTCTTCCTTTTGTTTTCGTATCGCTGTGTATTCGCTCTCATTGATACGCTTTATTTCTTCTTTTATCCGTTCCTCTTCTGCCTTTCTTTGTGCGTCTGGATCCTCAACTTTGGATAGCCTCCGCCCAGTGGCATCTCTGTAGACTGTCTCGACATTATTTGGATCGTAATGCTGCTGAACCTTGCGCTTCTCGTCTTCCAATTGACGCTGTTTCATTTCCATCGACCTTTTAATGTCCTCCCCAGTCTTGAGACCTGGCAGCGAGCCGTCCTGCATGAGATTCGGTCGCGGACCTGTCGTCTCCTTCGTCTCTACTGACGTCCAACCCTTGGACTGCACCTTTCTCTCGACAATAACAGGTCCTTCCTCTGTCTCGGACAAATCTGACTCTGATCCCTGCTCCTGAGGTTCCTCAGAGACATATTTCTTGAGATAATCTTGGAGCGACATGATGCACAAAAAAGGCCGATCGACCTCGAAATTTAAAAAAAGTCCAGCTTTCGAAAAAACACATACACTCATCATGGAGGATTGGAGAAGAATTGACGTCGACCAGTACGACCCGGATTTGCAGTACGAGCCAGACCCAATTGACGTGCCTGCATACTCTGCTCAGCAGTTGGACTCGCTGGTGACAGAGATCCGCTCTAGCGTGTCCAGAGGCGACGCTCTGGGTGCCATCAAGCTGTGTGTTGCACAGCCTCCGTACGGCTCCGACAGCGCTATAAAGACGACATACCTACAAGCGGTGCTGAACGCGTTTATTTCCGTGAGACAGAGCGAAATCCCCAACATTGTGAAGAGCCTGGATATGGACGAAACAGACACCCTGGTCAAACTGCTGTACTCGCTCATGAGCATCAAAGAGGGCCAGAAGTCGGGCGGAGTGCTGCTTGGCTGGTTCGATAAAGTGGTGGAGATTGTTGGAGAACGTCCAATCGTGAGCTATGTAAACAGTTCGTTGACATTGTAAGATAGAATACATGCGTCGTCGTCGCGTCGATAAAAAAAGGAGCGTAGGCTACCAGACATCGCAGCACAGGGGTGCGGTTTTCCCCACACCACAGTTGTCATCGGCTATTTTACGCGAGACTGGCGCTATATAAGGCCGTCCGAATAAGCCGGTGCTCTCAGGTCAAATATGGTTGTTAAGAGAGGCGACAAATTTCCTACTAACGTGAGCACGCTCTTCATCTCGTCCCCAGAAGGCGAGCCTAAGCCCTTTGATCTGAAGGCAGCCACAAAGAGCAAGAAGTTTGTGGTTGTCAGTGTTCCAGGTGCGTTCACTCCGCCTTGCACCAACCAGCACCTTCCAGAGTACATTCAGAAAGTGCAGAACTTTGCTTCCAAAGGAGTCGATTTCATTCTTGTGGTGACGCAGAACGATCCGTTCGTGCTTCGTGCCTGGAAAGAAAAATTAGGAGCTACTTCCAATAAGATCCTGTTTGTGTCAGACCCATATCTGGACTTGTCCAAGAAGCTGGGGTCTCCTATTGATTTGGGAGGCTTGGGCCTGGGAACGAGATCCAGCAGATTGGCTCTGATTGTCAACCGTAGCGGAATTGTCGAGTTTGTGGCTGATGAGAAGGGAGGAGACGTCAATGTTTCGACCGCGTCCAAACTTCTGGCAAAGTTGTAACCGGTATTTAGGGTTAAAATTTAATGTTTTTTTTCAATTAAATATAATCTGGTCTCATGTCCCATGATCAGGAAAATCCCTGGTCAGATGTGGTACCGAGCACCAACGAGTCGTCTTTTGTCATTGGACTATGCATTGTTGATTTCGACCACGTCCATGGCCCAGAGATAGAGTATTGGCTCGACGACCGCACAAACGAATACAACCAGGCCTCTATGGCGGCCAAGTTTGCGCAAATATGGCCGCAGTTGCCCTTCCAGGGGCTTCCCGACGGCGCACACTTGTTTGACGAAGCATTTACAAATTTCACGCTTGTCTACGACGAGAAAAATCACATCTGTCCTCCACTTCCCGAGGAAAAGACAAATAAGCATTACGACCTCACGACACTTTTTGGATGCGCGTGCGTGCGCCAGCTGAACAGCAGCGCATTAAAGGACGGTGCGGACTTCAAGCGGTCGATTATCCAGAAAAGCGTCGTGATGATCACGCGATACCCGATCCCAATCCAACTAAAGGAGAAATTAAGCATAATCACTATGAGCTACTTTGACCAGCACAACTTCCACGACAAGTCTATAATTAAAGCGCTTTTCGAAAATGTGGCCACCGTGTACAATTCTCACGGCTTTAAGGTTGAAGACGACGATCTGTACGAGACCCCTGTGACCCAAGACAACGTGAAAGTCATCAAGGAAAGCGACTTCTACACGGGACTCAATCTGAAAGAGCTGGTGGTGACGTTCAAACGCAATTTGTTGGTCGTCTACAAAGCGCTGCTGCTCGAGCAACGCATTCTCGTGTACTCAAAAAACCTCAACCGTCTCTCTAACTTCCAGTACTCGCTTCTCTCACTCATACCGAACTTGTTGCTCCATCTTTCCGACAGCGGCAGTCCGTTGACAGGCAGCGATCCTGGACAGGTCGAGAAGCCTACTTCACTGAAAAGCAGCGATAGACAGTCTATGTTGGCATTCATGGGCCTTCCGTTGCGAATATTTGGCAGGGGAGGCTTTTTCCAGCCGTATTTGACTCTGCAGCAGATCGAGTACCTGACCAACGAGAACACCAGCTGGTATCTGGTCGGCTGCTCGAATGACATAATGCTGCATCAAAAAACGCGATATGCAGATCTGGTGGTAAATCTCGACGACGCGAGTGTCGAGCTGCTGAGCTCGCAGTTGAAGGACAAAGTGGCACTCACTAGCGCAGATCGTCGCTTTATCGACTCGCTGAGCGACGAGGTGCTAGCCGCAGACGACGTGAGCCTGTCGCTGGCAAACAGCCCGATGGAATCGCAGTCGTACCGGGGCGGCGACGACTTTATCCGGTACAACTTTGAGGATTACCTAATCGGGATGCTCTCGAGCATCAAGTACGACAACTTCCGCAGCACGTCCAAGCTGGAAAATGTGCAGCAGCTGAGCTCGTTTGCGAACGAGATCGAGCAGTTCGGGAATCCGTTTGTTGCGGCTTTCCGGGCCACTAATGCCTACAAGATATTTGATCGCGGGACCGACGACGAATTATTTAACTTTTTCGAGCCCAAACACGTCGGCTCTAGCCTGGTCCGAACAAACGTGATTCGGAACCTGTTCAGCAGAATTAAAGACGAAGATCGCAAGTATTTGTCGGGACTGTTCAGTTTTAGGCGGGGCGAAAATAAAAATGGCTAGTCTGGCTCAAAAATTATGGCACCGCATGCACCTGTGACAAAATAGTAATTCGGGCGGTGTGGCATCAGGACCGAGGCACCACCAAAAGACTTTGTGGCCAACACCAAATATATAGTCACTAATATATATCTCTGGCAGTCGCAAACGATCCAAGCACATTCAACGACGATCCCAGACCCCTCCTTAGCTCGGCACGGGCCATACCTTTTATCTTATCTCTTCTTATCTGGCAATTTTTTTACGTGCAGATACTTATCTCCTTGAGATAACGGCATTTATTTTGCGACAATTTGAGCAACTGGATTTACAAGTTTTCCTCCTCACCCATTTGAAAAGGCTTTATCTCTGTGTGAGAAAATGCTTCAAACCGATTCACCAAACCCGGTCAGATACCCTATCCGGCAGATCCCTCCGGCCGTGCTGGCCCGGATCCCGAAGGAACAACAAGAGATTATCCCTTCCGTTTCGTCCATCACGAAGCGCAAGTACTCGACCTCCATCGATCCGCGCAACTACTTGACGGTATTTGAGTACAAGATCAACGAGTCCTGGATCATCTGGGACTACTCCTCCGGCCTGGTACATCTCACAGGGCTTTGGAAGGCCATAGGCAACTCGAAAGCCGACATCGTGAAACTGATCGACTCATCGCCAGAGCTCGAGCCCGACCTCAAGCGCGTGCGTGGAGGATTTTTGAAGATCCAGGGGACCTGGATACCTTTTGATTTAGCGCGCAAACTGGCCGCCAGATTTTGCTACAAAATCAGATACGCCCTTGTGCCTATGTTTGGCGAGTCCTTTGTTGACGAGTGTTTGAAACCGTACGAAAAGGGTTTTGGAATGCTCCGCCTGAAGGTGAACGACGACGACCTGAAGAAGAAGAGAAGCAACAGACGCAAAAAATCCATCTCCTCGGCCTCTGTGCCCTCCGCCCACGCCAGGATCGGCAAAAAACCGCGCTCTCGGTCCCAGGAGTTCGAGTACGGCAAGTCGCTGCCCCCGCTGTCTCCTAGCATTATCACGCGGAACAAGGGTCCGGAGACTGGATTTTTTGTGTCGTCCGTTGCGGCAGGTCCTGCAACAGACTCGTTCCAGATCAAGACCACCAAGCCCAAAGCGGACGGCCTGCTTTCTGTTCTCAGAGCAGCAGAGAACCTGGACGCCAATCCGTTCTACACCTCCATTGTGTCGACCGTGTCCTCTTCGTCGTCTTCCGCGTCGTCGTCCTTTTCAACTTCGAATTTCCCTATCAGTCCGCTAGCTTCGTCCACCTCGCTTATCAGCAGCCAGTACCAATACCAATACCCCCCAAGAGCACTCGAGATCCCGTACAAGTCCAAAGCTGAGCACCCGGTGGCCTCCGAAACAGACATCAAGCGCAAAATGAGCATCAGCGATTTACTTATATAGGTTTTCTAGTGATTTAACATTCAGCACGATGTTGGCAACGTTAAGGGGCTTTTCAAGGCCGTGTAATTATTTTTTTTGCTACCACCAAACTGCGCCAAGATTGGTCGCCTCTCAGGCTAAAATTCCTTCTCTATCAGACACCCTATTTTTAATTGAAACACTTTGTACCTTCTTGCTCCGTGAACTGAATCCGCCGAATCAACAGTCCATTCATCCAGAGATCCAGAATCGTCAACAACACTTGCTATCATCCAAAACATTCAGAGCGCCCTGAGCCGTTTCATATGTTTGCGGAATCGTATTTCAAGGCAGTCGCCAGTGACGGATTATCCTACCAGCAGATTACTTTCTTGACTTTCCAGGCTGTTACTGAAGTTGTTATCATCTGTCTAGCGGGCTTTTGGGCCGCAAAAACAGGCCTCCTCAACAATGAAGCCACAAAAATCATCTCCCGGCTGAATGTGGACCTCTTCACGCCAGCCCTTATCTTTTCGAAATTGGCCTCCTCTCTGTCGTTTCAGAAAGTGCTGGAGGTCATTGTCATTCCTATATTCTACGCACTCATCACAGGAATCTCTTACGTGGCCTCCATCTGGATGTCGTCCCTTCTTGGGCTATCCGAGCCCGAGGCCAATTTTGTCACAGCTATGGCTGTCTTTGGCAATTCGAACTCTCTGCCCGTGTCTCTGACTTTGGCGCTTGCATACACCTTGCCGGGTCTTGAGTGGGACGAGATCGAAAATGACACGCCGGACCAGATCGCCTCCAGAGGTTTGATTTACTTGCTCATTTTCCAGCAACTGGGGCAAGTGCTCAGATGGTCTTGGGGTTACAACACATTATTGAAAAGACGTTCTCCCTCTGTGGAGATTGCTCTCGATGATGATCCTGAGAGCCAGTCTCTAGAGACCCATAGACCGTCCAGCTACGGATCGGCAGATGAACACTCGGACGAAGAACAGGGATTGCTCAGCCACCCGCCTCCTAACCCTGGTAGGTGGAGCGAAGGTTCCTCGATATCTTCTCACGAGAGCCTCTCGAAGAGCGCCAATATCGACGTGGAGACGGAAAACCAGCCGGCAGAGGAAAAAAGGCCGTTGCTACTCAGGATCTGGAGCAAATTCCTCTCGGCAATGAATCCACCTTTGTGGTCCATGTTGATCGCCATCATTGTCGCCAGCGTGCCTCAAATCAGATACGAGTTTTACGAAAAGCAGGGATTCATCCAAAACACACTGGCTTTGGCAATAAAGCAACTTGGATCGGTTTCGATTCCACTGATCCTGGTGGTATTGGGAGCAAATTTAGCTCCGTCCCAAGATATTCCTCCCGCTAGCCCCCACTACTCCAAAATCGTGTTCGGATCGCTTGTATCAAGGATGGTGCTTCCGTCCATTGTGCTTCTTCCCATCATCACACTATGCGCCAAGTATGTGGGACTGAGCATTCTTGACGATCCGATTTTTTTGGTCACTTCATTTTTGCTCATCACATCTCCTCCAGCTATCCAACTGTCGCAGATTTGTCAGCTGAACGAAGTGTTCGAGAAGGAGATGGTGGGCGTGCTTTTCTACGGGTACGCGATTCTGACTTTGCCGGTCACCATAGTGATTGTGGTTTCCGCGTTGGAGTGTTTGAAATGGGCCAAGATGTAACTAAGTAATAATCTGCCAATCATATAACGGTTAGAAAAAAAAATACTGAGTAAATATTTGATTCAATTTACTTAGAATATTATGGACAGCGATGAGTAAAGAACGGAAGATTGCACTGGTTGGCGCACGGGCTGTGGGCAAGTCTTCTTTGGCTGCCCAGTTTGCTGAAGAGTCTTTTAATGACCATTACTTTCCGACGATAGAGAATCAGTTGAAGAAGGAGGTCAAGTACAAGGGAATAGATTATTCACTTGAAATTATGGACACTGCTGGTCAGGATGAGTTTTCTACTTTGCATAATAAGTTGTTAATTGGGGTTCATGGGTATATGCTGGTTTACTCTATAAATTCAAGACAGTCTTTCGACATGCTGGCTGTTGTGCGAGACAAGATCCTTGATGGGTTGGGAATAAGCTCGGTGGAAGATGGGCCTCCGATCGTGATTGTGGGCAACAAAAGCGATTTGGATTTTCAAAGACAGGTTACAGAGGCGGAATTGAAACAGCTGGCGAGAAGCTTCGGTAACGTTCCGTGCTTCGAGTGTTCTGCCAAAAATAACTATAACGTTCGCGAGGCGTTTAATGCCGTGATTGACCAGATCGAAGACAGCAAGGAGCCTACAGATGAAGAAGAGACCCAGGTTAAAAGTAACGGATGTGTTTTAATGTAGAATACGGGATTTATACTTACACAGGTTAAAAAAAAACGGTGGGGCAAAAAATTAAATTATCTATAAACTAATAGCAAGTGAGCAGCACAACCTAACTAAAGGCGCGATAAAATAAATATAATTTACAATGTCATACCACGAATTCACTTGGTGAGTATAAACTTCAATTTCAATATACAGTGGAGCTAACATT